>NW_027473384.1:62500-744720 GCF_050947335.1 Megachile rotundata | reverse complement strand
TCACGCAATCACAATCGCACAATCAGCATCACGCAATCACAATGACGCAAGCACAATCACGCAATCACAATCACGCAATCACAATCACGCAATCACAATCACGCAATCAGAATCACGCAATCACAATGTCGCAATCACAATGACGCAATCACAATCACGCAATCACAATCACGCAAGCACAATCACGCAATCACAATCACGCAAGCACAATCACGCAATCACAATCGCAATCACTATTACACAATCACAATCACAAAGACACAATCACAATCACACAATCACAATCACACAATCACAATCACACAATCACAATCACACAATCACAATCACACAATCACAATCACACAATCACAATCACGCAATCACAATCACGCAATCACAATCACAGTCACACAATCACAATCACACAATCACAATCACACAATCACAATCACTCAATCACAATCACGCAATCACAATCAGGCAATCACAATCAAAGTCACACAATCACAATCACACAATAACGCATTCACAATCACGCAATCACAATCACACAAACACAATCGCACAAACACAATCACACAATTACAATCACACAATCACAATCACACAATCACAATCACGCAATCACAATCACGCAATCACAATCACGCAATCACAATCACAATCAGACAATCACAGTCACACAATCACAATCACACAATCACAATCACACAATCACAATCACGCAATCACAATCACGCAATCACAATCACGCAATCACAATCACGCAACCACAATCACGCAATCACAATCACGCAATCACAATAACGCAGTCACAATAACGGAATCACAATAACGTAATCACAATAACGTAATCACAATAACACAATCACAGTCACACAATCACAATCACACAATCACAATCACACAATCACAATCACACAATCACAATCACACAATCACAATCACACACTCACAATCACAAAATCACAATCACACAATCACAATCACACAATCACAATCACACAATCACAATCACACAATCACAATCACACAATCACAATCACACAATCACAGTCACACAATCACAGTCACACAATCACAGTCACACAATCACAATCACACAATCACAATCACACAATCACGCAATCACAATCACACAATCACAATCACACAATCACAATCACACAATCACAATCACACAATCACAATCACACAATCACAATCACACAATCACAATCACACAATCACAATCACACAATCACAATCACACAATCACAATCACACAATCACAATCACACAATCACAATCACACAATCACACAATCACAATCACACAATCACAATCACACAATCACAATCACACAATCACAATCACACAATCACAATCACACAATCACAATCACACAATCACAATCACACAATCACAATCACACAATCACAATCACACAATCACAATCACACAATCACAATCACACAATCACAATCACACAATCACAATCACACAATCACAATCACACAATCACAATCACACAATCACAATCACACAATCACAATCACACAATCACAATCACACAATCACAATCACACAATCACAATCACACAATCACAATCACACAATCACAATCACACAATCACAATCACACAATCACAATCACACAATCACAATCACACAATCACAATCACACAATCACAATCACACAATCACAATCACACAATCACAATCACACAATCACAATCACACAATCACAATCACACAATCACAATCACACAATCACAATCACACAATCACAATCACACAATCACAATCACACAATCACAATCACACAATCACAATCACACAATCACAATCACACAATCACAATCACACAATCACAATCACACAATCACAATCACACAATCACAATCACACAATCACAATCACACAATCACAATCACACAATCACAATCACACAATCACAATCACACAATCACAATCACACAATCACAATCACACAATCACAATCACACAATCACAATCACACAATCACAATCACACAATCACAATCACACAATCACAATCACACAATCACAATCACACAATCACAATCACACAATCACAATCACACAATCACAATCACACAATCACAATCACACAATCACAATCACACAATCACAATCACACAATCACAATCACACAATCACAATCACACAATCACAATCACACAATCACAATCACACAATCACAATCACACAATCACAATCACACAATCACAATCACACAATCACAATCACACAATCACAATCACACAATCACAATCACACAATCACAATCACACAATCACAATCACACAATCACAATCACACAATCACAATCACACAATCACAATCACACAATCACAATCACACAATCACAATCACACAATCACAATCACACAATCACAATCACACAATCACAATCACACAATCACAATCACACAATCACAATCACACAATCACAATCACACAATCACAATCACACAATCACAATCACACAATCACAATCACACAATCACAATCACACAATCACAATCACACAATCACAATCACACAATCACAATCACACAATCACAATCACACAATCACAATCACACAATCACAATCACACAATCACAATCACACAATCACAATCACACAATCACAATCACACAATCACAATCACACAATCACAATCACACAATCACAATCACACAATCACAATCACACAATCACAATCACACAATCACAATCACACAATCACAATCACACAATCACAATCACACAATCACAATCACACAATCACAATCACACAATCACAATCACACAATCACAATCACACAATCACAATCACACAATCACAATCACACAATCACAATCACACAATCACAATCACACAATCACAATCACACAATCACAATCACACAATCACAATCACACAATCACAATCACACAATCACAATCACACAATCACAATCACACAATCACAATCACACAATCACAATCACACAATCACAATCACACAATCACAATCACACAATCACAATCACACAATCACAATCACACAATCACAATCACACAATCACAATCACACAATCACAATCACACAATCACAATCACACAATCACAATCACACAATCACAATCACACAATCACAATCACGATCACACAATCACATTCACACAATCACACAATCACAATAACACAATCACAAAATCACAATAACACAATCACAATAACACAATCACAATCACCCAATCACAATCACTCAATCATAATCACACAATCACAATCACGCAATCACAATCACGCAATCACAATCACGCAATCACAGCCACACTCACGCAATCACAATCATACAGTCACAATCACACAATCACAATCACACAATCACAATCACACAAACACAATCACACAATCACAATCAGCAATCACAATCACACAATCACAATCACACAATCACAATCACACAATCACAATCACACAATCACAATCACACAATCACAATCACACAATCACAATCACACAATCACAATCACACAATCACAATCACACAATCACAATCACACAATCACAATCACACAATCACAATCACACAATCACAATCACACAATCACAATCACACAATCACAATCACACAATCACAATCACACAATCACAATCACACAATCACAATCACACAATCACAATCACACAATCACAATCACACAATCACAATCACACAATCACAATCACACAATCACAATCACACAATCACAATCACACAATCACAATCACACAATCACAATCACACAATCACAATCACACAATCACAATCACACAATCACAATCACACAATCACAATCACACAATCACAATCACACAATCACAATCACACAATCACAATCACACAATCACAATCACACAATCACAATCACACAATCACAATCACACAATCACAATCACACAATCACAATCACACAATCACAATCACACAATCACAATCACACAATCACAATCACACAATCACAATCACACAATCACAATCACACAATCACAATCACACAATCACAATCACACAATCACAATCACACAATCACAATCACACAATCACAATCACACAATCACAATCACACAATCACAATCACACAATCACAATCACACAATCACAATCACACAATCACAATCACGATCACACAATCACATTCACACAATCACACAATCACAATAACACAATCACAATAACACAATCACAAAATCACAATAACACAATCACAATAACACAATCACAATCACCCAATCACAATCACTCAATCATAATCACTCAATCACAATCACGCAATCACAATCAGGCAATCACAATCAAAGTCACACAATCACAATCACACAATAACGCATTCACAATCACGCAATCACAATCACACAAACACAATCGCACAAACACAATCACACAATCACAATCACACAATCACAATCACACAATCACAATCACGATCACACAATCACATTCACACAATCACACAATCACAATAACACAATCACAAAATCACAATAACACAATCACAATAACACAATCACAATCACCCAATCACAATCACTCAATCATAATCACACAATCACAATCACGCAATCACAATCACGCAATCACAATCACGCAATCACAGCCACACTCACGCAATCACAATCATACAGTCACAATCACACAATCACAATCACACAATCACAATCACACAAACACAATCACACAATCACAATCAGCAATCACAATCGCGCAATCAGAATCACGCAATCAGAGTCACGCAATCACAATGACGCAATCGCAGTCACGCAATCACAATCACGCAATCACAATCACGCAATCAGAATCACACAATCACAATCACACAATCACAATCACACAATCACAATCACGATCACACAATCACATTCACACAATCACACAATCACACAATCACAGTCACACAATCACAATCACACAATCACAATCACACAATCACAATCACACAATCACAGTCACACAATCACAATCACGATCACACAATCACATTCACCCAATCACACAATCACACAATCACAATCACACAATCACAATCACACAATCACAAGCACACAATCACAATCACACAATCACAATCACACAATCACAATCACACAATCACAATCACACAATCACAGTCACACAATCACAATCACGATCACACAATCACATTCACCCAATCACACAATCACACAATCACAGTCACACAATCACAATCACACAATCACAATCACACAATCACAGTCACACGATCACAATCACGATCACACAATCACATTCACCCAATCACACAATCACACAATCACAATCACACAATCACAATCACACAATCACAAGCACACAATCACAATCGCACAATCACAATCACACAATCACAATCACACAATCACAATCACACAATCACAGTCACGCAATCACAATCACGCAATCACAATCACGCAATCACAGCCACACTCACGCAATCACAATCATACAGTCACAATCACACAATCACAATCACACAATCACAATCACACAAACACAATCACACAATCACAATCAGCAATCACAATCGCGCAATCAGAATCACGCAATCAGAGTCACGCAATCACAATGACGCAATCGCAGTCACGCAATCACAATCACGCAATCACAATCACGCAATCAGAATCACACAATCGCAATCACACAATCACAATCACACAATCACAATCACGATCACACAATCACATTCACACAATCACACAATCACACAATCACAGTCACACAATCACAATCACACAATCACAATCACACAATCACAATCACACAATCACAGTCACACAATCACAATCACGATCACACAATCACATTCACCCAATCACACAATCACACAATCACAATCACACAATCACAATCACACAATCACAAGCACACAATCACAATCACACAATCACAATCACACAATCACAATCACACAATCACAATCACACAATCACAGTCACACAATCACAATCACGATCACACAATCACATTCACCCAATCACACAATCACACAATCACAGTCACACAATCACAATCACACAATCACAATCACACAATCACAGTCACACGATCACAATCACGATCACACAATCACATTCACCCAATCACACAATCACACAATCACAATCACACAATCACAATCACACAATCACAAGCACACAATCACAATCGCACAATCACAATCACACAATCACAATCACACAATCACAATCACACAATCACAGTCACACAATCACAATCACGATCACACAATCACATTCACCCAATCACACAATCACACAATCACAGTCACACAATCACAATCACACAATCACAATCACACAATCACAATCACACAATCACAATCACACAAACACAATCACAATCACACAATCACAATCAGCAATCACAATCGCGCAATCAGAATCACGCAATCAGAATCACGCAATCACAATGACGCAATCGCAGTCACGCAATCACAATCACGCAATCACAATCACGCAATCACAATCACGCAATCACAATCACGCAATCACAATCACGCAATCACAATCACGCAATCACCCTCACGCAATCACAATCACGCAATCACAATCACGCAATCACGATCAAACAATCACGATCACACAATCACAATCACAATCACGCAATCACAATCACGCAATCACAATCACGCAATCACAATCACGCAATCACAATCACGCAATCACAATCACGCAATCACAATCACGCAATCACAATCACAATCACACAATCACAGTCACACAATCACAATCACACAATCACAATCACACAATAACAATCACACAATTACATTCACACAATCACAATCACACAATCACAATCACAATCACAATCACTATCACACAATCACGCATTCACAATCACGCAATCACAATCTCACAACACAATCACACAATCACAATCACGCAATCACCATCACGCAATCACAATCGCGCAATCAGCATCACGCAATCACAATGACGCAAGCACAATCACGCAATCACAATCACACAATCATAATCACACAATCACAATCACGATCACACAATCTCAGTCACACAATCACAATCACACAATCACAATCACACAATCACAATCACACAATCACAATCACACAATCACAATAACACAATCACAGTCACACAATCACAATCACACAATCACAATCACACACTCACAATCACACAATCACAATCACACAATCACAATCACACAATCACAATCACAAAATCACAATCACACAATCACAATCACACAATCACAGTCACACAATCACAGTCACACAATCACAGTCACACAATCACAGTCACACAATCACAGTCACACAATCACAATCACACAATCACAATCACACAATCACACAATCACAATCACACAATCACAATCACACAATCACAGACACACAATCACAGTCACACAATCACAATCACACACTCACAATCACACAATCACAATCACACAATCACAATCACACAATCACAATCACACAATCACAATCACACAATCACAATCACACTCACACAATCACACTCACACAATCACACAATCACAATCACACAATCACAATCACACAATCACAATCACACAATCACAATCACACAATCACAATCACACAATCACAATCACACAATCACAATCACACAATCACAATCACACAATCACAATCACACAATCACAATCACACAATCACAATCACACAATCACAATCACACAATCACAATCACACAATCACAATCACACAATCACAATCACACAATCACAATCACACAATCACAATCACACAATCACAATCACACAATCACAATCACACAATCACAATCACACAATCACAATCACACAATCACAATCACACAATCACAATCACACAATCACAATCACACAATCACAATCACACAATCACAATCACACAATCACACTCACACAATCACAATCACACAATCACAATCACACAATCACAATCACACAATCACAATCACACAATCACAATCACACAATCAAAATCACACAATCACAATCACACAATCACAATCACACAATCACAATCACACAATCACAATCACACAATCACAATCACACAATCACAATCACACAATCACAATCACACAATCACAATCACACAATCACAATCACACAATCACAATCACACAATCACAATCACACAATCACAATCACACAATCACAATCACACAATCACAATCACACAATCACAATCACACAATCACAATCACACAATCACAATCACACAATCACAATCACACAATCACAATCACACAATCACAATCACACAATCACAATCACACAATCACAATCACACAATCACAATCACACAATCACAATCACACAATCACAATCACACAATCACAATCACACAATCACAATCACACAATCACAATCACACAATCACAATCACACAATCACAATTACACAATCACAATCACACAATCACAATCACACAATCACAATCACACAATCACAATCACACAATCACAATCACACAATCACAATCACACAATCACAATCACACAATCACAATCACACAATCACAATCACACAATCACAATCACACAATCACAATCACACAATCACAATCACACAATCACAATCACACAATCACAATCACACAATCACAATCACACAATCACAATCACACAATCACAATCACACAATCACAATCACACAATCACAATCACACAATCACAATCACACAATCACAATCACACAATCACAATCACACAATCACAATCACACAATCACAATCACACAATCACAATCACACAATCACAATCACACAATCACAATCACACAATCACAATCACACAATCACAATCACACAATCACAATCACACAATCACAATCACACAATCACAATCACACAATCACAATCACACAATCACAATCACACAATCACAATCACACAATCACAATCACACAATCACAATCACACAATCACAATCACACAATCACAATCACACAATCACAATCACACAATCACAATCACACAATCACAATCACACAATCACAATCACACAATCACAATCACACAATCACAATCACACAATCACAATCACACAATCACAATCACACAATCACAATCACACAATCACAATCACACAATCACAATCACACAATCACAATCACACAATCACAATCACACAATCACAATCACACAATCACAATCACACAATCACAATCACACAATCACAATCACACAATCACAATCACACAATCACAATCACGATCACACAATCACATTCACACAATCACACAATCACAATAACACAATCACACAATCACAATAACACAATCACAATAACACAATCACAATCACCCAATCACAATCACTCAATCATAATCACACAATCACAATCACGCAATCACAATCACGCAATCACAATCTCACAATCACAATCACACAATCACAATCACTCAATCACAATCACGCAATCACAATCACGCAATCACAATCAGGCAATCACAATCAAAGTCACACAATCACAATCACACAATAACGCATTCACAATCACGCAATCACAATCACACAAACACAATCGCACAAACACAATCACACAATTACAATCACACAATCACAATCACACAATCACAATCTCGCAATCACAATCACGCAATCACAATCACGCAATCACAATCACAATCAGACAATCACAGTCACACAATCACAATCACACAATCACAATCACACAATCACAATCACGCAATCACAATCACGCAATCACAATCACGCAACCACAATCACGCAATCACAATCACGCAATCACAATAACGCGGTCACAATAACGGAATCACAATAACGTAATCACAATAACGTAATCACAATAACACAATCACAATCACGCATCCACAATCACGCAATCACAATCACGCAATCACAATCACGCACTCACAATCACGCAATCACAATCACGCACTCACAATCACGCAAACACAATCACGCAATCACTATCACGCAATCACAATCACGCAATCACAATCACTCAATCACAATCACACAATCACAATCACACAATCACAATCATACAATCACAATCACACAATCACAATCACGCAATCACAATCACGCAATCACAATCACGCAATCACAATCACGCAATCACAATCACAATCAGACAATCACAGTCACACAATCACAATCACGCAATCACAATCACGCAACCACAATCACGCAATCACAATCACAATCACACAATCACAGTCACACAATCACAATCACACATTCACAATCACACAATAACAATCACACAATTACATTCACACAATCACAATCACACAATCACAATCACAAACACAATCACAATCACACAACCACGCATTTACAATCACGCAATCACAATCACACAATCATAATCACACAATCACAATCACGATCACACAATCTCAATCACACAATCACAATCACACAATCACAATCACACAATCACAATCACACAATCACAATCACACAATCACAATCACGATCACACAATCTCAATCACAATCACACAATCACAATCACACAATCACAATCACACAATCACAATCACACAATCACAATCACACACTCACAATCACACAATCACAATCACACAATCACAGTCACTCAATCACAATCACACAATCACAAGCACACAATCACAATCACACAATCACAATCACACAATCACAATCACACAATCACAATCACACAATCGCAGTCACACAATCACAATCACGATCACACAATCACATTCACCCAATCACACAATCACGATCACGATCACACAATCACATTCACACAATCACACAATCACAATAACAAAGTCACAATCACGCATTCACAATCACGCAATCACAATCACGCAATCACAATCACGCAATCACAATCACGCAATCACAATCACGCAATCACAATCACGCAATCGCAATCAAACAATCACAATCACACAATCACAATCACAATCACGCAATCACAGTCACAATCACAATCACACAATCACAATCACACAATAACAATCGCACAATTACATTCACACAATCACAATCACACAATCACAATCACAATCACAATCACAATCACAATCACAATCACAATCACAATCACACAATCACGCATTCACAATCACGCAATCACAATCTCACAACACAATCACACAATCACAATCACGCAATCACCATCACGCAATCACAATCGCGCAATCAGCATCACGCAATCACAATGACGCAAGCACAATCACGCAATCACAATCACACAATCATAATCACACAATCACAATCACGATCACACAATCTCAATCACACAATCACAATCACACAATCACAATCACACAATCACAATCACACAATCACAATCACACAATCACAATAACACAATCACAATCACACAATCACAATCACACAATCACAATCACACGATCACAATCACACAATCACAATCACGATCACACAATCACATTCACACAATCACACAATCACAATAACAAAGTCACAATCACGCATTCACAATCACGCAATCACAATCACGCAATCACAATCACGCAATCGCAATCACGCAATCACAATCACGCAATCACAATTACGCAATCGCAATCAAACAATCACAATCACACAATCACAATCACAATCACAATCACGCAATCACAATCACGCAATCACAGTCACAATCACAATCACACAATCACAATCACACAATAACAATCGCACAATTACATTCACACAATCACAATCACACAATCACAATCACAATCACAATCACACAATCACGCATTCACAATCACGCAATCACAATCTCACAACACAATCACACAATCACAATCACGCAATCACCATCACGCAATCACAATCGCGCAATCAGCATCACGCAATCACAATGACGCAAGCACAATCACGCAATCACAATCACACAATCATAATCACACAATCACAATCACGATCACACAATCTCAATCACACAATCACAATCACACAATCACAATCACACAATCACAATCACACAATCACAATCACACAATCACAATCACACAATCACAATAACACAATCACAATCACACAATCACAATCATACAATCACAATCACACAATCACAATCACACAATCACAATCACACACTCACAATCACACAATCACAATCACACAATCACAGTCACACAATCACAATCACACAATCACAAGCACACAATCACAATCACACAATCACAATCACACAATCACAATCACACAATCACAATCACACAATCACAGTCACACAATCACAATCACGATCACACAATCACATTCACCCAATCACACAATGACACAATCACAATCACACAATCACAATCACACAATCACAATCACACAATCACAATCACACAATCACAATCACACAATCACAATCACACAATCACAATCACACAATCACAATCACACAATCACAATCACACAATCACAATCACACAATCACAATCACACAATCACAATCACACAATCACAATCACACAATCACAATCACACAATCACAATCACACGATCACACTCACACAATCACAATCACGATCACACAATCACATTCACACAATCACACAATCACAATAACAAAATCACAATCACGCATTCACAATCACGCAATCACAATCACGCAATCACAATCACGCAATCACAATCACGCAATCACAATCACGCAATCACAATCACGCAATCGCAATCAAACAATCACAATCACACAATCACAATCACAATCACGCAATCACAATCACGCAATCACAATCACGCAATCACAATCACGCAATCACAATCACAATCACAATCACACAATCACAATCACACAATAACAATCACACAATTACATTCACACAATCACAATCACACAATCACAATCACAATCACAATCACAATCACAATCACACAATCACAATCACACAACCACAATCACACAATCACAATCACACAATCACAAATCACACAATCACAGTCACACAATCACAATCACACAATCACAATCACACAATGACAATCACACAATCACAAACACACAATCACAATCACACAATCACAATCACACAATCACAATCACACAATCACAATCACACAATCACAATCACACAATCACAATCACACAATCACAGTCACACAATCACAATCACGATCACACAATCACATTCACACAATCACACAATCACACAATCACAATCACACAATCACACAATCACAATCACACAATCACAATCACACAATCACAATCACACAATCACAATCACGATCACACAATCACATTCACACAATCACACAATCACAATAACAAAATCACAATCACGCATTCACAATCACGCAATCACAATCACGCAATCACAATCACGCAATCACAATCACGCAATCACAATCACGCAATCACAATCAAACAATCACAATCACACAATCACAATCACAATCACGCAATCACAATCACGCAATCACAATCACAATCACAATCACACAATAACCGTCACACAATTAGATTCACACAATCACAATCACACAATCACAATCACAATCGCAATCACAATCACACAATCACGCATTCACAATCACGCAATCACAATCACACAAACACAATCACACAATCACACTCACGCAATCACCATCACGCAATCACAATCGCGCAATCAGCATCACGCAATCACAATGACGCAAGCACAATCACGCAATCACAATCACACAATCATAATCACACAATCACAATCACGATCACACAATCTCAATCACACAATCACAATCACACAATCACAATCACACAATCACAATCACACAATCACAATCACACAATCACAATCACACAATCACAATAACACAATCACAATCACACAATCACAATCACACAATCACAATCACACAATCACAATCACACAATCACAATCACACAATCACAATCACACAATCACAATCACACAATCACAATCACACAATCACACAATCACAGTCACACAATCACAATCACGATCACACAATCACATTCACACAATCACACAATCACAATCACAGAATCACAATCACACAATCACAATCACACAATCACAATCACACAATCACAATCACACAATCACAATCACACAATCACAATCACACAATCACAATCACACAATCACAATCACACAATCACAATCACACAATCACAATCACACAATCACAATCACACAATCACAATCACACAATCACAATCACACAATCACAATCACACAATCACAATCACACAATCACAATCACACAATCACAATCACACAATCACAATCACACAATCACAATCACACAATCACAATCACACGATCACACTCACACAATCACAATCACGATCACACAATCACATTCACACAATCACACAATCACAATAACAAAATCACAATCACGCATTCACAATCACGCAATCACAATCACGCAATCACAATCACGCAATCACAATCACGCAATCACAATCACGCAATCACAATCACGCAGTCGCAATCAAACAATCACAATCACACAATCACAATCACAATCACGCAATCACAATCACGCAATCACAATCACGCAATCACAATCACGCAATCACAATCACAATCACAATCACACAATCACAATCACACAATAACAATCACACAATTACATTCACACAATCACAATCACACAATCACAATCACAATCACAATCACAATCACAATCACACAATCACAATCACACAACCACAATCACACAATCACAATCACACAATCACAAATCACACAATCACAGTCACACAATCACAATCACACAATCACAATCACACAATGACAATCACACAATCACAATCACACAATCACAATCACACAATCACAATCACACAATCACAATCACACAATCACAATCACACAATCACAATCACACAATCACAGTCACACAATCACAATCACGATCACACAATCACATTCACACAATCACACAATCACACAATCACAATCACACAATCACACAATCACAATCACACAATCACAATCACACAATCACAATCACACAATCACAATCACACAATCACAATCACACAATCACAATCACGATCACACAATCACATTCACACAATCACACAATCACAATAACAAAATCACAATCACGCATTCACAATCACGCAATCACAATCACGCAATCACAATCACGCAATCACAATCACGCAATCACAATCAAACAATCACAATCACACAATCACAATCACAATCACGCAATCACAATCACGCAATCACAATCACAATCACAATCACACAATAACAGTCACACAATTAGATTCACACAATCACAATCACACAATCACAATCACAATCGCAATCACAATCACACAATCACGCATTCACAATCACGCAATCACAATCACACAAACACAATCACACAATCACACTCACGCAATCACCATCACGCAATCACAATCGCGCAATCAGCATCACGCAATCACAATGACGCAAGCACAATCACGCAATCACAATCACACAATCATAATCACACAATCACAATCACGATCACACAATCTCAATCACACAATCACAATCACACAATCACAATCACACAATCACAATCACACAATCACAATCACACAATCACAATAACACAATCACAATCACACAATCACAATCACACAATCACAATCACACAATCACAATCACACAATCACAATCACACAATCACAATCACACAATCACAATCACACAATCACAGTCACACAATCACAATCACGATCACACAATCACATTCACACAATCACACAATCACAATCACAGAATCACAATCACACAATCACAATCACACAATCACAATCACACAATCACAATCACACAATCACAATCACACAATCACAATCACACAATCACAATCACACAATCACAATCACACAATCACAATCACACAATCACAATCACACAATCACAATCACACAATCACAATCACACAATCACAATCACACAATCACAATCACACAATCACAATCACACAATCACAATCACACAATCACAATCACACAATCACAATCACACGAACACAATCACACAATCACAATCACGCAATCACAATCGCGCAATCAGAATCACGCAATCAGAATCACGCAATCACAATGACGCAAGCACAATCACGCAATCACAATCACGCAATCACAATCACGCAATCAGAATCACGCAATCACAATGTCGCAATCACAATGACGCAATCACAATCACGCAATCACAATCACGCAATCACAATCACACAAACACAATCACACAATCACAATCACGCAATCACCATCACGCAATCACAATCGCACAATCAGCATCACGCAATCACAATGACGCAAGCACAATCACGCAATCACAATCACGCAATCACAATCACGCAATCAGAATCACGCAATCACAATGTCGCAATCACAATGACGCAATCACAATCACGCAATCACAATCACGCAAGCACAATCACGCAATCACAATCACGCAAGCACAATCACGCAATCACAATCGCAATCACTATTACACAATCACAATCACAAAGACACAATCACAATCACACAATCACAATCACACAATCACAATCACACAATCACAATCACACAATCACAATCACACAATCACAATCACACAATCACAATCACGCAATCACAATCACGCAATCACAATCACAGTCACACAATCACAATCACACAATCACAATCACACAATCACAATCACTCAATCACAATCACGCAATCACAATCAGGCAATCACAATCAAAGTCACACAATCACAATCACACAATAACGCATTCACAATCACGCAATCACAATCACACAAACACAATCGCACAAACACAATCACACAATTACAATCACACAATCACAATCACACAATCACAATCACGCAATCACAATCACGCAATCACAATCACGCAATCACAATCACAATCAGACAATCACAGTCACACAATCACAATCACACAATCACAATCACACAATCACAATCACGCAATCACAATCACGCAATCACAATCACGCAACCACAATCACGCAATCACAATCACGCAATCACAATAACGCAGTCACAATAACGGAATCACAATAACGTAATCACAATAACGTAATCACAATAACACAATCACAGTCACACAATCACAATCACACAATCACAATCACACAATCACAATCACACAATCACAATCACACAATCACAATCACACACTCACAATCACAAAATCACAATCACACAATCACAATCACACAATCACAATCACACAATCACAATCACACAATCACAATCACACAATCACAATCACACAATCACAATCACACAATCACAGTCACACAATCACAGTCACACAATCACAGTCACACAATCACAGTCACACAATCACAATCACACAATCACAATCACACAATCACGCAATCACAATCACACAATCACAATCACACAATCACAATCACACAATCACAATCACACAATCACAATCACACAATCACAATCACACAATCACAATCACACAATCACAATCACACAATCACAATCACACAATCACAATCACACAATCACAATCACACAATCACAATCACACAATCACAATCACACAATCACAATCACACAATCACAATCACACAATCACAATCACACAATCACAATCACACAATCACACAATCACAATCACACAATCACAATCACACAATCACAATCACACAATCACAATCACACAATCACAATCACACAATCACAATCACACAATCACAATCACACAATCACAATCACACAATCACAATCACACAATCACAATCACACAATCACAATCACACAATCACAATCACACAATCACAAGCACACAATCACAAGCACACAATCACAATCACACAATCACAATCACACAATCACAATCACACAATCACAATCACACAATCACAATCACACAATCACAATCACACAATCACAATCACACAATCACAATCACACAATCACAATCACACAATCACAATCACACAATCACAATCACACAATCACAATCACACAATCACAATCACACAATCACAATCACACAATCACAATCACACAATCACAATCACACAATCACAATCACACAATCACAATCACACAATCACAATCACACAATCACAATCACACAATCACAATCACACAATCACAATCACACAATCACAATCACACAATCACAATCACACAATCACAATCACACAATCACAATCACACAATCACAATCACACAATCACAATCACACAATCACAATCACACAATCACAATCACACAATCACAATCACACAATCACAATCACACAATCACAATCACACAATCACAATCACACAATCACAATCACACAATCACAATCACACAATCACAATCACACAATCACAATCACACAATCACAATCACACAATCACAATCACACAATCACAATCACACAATCACAATCACACAATCACAATCACACAATCACAATCACGATCACACAATCACATTCACACAATCACACAATCACAATAACACAATCACACAATCACAATAACACAATCACAATAACACAATCACAATCACCCAATCACAATCACTCAATCATAATCACACAATCACAATCACGCAATCACAATCACGCAATCACAATCTCACAATCACAATCACACAATCACAATCACTCAATCACAATCACGCAATCACAATCACGCAATCACAATCAGGCAATCACAATCAAAGTCACACAATCACAATCACACAATAACGCATTCACAATCACGCAATCACAATCACACAAACACAATCGCACAAACACAATCACACAATTACAATCACACAATCACAATCACACAATCACAATCTCGCAATCACAATCACGCAATCACAATCACGCAATCACAATCACAATCAGACAATCACAGTCACACAATCACAATCACACAATCACAATCACACAATCACAATCACGCAATCACAATCACGCAATCACAATCACGCAACCACAATCACGCAATCACAATCACGCAATCACAATAACGCGGTCACAATAACGGAATCACAATAACGTAATCACAATAACGTAATCACAATAACACAATCACAATCACGCATCCACAATCACGCAATCACAATCACGCAATCACAATCACGCACTCACAATCACGCAATCACAATCACGCACTCACAATCACGCAAACACAATCACGCAATCACTATCACGCAATCACAATCACGCAATCACAATCACTCAATCACAATCACACAATCACAATCACACAATCACAATCATACAATCACAATCACACAATCACAATCACGCAATCACAATCACGCAATCACAATCACGCAATCACAATCACGCAATCACAATCACAATCAGACAATCACAGTCACACAATCACAATCACGCAATCACAATCACGCAACCACAATCACGCAATCACAATCACAATCACACAATCACAGTCACACAATCACAATCACACATTCACAATCACACAATAACAATCACACAATTACATTCACACAATCACAATCACACAATCACAATCACAAACACAATCACAATCACACAACCACGCATTTACAATCACGCAATCACAATCACACAATCATAATCACACAATCACAATCACGATCACACAATCTCAATCACACAATCACAATCACACAATCACAATCACACAATCACAATCACACAATCACAATCACACAATCACAATCACGATCACACAATCTCAATCACAATCACACAATCACAATCACACAATCACAATCACACAATCACAATCACACAATCACAATCACACACTCACAATCACACAATCACAATCACACAATCACAGTCACTCAATCACAATCACACAATCACAAGCACACAATCACAATCACACAATCACAATCACACAATCACAATCACACAATCACAATCACACAATCGCAGTCACACAATCACAATCACGATCACACAATCACATTCACCCAATCACACAATCACGATCACGATCACACAATCACATTCACACAATCACACAATCACAATAACAAAGTCACAATCACGCATTCACAATCACGCAATCACAATCACGCAATCACAATCACGCAATCACAATCACGCAATCACAATCACGCAATCACAATCACGCAATCACAATCACGCAATCGCAATCAAACAATCACAATCACACAATCACAATCACAATCACGCAATCACAGTCACAATCACAATCACACAATCACAATCACACAATAACAATCGCACAATTACATTCACACAATCACAATCACACAATCACAATCACAATCACAATCACAATCACAATCACAATCACACAATCACGCATTCACAATCACGCAATCACAATCTCACAACACAATCACACAATCACAATCACGCAATCACCATCACGCAATCACAATCGCGCAATCAGCATCACGCAATCACAATGACGCAAGCACAATCACGCAATCACAATCACACAATCATAATCACACAATCACAATCACGATCACACAATCTCAATCACACAATCACAATCACACAATCACAATCACACAATCACAATCACACAATCACAATCACACAATCACAATCACACAATCACAATAACACAATCACAATCACACAATCACAATCACACAATCACAATCACACGATCACAATCACACAATCACAATCACGATCACACAATCACATTCACACAATCACACAATCACAATAACAAAGTCACAATCACGCATTCACAATCACGCAATCACAATCACGCAATCACAATCACGCAATCGCAATCACGCAATCACAATCACGCAATCACAATCACGCAATCGCAATCAAACAATCACAATCACACAATCACAATCACAATCACAATCACGCAATCACAATCACGCAATCACAGTCACAATCACAATCACACAATCACAATCACACAATAACAATCGCACAATTACATTCACACAATCACAATCACACAATCACAATCACAATCACAATCACACAATCACGCATTCACAATCACGCAATCACAATCTCACAACACAATCACACAATCACAATCACGCAATCACCATCACGCAATCACAATCGCGCAATCAGCATCACGCAATCACAATGACGCAAGCACAATCACGCAATCACAATCACACAATCATAATCACACAATCACAATCACGATCACACAATCTCAATCACACAATCACAATCACACAATCACAATCACACAATCACAATCACACAATCACAATCACACAATCACAATCACACAATCACAATAACACAATCACAATCACACAATCACAATCACACAATCACAATCACACAATCACAATCACACAATCACAATCACACACTCACAATCACACAATCACAATCACACAATCACAGTCACACAATCACAATCACACAATCACAAGCACACAATCACAATCACACAATCACAATCACACAATCACAATCACACAATCACAATCACACAATCACAGTCACACAATCACAATCACGATCACACAATCACATTCACCCAATCACACAATGACACAATCACATTCACACAATCACAATCACACAATCACAATCACACAATCACAATCACACAATCACAATCACACAATCACAATCACACAATCACAATCACACAATCACAATCACACAATCACAATCACACAATCACAATCACACAATCACAATCACACAATCACAATCACACGATCACACTCACACAATCACAATCACGATCACACAATCACATTCACACAATCACACAATCACAATAACAAAATCACAATCACGCATTCACAATCACGCAATCACAATCACGCAATCACAATCACGCAATCACAATCACGCAATCACAATCACGCAATCACAATCACGCAATCGCAATCAAACAATCACAATCACACAATCACAATCACAATCACGCAATCACAATCACGCAATCACAATCACGCAATCACAATCACGCAATCACAATCACAATCACAATCACACAATCACAATCACACAATAACAATCACACAATTACATTCACACAATCACAATCACACAATCACAATCACAATCACAATCACAATCACAATCACACAATCACAATCACACAACCACAATCACACAATCACAATCACACAATCACAAATCACACAATCACAGTCACACAATCACAATCACACAATCACAATCACACAATGACAATCACACAATCACAATCACACAATCACAATCACACAATCACAATCACACAATCACAATCACACAATCACAATCACACAATCACAATCACACAATCACAGTCACACAATCACAATCACGATCACACAATCACATTCACACAATCACACAATCACACAATCACAATCACACAATCACACAATCACAATCACACAATCACAATCACACAATCACAATCACACAATCACAATCACACAATCACAATCACACAATCACAATCACGATCACACAATCACATTCACACAATCACACAATCACAATAACAAAATCACAATCACGCATTCACAATCACGCAATCACAATCACGCAATCACAATCACGCAATCACAATCACGCAATCACAATCACGCAATCACAATCACGCAATCACAATCAAACAATCACAATCACACAATCACAATCACAATCACGCAATCACAATCACGCAATCACAATCACAATCACAATCACACAATAACAGTCACACAATTAGATTCACACAATCACAATCACACAATCACAATCACAATCGCAATCACAATCACACAATCACGCATTCACAATCACGCAATCACAATCACACAAACACAATCACACAATCACACTCACGCAATCACCATCACGCAATCACAATCGCGCAATCAGCATCACGCAATCACAATGACGCAAGCACAATCACGCAATCACAATCACACAATCATAATCACACAATCACAATCACGATCACACAATCTCAATCACACAATCACAATCACACAATCACAATCACACAATCACAATCACACAATCACAATCACACAATCACAATCACACAATCACAATAACACAATCACAATCACACAATCACAATCACACAATCACAATCACACAATCACAATCACACAATCACAATCACACAATCACAATCACACAATCACAATCACACAATCACAGTCACACAATCACAATCACGATCACACAATCACATTCACACAATCACACAATCACAATCACAGAATCACAATCACACAATCACAATCACACAATCACAATCACACAATCACAATCACACAATCACAATCACACAATCACAATCACACAATCACAATCACACAATCACAATCACACAATCACAATCACACAATCACAATCACACAATCACAATCACACAATCACAATCACACAATCACAATCACACAATCACAATCACACAATCACAATCACACGAACACAATCACACAATCACAATCACGCAACCACAATCGCGCAATCAGAATCACGCAATCAGAATCACGCAATCACAATGACGCAAGCACAATCACGCAATCACAATCACGCAATCACAATCACGCAATCACAATGTCGCAATCACAATGACGCAATCACAATCACGCAATCACAATCACGCAATCACAATCACACAAACACAATCACACAATCACAATCACGCAATCACCATCACGCAATCACAATCGCACAATCAGCATCACGCAATCACAATGACGCAAGCACAATCACGCAATCACAATCACGCAATCACAATCACGCAATCAGAATCACGCAATCACAATGTCGCAATCACAATGACGCAATCACAATCACGCAATCACAATCACGCAAGCACAATCACGCAATCACAATCACGCAAGCACAATCACGCAATCACAATCGCAATCACTATTACACAATCACAATCACAAAGACACAATCACAATCACACAATCACAATCACACAATCACAATCACACAATCACAATCACACAATCACAATCACACAATCACAATCACACAATCACAATCACGCAATCACAATCACGCAATCACAATCACAGTCACACAATCACAATCACACAATCACAATCACACAATCACAATCACTCAATCACAATCACGCAATCACAATCAGGCAATCACAATCAAAGTCACACAATCACAATCACACAATAACGCATTCACAATCACGCAATCACAATCACACAAACACAATCGCACAAACACAATCACACAATTACAATCACACAATCACAATCACACAATCACAATCACGCAATCACAATCACGCAATCACAATCACGCAATCACAATCACAATCAGACAATCACAGTCACACAATCACAATCACACAATCACAATCACACAATCACAATCACGCAATTACAATCACGCAATCACAATCACGCAACCACAATCACGCAATCACAATCACGCAATCACAATAACGCAGTCACAATAACGGAATCACAATAACGTAATCACAATAACGTAATCACAATAACACAATCACAGTCACACAATCACAATCACACAATCACAATCACACAATCACAATCACACAATCACAATCACACAATCACAATCACACACTCACAATCACAAAATCACAATCACACAATCACAATCACACAATCACAATCACACAATCACAATCACACAATCACAATCACACAATCACAGTCACACAATCACAGTCACACAATCACAGTCACACAATCACAGTCACACAATCACAATCACACAATCACAATCACACAATCACGCAATCACAATCACACAATCACAATCACACAATCACAATCACACAATCACAATCACACAATCACAATCACACAATCACAATCACACAATCACAATCACACAATCACAATCACACAATCACAATCACACAATCACAATCACACAATCACAATCACACAATCACAATCACACAATCACAATCACACAATCACAATCACACAATCACAATCACACAATCACACAATCACAATCACACAATCACAATCACACAATCACACAATCACAATCACACAATCACAATCACACAATCACAATCACACAATCACAATCACACAATCACAATCACACAATCACAATCACACAATCACAATCACACAATCACAATCACACAATCACAATCACACAATCACAATCACACAGTCACAATCACACAATCACAATCACACAATCACAATCACACAATCACAAGCACACAATCACAAGCACACAATCACAATCACACAATCACAATCACACAATCACAATCACACAATCACAATCACACAATCACAATCACACAATCACAATCACACAATCACAATCACACAATCACAATCACACAATCACAATCACACAATCACAATCACACAATCACAATCACACAATCACAATCACACAATCACAATCACACAATCACAATCACACAATCACAATCACACAATCACAATCACACAATCACAATCACACAATCACAATCACACAATCACAATCACACAATCACAATCACACAATCACAATCACACAATCACAATCACACAATCACAATCACACAATCACAATCACACAATCACAATCACACAATCACAATCACACAATCACAATCACACAATCACAATCACACAATCACAATCACACAATCACAATCACACAATCACAATCACACAATCACAATCACACAATCACAATCACACAATCACAATCACACAATCACAATCACACAATCACAATCACACAATCACAATCACACAATCACAATCACACAATCACAATCACACAATCACAATCACACAATCACAATCACACAATCACAATCACACAATCACAATCACACAATCACAATCACACAATCACAATCACACAATCACAATCACACAATCACAATCACACAATCACAATCACACAATCACAATCACACAATCACAATCACACAATCACAATCACACAATCACAATCACACAATCACAATCACACAATCACAATCACACAATCACAATCACACAATCACAATCACACAATCACAATCACACAATCACAATCACACAATCACAATCACACAATCACAATCACACAATCACAATCACACAATCACAATCACACAATCACAATCACACAATCACAATCACACAATCACAATCACACAATCACAATCACACAATCACAATCACACAATCACAATCACACAATCACAATCACACAATCACAATCACACAATCACAATCACACAATCACAATCACACAATCACAATCACACAATCACAATCACACAATCACAATCACACAATCACAATCACACAATCACAATCACACAATCACAATCACACAATCACAATCACACAATCACAATCACACAATCACAATCACACAATCACAATCACACAATCACAATCACACAATCACAATCACACAATCACAATCACACAATCACAATCACACAATCACAATCACACAATCACAATCACACAATCACAATCACACAATCACAATCACACAATCACAATCACACAATCACAATCACACAATCACAATCACACAATCACAATCACACAATCACAATCACACAATCACAATCACAATCACACAATCACAATCACACAATCACAATCACACAATCACAATCACACAATCACAATCACACAATCACAATCACACAATCACAATCACACAATCACAATCACACAATCACAATCACACAATCACAATCACACAATCACAATCACACAATCACAATCACACAATCACAATCACACAATCACAATCACACAATCACAATCACACAATCACAATCACACAATCACAATCACACAATCACAATCACACAATCACAATCACACAATCACAATCTCACAATCACAATCACACAATCACAATCACACAATCACAATCACACAATCACAATCACACAATCACAATCACACAATCACAATCACACAATCACAATCACACAATCACAATCACACAATCACAATCACGATCACACAATCACATTCACACAATCACACAATCACAATAACACAATCACACAATCACAATAACACAATCACAATAACACAATCACAATCACCCAATCACAATCACTCAATCATAATCACACAATCACAATCACGCAATCACAATCACGCAATCACAATCTCACAATCACAATCACACAATCACAATCACTCAATCACAATCACGCAATCACAATCACGCAATCACAATCAGGCAATCACAATCAAAGTCACACAATCACAATCACACAATAACGCATTCACAATCACGCAATCACAATCACACAAACACAATCGCACAAACACAATCACACAATTACAATCACACAATCACAATCACAAAATCACAATCTCGCAATCACAATCACGCAATCACAATCACGCAATCACAATCACAATCAGACAATCACAGTCACACAATCACAATCACACAATCACAATCACACAATCACAATCACGCAATCACAATCACGCAATCACAATCACGCAACCACAATCACGCAATCACAATCACGCAATCACAATAACGCGGTCACAATAACGGAATCACAATAACGTAATCACAATAACGTAATCACAATAACACAATCACAATCACGCATCCACAATCACGCAATCACAATCACGCAATCACAATCACGCACTCACAATCACGCAATCACAATCACGCACTCACAATCACGCAAACACAATCACGCAATCACTATCACGCAATCACAATCACGCAATCACAATCACTCAATCACAATCACACAATCACAATCACACAATCACAATCATACAATCACAATCACACAATCACAATCACGCAATCACAATCACGCAATCACAATCACGCAATCACAATCACGCAATCACAATCACAATCAGACAATCACAGTCACACAATCACAATCACGCAATCACAATCACGCAACCACAATCACGCAATCACAATCACAATCACACAATCACAGTCACACAATCACAATCACACATTCACAATCACACAATAACAATCACACAATTACATTCACACAATCACAATCACACAATCACAATCACAAACACAATCACAATCACACAACCACGCATTTACAATCACGCAATCACAATCACACAATCATAATCACACAATCACAATCACGATCACACAATCTCAATCACACAATCACAATCACACAATCACAATCACACAATCACAATCACACAATCACAATCACACAATCACAATCACGATCACACAATCTCAATCACAATCACACAATCACAATCACACAATCACAATCACACAATCACAATCACACAATCACAATCACACACTCACAATCACACAATCACAATCACACAATCACAGTCACTCAATCACAATCACACAATCACAAGCACACAATCACAATCACACAATCACAATCACACAATCACAATCACACAATCACAATCACACAATCGCAGTCACACAATCACAATCACGATCACACAATCACATTCACCCAATCACACAATCACGATCACGATCACACAATCACATTCACACAATCACACAATCACAATAACAAAGTCACAATCACGCATTCACAATCACGCAATCACAATCACGCAATCACAATCACGCAATCACAATCACGCAATCACAATCACGCAATCACAATCACGCAATCGCAATCAAACAATCACAATCACACAATCACAATCACAATCACGCAATCACAGTCACAATCACAATCACACAATCACAATCACACAATAACAATCGCACAATTACATTCACACAATCACAATCACACAATCACAATCACAATCACAATCACAATCACAATCACAATCACAATCACACAATCACGCATTCACAATCACGCAATCACAATCTCACAACACAATCACACAATCACAATCACGCAATCACCATCACGCAATCACAATCGCGCAATCAGCATCACGCAATCACAATGACGCAAGCACAATCACGCAATCACAATCACACAATCATAATCACACAATCACAATCACGATCACACAATCTCAATCACACAATCACAATCACACAATCACAATCACACAATCACAATCACACAATCACAATCACACAATCACAATAACACAATCACAATCACACAATCACAATCACACAATCACAATCACACGATCACAATCACACAATCACAATCACGATCACACAATCACATTCACACAATCACACAATCACAATAACAAAGTCACAATCACGCATTCACAATCACGCAATCACAATCACGCAATCACAATCACGCAATCGCAATCACGCAATCACAATCACGCAATCACAATTACGCAATCGCAATCAAACAATCACAATCACACAATCACAATCACAATCACAATCACGCAATCACAATCACGCAATCACAGTCACAATCACAATCACACAATCACAATCACACAATAACAATCGCACAATTACATTCACACAATCACAATCACACAATCACAATCACAATCACAATCACACAATCACGCATTCACAATCACGCAATCACAATCTCACAACACAATCACACAATCACAATCACGCAATCACCATCACGCAATCACAATCGCGCAATCAGCATCACGCAATCACAATGACGCAAGCACAATCACGCAATCACAATCACACAATCATAATCACACAATCACAATCACGATCACACAATCTCAATCACACAATCACAATCACACAATCACAATCACACAATCACAATCACACAATCACAATCACACAATCACAATCACACAATCACAATAACACAATCACAATCACACAATCACAATCATACAATCACAATCACACAATCACAATCACACAATCACAATCACACACTCACAATCACACAATCACAATCACACAATCACAGTCACACAATCACAATCACACAATCACAAGCACACAATCACAATCACACAATCACAATCACACAATCACAATCACACAATCACAATCACACAATCACAGTCACACAATCACAATCACGATCACACAATCACATTCACCCAATCACACAATGACACAATCACAATCACACAATCACAATCACACAATCACAATCACACAATCACAATCACACAATCACAATCACACAATCACAATCACACAATCACAATCACACAATCACAATCACACAATCACAATCACACAATCACAATCACACAATCACAATCACACAATCACAATCACACAATCACAATCACACAATCACAATCACACAATCACAATCACACGATCACACTCACACAATCACAATCACGATCACACAATCACATTCACACAATCACACAATCACAATAACAAAATCACAATCACGCATTCACAATCACGCAATCACAATCACGCAATCACAATCACGCAATCACAATCACGCAATCACAATCACGCAATCACAATCACGCAATCGCAATCAAACAATCACAATCACACAATCACAATCACAATCACGCAATCACAATCACGCAATCACAATCACGCAATCACAATCACGCAATCACAATCACAATCACAATCACACAATCACAATCACACAATAACAATCACACAATTACATTCACACAATCACAATCACACAATCACAATCACAATCACAATCACAATCACAATCACACAATCACAATCACACAACCACAATCACACAATCACAATCACACAATCACAAATCACACAATCACAGTCACACAATCACAATCACACAATCACAATCACACAATGACAATCACACAATCACAAACACACAATCACAATCACACAATCACAATCACACAATCACAATCACACAATCACAATCACACAATCACAATCACACAATCACAATCACACAATCACAGTCACACAATCACAATCACGATCACACAATCACATTCACACAATCACACAATCACACAATCACAATCACACAATCACACAATCACAATCACACAATCACAATCACACAATCACAATCACACAATCACAATCACACAATCACAATCACGATCACACAATCACATTCACACAATCACACAATCACAATAACAAAATCACAATCACGCATTCACAATCACGCAATCACAATCACGCAATCACAATCACGCAATCACAATCACGCAATCACAATCACGCAATCACAATCAAACAATCACAATCACACAATCACAATCACAATCACGCAATCACAATCACGCAATCACAATCACAATCACAATCACACAATAACCGTCACACAATTAGATTCACACAATCACAATCACACAATCACAATCACAATCGCAATCACAATCACACAATCACGCATTCACAATCACGCAATCACAATCACACAAACACAATCACACAATCACACTCACGCAATCACCATCACGCAATCACAATCGCGCAATCAGCATCACGCAATCACAATGACGCAAGCACAATCACGCAATCACAATCACACAATCATAATCACACAATCACAATCACGATCACACAATCTCAATCACACAATCACAATCACACAATCACAATCACACAATCACAATCACACAATCACAATCACACAATCACAATCACACAATCACAATAACACAATCACAATCACACAATCACAATCACACAATCACAATCACACAATCACAATCACACAATCACAATCACACAATCACAATCACACAATCACAATCACACAATCACAATCACACAATCACAGTCACACAATCACAATCACGATCACACAATCACATTCACACAATCACACAATCACAATCACAGAATCACAATCACACAATCACAATCACACAATCACAATCACACAATCACAATCACACAATCACAATCACACAATCACAATCACACAATCACAATCACACAATCACAATCACACAATCACAATCACACAATCACAATCACACAATCACAATCACACAATCACAATCACACAATCACAATCACACAATCACAATCACACAATCACAATCACACAATCACAATCACACAATCACAATCACACAATCACAATCACACAATCACAATCACACGATCACACTCACACAATCACAATCACGATCACACAATCACATTCACACAATCACACAATCACAATAACAAAATCACAATCACGCATTCACAATCACGCAATCACAATCACGCAATCACAATCACGCAATCACAATCACGCAATCACAATCACGCAATCACAATCACGCAATCACAATCACGCAGTCGCAATCAAACAATCACAATCACACAATCACAATCACAATCACGCAATCACAATCACGCAATCACAATCACGCAATCACAATCACGCAATCACAATCACAATCACAATCACACAATCACAATCACACAATAACAATCACACAATTACATTCACACAATCACAATCACACAATCACAATCACAATCACAATCACAATCACAATCACACAATCACAATCACACAACCACAATCACACAATCACAATCACACAATCACAAATCACACAATCACAGTCACACAATCACAATCACACAATCACAATCACACAATGACAATCACACAATCACAATCACACAATCACAATCACACAATCACAATCACACAATCACAATCACACAATCACAATCACACAATCACAATCACACAATCACAGTCACACAATCACAATCACGATCACACAATCACATTCACACAATCACACAATCACACAATCACAATCACACAATCACACAATCACAATCACACAATCACAATCACACAATCACAATCACACAATCACAATCACACAATCACAATCACACAATCACAATCACGATCACACAATCACATTCACACAATCACACAATCACAATAACAAAATCACAATCACGCATTCACAATCACGCAATCACAATCACGCAATCACAATCACGCAATCACAATCACGCAATCACAATCAAACAATCACAATCACACAATCACAATCACAATCACGCAATCACAATCACGCAATCACAATCACAATCACAATCACACAATAACAGTCACACAATTAGATTCACACAATCACAATCACACAATCACAATCACAATCGCAATCACAATCACACAATCACGCATTCACAATCACGCAATCACAATCACACAAACACAATCACACAATCACACTCACGCAATCACCATCACGCAATCACAATCGCGCAATCAGCATCACGCAATCACAATGACGCAAGCACAATCACGCAATCACAATCACACAATCATAATCACACAATCACAATCACGATCACACAATCTCAATCACACAATCACAATCACACAATCACAATCACACAATCACAATCACACAATCACAATCACACAATCACAATAACACAATCACAATCACACAATCACAATCACACAATCACAATCACACAATCACAATCACACAATCACAATCACACAATCACAATCACACAATCACAATCACACAATCACAGTCACACAATCACAATCACGATCACACAATCACATTCACACAATCACACAATCACAATCACAGAATCACAATCACAGAATCACAATCACACAATCACAATCACACAATCACAATCACACAATCACAATCACACAATCACAATCACACAATCACAATCACACAATCACAATCACACAATCACAATCACACAATCACAATCACACAATCACAATCACACAATCACAATCACACAATCACAATCACACAATCACAATCACACAATCACAATCACACAATCACAATCACACAATCACAATCACACAATCACAATCACACAATCACAATCACACAATCACAATCACACAATCACAATCACACGAACACAATCACACAATCACAATCACGCAATCACAATCGCGCAATCAGAATCACGCAATCAGAATCACGCAATCACAATGACGCAAGCACAATCACGCAATCACAATCACGCAATCACAATCACGCAATCAGAATCACGCAATCACAATGTCGCAATCACAATGACGCAATCACAATCACGCAATCACAATCACGCAATCACAATCACACAAACACAATCACACAATCACAATCACGCAATCACCATCACGCAATCACAATCGCACAATCAGCATCACGCAATCACAATGACGCAAGCACAATCACGCAATCACAATCACGCAATCACAATCACGCAATCAGAATCACGCAATCACAATGTCGCAATCACAATGACGCAATCACAATCACGCAATCACAATCACGCAAGCACAATCACGCAATCACAATCACGCAAGCACAATCACGCAATCACAATCGCAATCACTATTACACAATCACAATCACAAAGACACAATCACAATCACACAATCACAATCACACAATCACAATCACACAATCACAATCACACAATCACAATCACACAATCACAATCACACAATCACAATCACGCAATCACAATCACGCAATCACAATCACAGTCACACAATCACAATCACACAATCACAATCACACAATCACAATCACTCAATCACAATCACGCAATCACAATCAGGCAATCACAATCAAAGTCACACAATCACAATCACACAATAACGCATTCACAATCACGCAATCACAATCACACAAACACAATCGCACAAACACAATCACACAATTACAATCACACAATCACAATCACACAATCACAATCACGCAATCACAATCACGCAATCACAATCACGCAATCACAATCACAATCAGACAATCACAGTCACACAATCACAATCACACAATCACAATCACACAATCACAATCACGCAATCACAATCACGCAATCACAATCACGCAACCACAATCACGCAATCACAATCACGCAATCACAATAACGCAGTCACAATAACGGAATCACAATAACGTAATCACAATAACGTAATCACAATAACACAATCACAGTCACACAATCACAATCACACAATCACAATCACACAATCACAATCACACAATCACAATCACACAATCACAATCACACACTCACAATCACAAAATCACAATCACACAATCACAATCACACAATCACAATCACACAATCACAATCACACAATCACAATCACACAATCACAATCACACAATCACAATCACACAATCACAGTCACACAATCACAGCCACACAATCACAGTCACACAATCACAGTCACACAATCACAATCACACAATCACAATCACACAATCACGCAATCACAATCACACAATCACAATCACAAAATCACAATCACACAATCACAATCACACAATCACAATCACACAATCACAATCACACAATCACAATCACACAATCACAATCACACAATCACAATCACACAATCACAATCACACAATCACAATCACACAATCACAATCACACAATCACAATCACACAATCACAATCACACAATCACAATCACACAATCACAATCACACAATCACACAATCACAATCACACAATCACAATCACACAATCACAATCACACAATCACAATCACACAATCACAATCACACAATCACAATCACACAATCACAATCACACAATCACAATCACACAATCACAATCACACAATCACAATCACACAATCACAATCACACAATCACAATCACACAATCACAAGCACACAATCACAAGCACACAATCACAAGCACACAATCACAATCACACAATCACAATCACACAATCACAATCACACAATCACAATCACACAATCACAATCACACAATCACAATCACACAATCACAATCACACAATCACAATCACACAATCACAATCACACAATCACAATCACACAATCACAATCACACAATCACAATCACACAATCACAATCACACAATCACAATCACACAATCACAATCACACAATCACAATCACACAATCACAATCACACAATCACAATCACACAATCACAATCACACAATCACAATCACACAATCACAATCACACAATCACAATCACACAATCACAATCACACAATCACAATCACACAATCACAATCACACAATCACAATCACACAATCACAATCACACAATCACAATCACACAATCACAATCACACAATCACAATCACACAATCACAATCACACAATCACAATCACACAATCACAATCACACAATCACAATCACACAATCACAATCACACAATCACAATCACACAATCACAATCACACAATCACAATCACACAATCACAATCACACAATCACAATCACACAATCACAATCACACAATCACAATCACACAATCACAATCACACAATCACAATCACACAATCACAATCACACAATCACAATCACACAATCACAATCACACAATCACAATCACACAATCACAATCACACAATCACAATCACACAATCACAATCACACAATCACAATCACACAATCACAATCACACAATCACAATCACACAATCACAATCACACAATCACAATCACACAATCACAATCACACAATCACAATCACACAATCACAATCACACAATCACAATCACACAATCACAATCACACAATCACAATCACACAATCACAATCACACAATCACAATCACACAATCACAATCACACAATCACAATCACACAATCACAATCACACAATCACAATCACACAATCACAATCACACAATCACAATCACACAATCACAATCACGCAATCACAATCACGCAATCACAATCACACAATCACAATCACACAATCACAATCACACAATCACAATCACACAATCACAATCACACAATCACAATCACACAATCACAATCACACAATCACAATCACACAATCACAATCACACAATCACAATCACACAATCACAATCACACAATCACAATCACACAATCACAATCACACAATCACAATCACACAATCACAATCACACAATCACAATCACACAATCACAATCACACAATCACAATCACACAATCACAATCACACAATCACAATCACACAATCACAATCACACAATCACAATCACACAATCACAATCACACAATCACAATCACACAATCACAATCACACAATCACAATCACACAATCACAATCACACAATCACAATCACACAATCACAATCACACAATCACAATCACACAATCACAATCACACAATCACAATCACACAATCACAATCACACAATCACAATCACACAATCACAATCACACAATCACAATCACACAATCACAATCACACAATCACAATCACACAATCACAATCACACAATCACAATCACACAATCACAATCACACAATCACAATCACACAATCACAATCACACAATCACAATCACACAATCACAATCACACAATCACAATCACACAATCACAATCACACAATCACAATCACACAATCACAATCACACAATCACAATCACACAATCACAATCACACAATCACAATCACACAATCACAATCACACAATCACAATCACACAATCACAATCACACAATCACAATCACACAATCACAATCACACAATCACAATCACACAATCACAATCACACAATCACAATCACACAATCACAATCACACAATCACAATCACACAATCACAATCACACAATCACAATCACACAATCACAATCACACAATCACAATCACACAATCACAATCACACAATCACAATCACACAATCACAATCACGATCACACAATCACATTCACACAATCACACAATCACAATAACACAATCACAAAATCACAATAACACAATCACAATAACACAATCACAATCACCCAATCACAATCACTCAATCATAATCACACAATCACAATCACGCAATCACAATCACGCAATCACAATCACGCAATCACAGCCACACTCACGCAATCACAATCATACAGTCACAATCACACAATCACAATCACACAATCACAATCACACAAACACAATCACACAATCACAATCAGCAATCACAATCGCGCAATCAGAATCACGCAATCAGAGTCACGCAATCACAATGACGCAATCGCAGTCACGCAATCACAATCACGCAATCACAATCACGCAATCAGAATCACACAATCACAATCACACAATCACAATCACACAATCACAATCACGATCACACAATCACATTCACACAATCACACAATCACACAATCACAGTCACACAATCACAATCACACAATCACAATCACACAATCACAATCACACAATCACAGTCACACAATCACAATCACGATCACACAATCACATTCACCCAATCACACAATCACACAATCACAATCACACAATCACAATCACACAATCACAAGCACACAATCACAATCACACAATCACAATCACACAATCACAATCACACAATCACAATCACACAATCACAGTCACACAATCACAATCACGATCACACAATCACATTCACCCAATCACACAATCACACAATCACAGTCACACAATCACAATCACACAATCACAATCACACAATCACAGTCACACGATCACAATCACGATCACACAATCACATTCACCCAATCACACAATCACACAATCACAATCACACAATCACAATCACACAATCACAAGCACACAATCACAATCGCACAATCACAATCACACAATCACAATCACACAATCACAATCACACAATCACAGTCACACAATCACAATCACGATCACACAATCACATTCACCCAATCACACAATCACACAATCACAGTCACACAATCACAATCACACAATCACAATCACACAATCACAATCACACAATCACAATCACACAAACACAATCACAATCACACAATCACAATCAGCAATCACAATCGCGCAATCAGAATCACGCAATCAGAATCACGCAATCACAATGACGCAATCGCAGTCACGCAATCACAATCACGCAATCACAATCACGCAATCACAATCACGCAATCACAATCACGCAATCACAATCACGCAATCACAATCACGCAATCACCCTCACGCAATCACAATCACGCAATCACGATCACGCAATCACGATCAAACAATCACGATCACACAATCACAATCACAATCACGCAATCACAATCACGCAATCACAATCACGCAATCACAATCACGCAACCACAATCACGCAATCACAATCACGCAATCACAATCACGCAATCACAATCACGCAATCACAATCACAATCACACAATCACAGTCACACAATCACAATCACACAATCACAATCACACAATAACAATCACACAATTACATTCACACAATCACAATCACACAATCACAATCACAATCACAATCACTATCACACAATCACGCATTCACAATCACGCAATCACAATCTCACAACACAATCACACAATCACAATCACGCAATCACCATCACGCAATCACAATCGCGCAATCAGCATCACGCAATCACAATGACGCAAGCACAATCACGCAATCACAATCACACAATCATAATCACACAATCACAATCACGATCACACAATCTCAGTCACACAATCACAATCACACAATCACAATCACACAATCACAATAACACAATCACAGTCACACAATCACAATCACACAATCACAATCACACACTCACAATCACACAATCACAATCACACAATCACAATCACACAATCACAATCACAAAATCACAATCACACAATCACAATCACACAATCACAGTCACACAATCACAGTCACACAATCACAGTCACACAATCACAGTCACACAATCACAGTCACACAATCACAATCACACAATCACAATCACACAATCACACAATCACAATCACACAATCACAATCACACAATCACAGACACACAATCACAGTCACACAATCACAATCACACAATCACAACCACACAATCACAATCACACACTCACAATCACACAATCACAATCACACAATCACAATCACACAATCACAATCACACAATCACAATCACACAATCACAATCACACTCACACAATCACACTCACACAATCACACAATCACAATCACACAATCACAATCACACAATCACAATCACACAATCACAATCACACAATCACAATCACACAATCACAATCACACAATCACAATCACACAATCACAATCACACAATCACAATCACACAATCACAATCACACAATCACAATCACACAATCACAATCACACAATCACAATCACACAATCACAATCACACAATCACAATCACACAATCACAATCACACAATCACAATCACACAATCACAATCACACAATCACAATCACACAATCACACTCACACAATCACAATCACACAATCACAATCACACAATCACAATCACACAATCACAATCACACAATCACAATCACACAATCACAATCACACAATCACAATCACACAATCACAATCACACAATCACAATCACACAATCACAATCACACAATCACAATCACACAATCACAATCACACAATCACAATCACACAATCACAATCACACAATCACAATCACACAATCACAATCACACAATCACAATCACACAATCACAATCACACAATCACAATCACACAATCACAATCACACAATCACAATCACACAATCACAATCACACAATCACAATCACACAATCACAATCACACAATCACAATCACACAATCACAATCACACAATCACAATCACACAATCACAATCACACAATCACAATCACTCAATCACAATCACGCAATCACAATCACGCAATCACAATCACGCAATCACAATCAGGCAATCACAATCAAAGTCACACAATCACAATCACACAATAACGCATTCACAATCACGCAATCACAATCACACAAACACAATCGCACAAACACAATCACACAATTACAATCACACAATCACAATCACACAATCACAATCTCGCAATCACAATCACGCAATCACAATCACGCAATCACAATCACAATCAGACAATCACAGTCACACAATCACAATCACACAATCACAATCACACAATCACAATCACGCAATCACAATCACGCAATCACAATCACGCAACCACAATCACGCAATCACAATCACGCAATCACAATAACGCGGTCACAATAACGGAATCACAATAACGTAATCACAATAACGTAATCACAATAACACAATCACAATCACGCATCCACAATCACGCAATCACAATCACGCAATCACAATCACGCACTCACAATCACGCAATCACAATCACGCACTCACAATCACGCAAACACAATCACGCAATCACTATCACGCAATCACAATCACGCAATCACAATCACTCAATCACAATCACACAATCACAATCACACAATCACAATCATACAATCACAATCACACAATCACAATCACGCAATCACAATCACGCAATCACAATCACGCAATCACAATCACGCAATCACAATCACAATCAGACAATCACAGTCACACAATCACAATCACGCAATCACAATCACGCAACCACAATCACGCAATCACAATCACAATCACACAATCACAGTCACACAATCACAATCACACATTCACAATCACACAATAACAATCACACAATTACATTCACACAATCACAATCACACAATCACAATCACAAACACAATCACAATCACACAACCACGCATTTACAATCACGCAATCACAATCACACAATCATAATCACACAATCACAATCACGATCACACAATCTCAATCACACAATCACAATCACACAATCACAATCACACAATCACAATCACACAATCACAATCACACAATCACAATCACGATCACACAATCTCAATCACAATCACACAATCACAATCACACAATCACAATCACACAATCACAATCACACAATCACAATCACACACTCACAATCACACAATCACAATCACACAATCACAGTCACTCAATCACAATCACACAATCACAAGCACACAATCACAATCACACAATCACAATCACACAATCACAATCACACAATCACAATCACACAATCACAGTCACACAATCACAATCACGATCACACAATCACATTCACCCAATCACACAATCACGATCACGATCACACAATCACATTCACACAATCACACAATCACAATAACAAAGTCACAATCACGCATTCACAATCACGCAATCACAATCACGCAATCACAATCACGCAATCACAATCACGCAATCACAATCACGCAATCACAATCACGCAATCGCAATCAAACAATCACAATCACACAATCACAATCACAATCACGCAATCACAATCACGCAATCACAGTCACAATCACAATCACACAATCACAATCACACAATAACAATCGCACAATTACATTCACACAATCACAATCACACAATCACAATCACAATCACAATCACAATCACAATCACAATCACACAATCACGCATTCACAATCACGCAATCACAATCTCACAACACAATCACACAATCACAATCACGCAATCACCATCACGCAATCACAATCGCGCAATCAGCATCACGCAATCACAATGACGCAAGCACAATCACGCAATCACAATCACACAATCATAATCACACAATCACAATCACGATCACACAATCTCAATCACACAATCACAATCACACAATCACAATCACACAATCACAATCACACAATCACAATCACACAATCACAATAACACAATCACAATCACACAATCACAATCACACAATCACAATCACACGATCACAATCACACAATCACAATCACGATCACACAATCACATTCACACAATCACACAATCACAATAACAAAGTCACAATCACGCATTCACAATCACACAATCACAATCACACAATCACAATCACACAATCACAATCACACAATCACAATCACAATCACACAATCACAATCACACAATCACAATCACACAATCACAATCACACAATCACAATCACACAATCACAATCACACAATCACAATCACACAATCACAATCACACAATCACAATCACACAATCACAATCACACAATCACAATCACACAATCACAATCACACAATCACAATCACACAATCACAATCACACAATCACAATCACACAATCACAATCACACAATCACAATCACACAATCACAATCACACAATCACAATCACACAATCACAATCACACAATCACAATCACACAATCACAATCACACAATCACAATCACACAATCACAATCACACAATCACAATCACACAATCACAATCACACAATCACAATCACACAATCACAATCACAATCACACAATCACAATCACACAATCACAATCACACAATCACAATCACACAATCACAATCACACAATCACAATCACACAATCACAATCACACAATCACAATCACACAATCACAATCACACAATCACAATCACACAATCACAATCACACAATCACAATCACACAATCACAATCACACAATCACAATCACACAATCACAATCACACAATCACAATCACACAATCACAATCACACAATCACAATCACACAATCACAATCACACAATCACAATCACACAATCACAATCACACAATCACAATCACACAATCACAATCACACAATCACAATCACACAATCACAATCACACAATCACAATCACACAATCACAATCACACAATCACAATCACACAATCACAATCACACAATCACAATCACACAATCACAATCACACAATCACAATCACACAATCACAATCACACAATCACAATCACACAATCACAATCACACAATCACAATCACAATCACACAATCACAATCACACAATCACAATCACACAATCACAATCACACAATCACAATCACACAATCACAATCACACAATCACAATCACACAATCACAATCGCACAATCACAATCACACAATCACAATCACACAATCACAATCACACAATCACAATCACACAATCACAATCACACAATCACAATCACGATCACACAATCACATTCACACAATCACACAATCACAATAACACAATCACAAAATCACAATAACACAATCACAATAACACAATCACAATCACCCAATCACAATCACTCAATCATAATCACACAATCACAATCACGCAATCACAATCACGCAATCACAATCACGCAATCACAGCCACACTCACGCAATCACAATCATACAGTCACAATCACACAATCACAATCACACAATCACAATCACACAAACACAATCACACAATCACAATCAGCAATCACAATCGCGCAATCAGAATCACGCAATCAGAGTCACGCAATCACAATGACGCAATCGCAGTCACGCAATCACAATCACGCAATCACAATCACGCAATCAGAATCACACAATCACAATCACACAATCACAATCACACAATCACAATCACGATCACACAATCACATTCACACAATCACACAATCACACAATCACAGTCACACAATCACAATCACACAATCACAATCACACAATCACAATCACACAATCACAGTCACACAATCACAATCACGATCACACAATCACATTCACCCAATCACACAATCACACAATCACAATCACACAATCACAATCACACAATCACAAGCACACAATCACAATCACACAATCACAATCACACAATCACAATCACACAATCACAATCACACAATCACAGTCACACGATCACAATCACGATCACACAATCACATTCACCCAATCACACAATCACACAATCACAATCACACAATCACAATCACACAATCACAAGCACACAATCACAATCGCACAATCACAATCACACAATCACAATCACACAATCACAATCACACAATCACAGTCACACAATCACAATCACGATCACACAATCACATTCACCCAATCACACAATCACACAATGACAGTCACACAATCACAATCACACAATCACAATCACACAATCACAATCACACAATCACAATCACACAAACACAATCACAATCACACAATCACAATCAGCAATCACAATCGCGCAATCAGAATCACGCAATCAGAATCACGCAATCACAATGACGCAATCGCAGTCACGCAATCACAATCACGCAATCACAATCACGCAATCACAATCACGCAATCACAATCACGCAATCACAATCACGCAATCACAATCACGCAATCACCCTCACGCAATCACAATCACGCAATCACAATCACGCAATCACGATCAAACAATCACGATCACACAATCACAATCACAATCACGCAATCACAATCACGCAATCACAATCACGCAATCACAATCACGCAACCACAATCACGCAATCACAATCACGCAATCACAATCACGCAATCACAATCACAATCACACAATCACAGTCACACAATCACAATCACACAATCACAATCACACAATAACAATCACACAATTACATTCACACAATCACAATCACACAATCACAATCACAATCACAATCACTATCACACAATCACGCATTCACAATCACGCAATCACAATCTCACAACACAATCACACAATCACAATCACGCAATCACCATCACGCAATCACAATCGCGCAATCAGCATCACGCAATCACAATGACGCAAGCACAATCACGCAATCACAATCACACAATCATAATCACACAATCACAATCACGATCACACAATCTCAGTCACACAATCACAATCACACAATCACAATCACACAATCACAATAACACAATCACAGTCACACAATCACAATCACACAATCACAATCACACACTCACAATCACACAATCACAATCACACAATCACAATCACACAATCACAATCACAAAATCACAATCACACAATCACAATCACACAATCACAGTCACACAATCACAGTCACACAATCACAGTCACACAATCACAGTCACACAATCACAGTCACACAATCACAATCACACAATCACAATCACACAATCACACAATCACAATCACACAATCACAATCACACAATCACAGACACACAATCACAGTCACACAATCACAATCACACAATCACAACCACACAATCACAATCACACACTCACAATCACACAATCACAATCACACAATCACAATCACACAATCACAATCACACAATCACAATCACACAATCACAATCACACTCACACAATCACACTCACACAATCACACAATCACAATCACACAATCACAATCACACAATCACAATCACACAATCACAATCACACAATCACAATCACACAATCACAATCACACAATCACAATCACACAATCACAATCACACAATCACAATCACACAATCACAATCACACAATCACAATCACACAATCACAATCACACAATCACAATCACACAATCACAATCACACAATCACAATCACACAATCACAATCACACAATCACAATCACACAATCACAATCACACAATCACAATCACACAATCACAATCACACAATCACAATCACACAATCACAATCACACAATCACAATCACACAATCACAATCACACAATCACAATCACACAATCACAATCACACAATCACAATCACACAATCACAATCACACAATCACAATCACACAATCACAATCACACAATCACAATCACACAATCACAATCACACAATCACAATCACACAATCACAATCACACAATCACAATCACACAATCACAATCACACAATCACAATCACACAATCACAATCACACAATCACAATCACACAATCACAATCACACAATCACAATCACACAATCACAATCACACAATCACAATCACACAATCACAATCACACAATCACAATCACACAATCACAATCACGATCACACAATCACATTCACACAATCACACAATCACAATAACACAATCACACAATCACAATAACACAATCACAATAACACAATCACAATCACCCAATCACAATCACTCAATCATAATCACACAATCACAATCACGCAATCACAATCACGCAATCACAATCTCACAATCACAATCACACAATCACAATCACTCAATCACAATCACGCAATCACAATCACGCAATCACAATCAGGCAATCACAATCAAAGTCACACAATCACAATCACACAATAACGCATTCACAATCACGCAATCACAATCACACAAACACAATCGCACAAACACAATCACACAATTACAATCACACAATCACAATCACACAATCACAATCTCGCAATCACAATCACGCAATCACAATCACGCAATCACAATCACAATCAGACAATCACAGTCACACAATCACAATCACACAATCACAATCACACAATCACAATCACGCAATCACAATCACGCAATCACAATCACGCAACCACAATCACGCAATCACAATCACGCAATCACAATAACGCGGTCACAATAACGGAATCACAATAACGTAATCACAATAACGTAATCACAATAACACAATCACAATCACGCATCCACAATCACGCAATCACAATCACGCAATCACAATCACGCACTCACAATCACGCAATCACAATCACGCACTCACAATCACGCAAACACAATCACGCAATCACTATCACGCAATCACAATCACGCAATCACAATCACTCAATCACAATCACACAATCACAATCACACAATCACAATCATACAATCACAATCACACAATCACAATCACGCAATCACAATCACGCAATCACAATCACGCAATCACAATCACGCAATCACAATCACAATCAGACAATCACAGTCACACAATCACAATCACGCAATCACAATCACGCAACCACAATCACGCAATCACAATCACAATCACACAATCACAGTCACACAATCACAATCACACATTCACAATCACACAATAACAATCACACAATTACATTCACACAATCACAATCACACAATCACAATCACAAACACAATCACAATCACACAACCACGCATTTACAATCACGCAATCACAATCACACAATCATAATCACACAATCACAATCACGATCACACAATCTCAATCACACAATCACAATCACACAATCACAATCACACAATCACAATCACACAATCACAATCACACAATCACAATCACGATCACACAATCTCAATCACAATCACACAATCACAATCACACAATCACAATCACACAATCACAATCACACAATCACAATCACACACTCACAATCACACAATCACAATCACACAATCACAGTCACTCAATCACAATCACACAATCACAAGCACACAATCACAATCACACAATCACAATCACACAATCACAATCACACAATCACAATCACACAATCACAGTCACACAATCACAATCACGATCACACAATCACATTCACCCAATCACACAATCACGATCACGATCACACAATCACATTCACACAATCACACAATCACAATAACAAAGTCACAATCACGCATTCACAATCACGCAATCACAATCACGCAATCACAATCACACAATCACAATCACGCAATCACAATCACGCAATCACAATCACGCAATCGCAATCAAACAATCACAATCACACAATCACAATCACAATCACGCAATCACAATCACGCAATCACAGTCACAATCACAATCACACAATCACAATCACACAATAACAATCGCACAATTACATTCACACAATCACAATCACACAATCACAATCACAATCACAATCACAATCACAATCACAATCACACAATCACGCATTCACAATCACGCAATCACAATCTCACAACACAATCACACAATCACAATCACGCAATCACCATCACGCAATCACAATCGCGCAATCAGCATCACGCAATCACAATGACGCAAGCACAATCACGCAATCACAATCACACAATCATAATCACACAATCACAATCACGATCACACAATCTCAATCACACAATCACAATCACACAATCACAATCACACAATCACAATCACACAATCACAATCACACAATCACAATAACACAATCACAATCACACAATCACAATCACACAATCACAATCACACGATCACAATCACACAATCACAATCACGATCACACAATCACATTCACACAATCACACAATCACAATAACAAAGTCACAATCACGCATTCACAATCACGCAATCACAATCACGCAATCACAATCACGCAATCGCAATCACGCAATCACAATCACGCAATCACAATCACGCAATCGCAATCAAACAATCACAATCACACAATCACAATCACAATCACAATCACGCAATCACAATCACGCAATCACAGTCACAATCACAATCACACAATCACAATCACACAATAACAATCGCACAATTACATTCACACAATCACAATCACACAATCACAATCACAATCACAATCACACAATCACGCATTCACAATCACGCAATCACAATCTCACAACACAATCACACAATCACAATCACGCAATCACCATCACGCAATCACAATCGCGCAATCAGCATCACGCAATCACAATGACGCAAGCACAATCACGCAATCACAATCACACAATCATAATCACACAATCACAATCACGATCACACAATCTCAATCACACAATCACAATCACACAATCACAATCACACAATCACAATCACACAATCACAATCACACAATCACAATCACACAATCACAATCACACAATCACAATAACACAATCACAATCACACAATCACAATCACACAATCACAATCACACAATCACAATCACACAATCACAATCACACACTCACAATCACACAATCACAATCACACAATCACAGTCACACAATCACAATCACACAATCACAAGCACACAATCACAATCACACAATCACAATCACACAATCACAATCACACAATCACAATCACACAATCACAGTCACACAATCACAATCACGATCACACAATCACATTCACCCAATCACACAATGACACAATCACAATCACACAATCACAATCACACAATCACAATCACACAATCACAATCACACAATCACAATCACACAATCACAATCACACAATCACAATCACACGATCACAATCACACAATCACAATCACGATCACACAATCACATTCACACAATCACACAATCACAATAACAAAATCACAATCACGCATTCACAATCACGCAATCACAATCACGCAATCACAATCACGCAATCACAATCACGCAATCACAATCACGCAATCGCAATCAAACAATCACAATCACACAATCACAATCACAATCACGCAATCACAATCACGCAATCACAATCACGCAATCACAATCACGCAATCACAATCACAATCACAATCACACAATCACAATCACACAATAACAATCACACAATTACATTCACACAATCACAATCACACAATCACAATCACAATCACAATCACAATCACAATCACACAATCACAATCACACAACCACAATCACACAATCACAATCACACAATCACAAATCACACAATCACAGTCACACAATCACAATCACACAATCACAATCACACAATGACAATCACACAATCACAATCACACAATCACAATCACACAATCACAATCACACAATCACAATCACACAATCACAATCACACAATCACAATCACACAATCACAGTCACACAATCACAATCACGATCACACAATCACATTCACACAATCACACAATCACACAATCACAATCACACAATCACACAATCACAATCACACAATCACAATCACACAATCACAATCACACAATCACAATCACACAATCACAATCACACAATCACAATCACACAATCACAATCACGATCACACAATCACATTCACACAATCACACAATCACAATAACAAAATCACAATCACGCATTCACAATCACGCAATCACAATCACGCAATCACAATCACGCAATCACAATCACGCAATCACAATCACGCAATCACAATCACGCAATCACAATCAAACAATCACAATCACACAATCACAATCACAATCACGCAATCACAATCACGCAATCACAATCACAATCACAATCACACAATAACAGTCACACAATTAGATTCACACAATCACAATCACACAATCACAATCACAATCGCAATCACAATCACACAATCACGCATTCACAATCACGCAATCACAATCACACAAACACAATCACACAATCACACTCACGCAATCACCATCACGCAATCACAATCGCGCAATCAGCATCACGCAATCACAATGACGCAAGCACAATCACGCAATCACAATCACACAATCATAATCACACAATCACAATCACGATCACACAATCTCAATCACACAATCACAATCACACAATCACAATCACACAATCACAATCACACAATCACAATCACACAATCACAATAACACAATCACAATCACACAATCACAATCACACAATCACAATCACACAATCACAATCACACAATCACAATCACACAATCACAATCACACAATCACAATCACACAATCACAGTCACACAATCACAATCACGATCACACAATCACATTCACACAATCACACAATCACAATCACAGAATCACAATCACACAATCACAATCACACAATCACAATCACACAATCACAATCACACAATCACAATCACACAATCACAATCACACAATCACAATCACACAATCACAATCACACAATCACAATCACACAATCACAATCACACAATCACAATCACACAATCACAATCACACAATCACAATCACACAATCACAATCACACAATCACAATCACACGAACACAATCACACAATCACAATCACGCAATCACAATCGCGCAATCAGAATCACGCAATCAGAATCACGCAATCACAATGACGCAATCACAGTCACGCAATCACAATCACGCAATCACAATCACGCAATCAGAATCACGCAATCACAATGTCGCAATCACAATGACGCAATCACAATCACGCAATCACAATCACGCAAGCACAATCACGCAATCACAATCACAATCACTATTACACAATCACAATCACAAAGACACAATCACAATCACACAATCACAATCACACAATCACAATCACACAATCACAATCACACAATCACAATCACACAATCACAATCACACAATCACAATCACACAATCACAATCACGCAATCACAATCAGGCAATCACAATCACAGTCACACAATCACAATCACACAATCACAATCACACAATCACAATCACTGAATCACAATCACGCAATCACAATCAGGCAATCACAATCAAAGTCACACAATCACAATCACACAATAACGCATTCACAATCACGCAATCACAATCACACAAACACAATCGCACAAACACAATCACACAATTACAATCACACAATCACAATCACACAATCACAATCACGCAATCACAATCACGCAATCACAATCACGCAATCACAATCACAATCAGACAATCACAGTCACACAATCACAATCACACAATCACAATCACACAATCACAATCACGCAATCACAATCACGCAATCACAATCACGCAATCACAATCACGCAATCACAATCACACAATCACAATCACACAATCACAATCACGCAATCACAATCACGCAATCACAATCACGCAACCACAATCACGCAATCACAATCACGCAATCACAATAACGCAGTCACAATAACGGAATCACAATAACGTAATCACAATAACGTAATCACAATAACACAATCACAGTCACACAATCACAATCACACAATCACAATCACAATCACGCAATCACAATCACGCAATCACAATCACGCAATCACAATCACGCAATCACAATCACAATCACAATCACACAATCACAATCACACAATAACAATCACACAATTACATTCACACAATCACAATCACACAATCACAATCACAATCACAATCACAATCACAATCACACAATCACAATCACACAACCACAATCACACAATCACAATCACACAATCACAAATCACACAATCACAGTCACACAATCACAATCACACAATCACAATCACACAATGACAATCACACAATCACAATCACACAATCACAATCACACAATCACAATCACACAATCACAATCACACAATCACAATCACACAATCACAATCACACAATCACAGTCACACAATCACAATCACGATCACACAATCACATTCACACAATCACACAATCACACAATCACAATCACACAATCACACAATCACAATCACACAATCACAATCACACAATCACAATCACACAATCACAATCACACAATCACAATCACACAATCACAATCACACAATCACAATCACGATCACACAATCACATTCACACAATCACACAATCACAATAACAAAATCACAATCACGCATTCACAATCACGCAATCACAATCACGCAATCACAATCACGCAATCACAATCACGCAATCACAATCACGCAATCACAATCAAACAATCACAATCACACAATCACAATCACAATCACGCAATCACAATCACGCAATCACAATCACAATCACAATCACACAATAACAGTCACACAATTAGATTCACACAATCACAATCACACAATCACAATCACAATCGCAATCACAATCACACAATCACGCATTCACAATCACGCAATCACAATCACACAAACACAATCACACAATCACACTCACGCAATCACCATCACGCAATCACAATCGCGCAATCAGCATCACGCAATCACAATGACGCAAGCACAATCACGCAATCACAATCACACAATCATAATCACACAATCACAATCACGATCACACAATCTCAATCACACAATCACAATCACACAATCACAATCACACAATCACAATCACACAATCACAATCACACAATCACAATAACACAATCACAATCACACAATCACAATCACACAATCACAATCACACAATCACAATCACACAATCACAATCACACAATCACAATCACACAATCACAATCACACAATCACAATCACACAATCACAATCACACAATCACAGTCACACAATCACAATCACGATCACACAATCACATTCACACAATCACACAATCACAATCACAGAATCACAATCACACAATCACAATCACACAATCACAATCACACAATCACAATCACACAATCACAATCACACAATCACAATCACACAATCACAATCACACAATCACAATCACACAATCACAATCACACAATCACAATCACACAATCACAATCACACAATCACAATCACACGAACACAATCACACAATCACAATCACGCAATCACAATCGCGCAATCAGAATCACGCAATCAGAATCACGCAATCACAATAACGCAGTCACAATAACGGAATCACAATAACGTAATCACAATAACGTAATCACAATAACACAATCACAGTCACACAATCACAATCACACAATCACAATCACACAATCACAATCACGCAATCACAATCACGCAATCACAATCACGCAACCACAATCACGCAATCACAATCACGCAATCACAATAACGCAGTCACAATAACGGAATCACAATAACGTAATCACAATAACGTAATCACAATGACACAATCACAATCACACATTCACAATCACGCAATCACAATCACGCAATCACAATCACGCAATCAGAATCACGCAATCACAATGACGCAATCACAATGACGCAATCACAATCACGCAATCACAATCACGCAAGCACAATCACGCAATCACAATCACAATCACTATTACAGAATCACAATCACAATGACACAATCACAATCACACAATCACAATCACACAATCACAATCACACAATCACAATCACACAATCACAATCACACAATCACAATCACACAATCACAATCACGCAATCACATTCAGGCAATCACAATCACAGTCACACAATCACAATCACACAATCACAATCACACAATCACAATCACTCAATCACAATCACGCAATCACAATCAGGCAATCACAATCAAAGTCACACAATCACAATCACACAATAACGCATTCACAATCACGCAATCACAATCACACAAACACAATCGCACAAACACAATCACACAATTACAATCACACAATCACAATCACACAATCACAATCACGCAATCACAATCACGCAATCACAATCACGCAATCACAATCACAATCAGACAATCACAGTCACACAATCACAATCACACAATCACAATCACACAATCACAATCACGCAATAACAATCACGCAATCACAATCACGCAACCACAATCACGCAATCACAACCACGCAATCACAATAACGCAGTCACAATAACGGAATCACAATAACGTAATCACAATAACGTAATCACAATAACACAGTCACAATCACGCATTCGCAATCACGCAATCACAATCACGCAATCACAATCACGCACTCACAATCACGCAATCACAATCACGCACTCACAATCACGCAAACACAATCAGACAATCACAGTCACGCAATCACAATCACGCACTCACAATCACGCAAACACAATCACGCAATCACTATCACGCAATCACAATCACGCAATCACAATCACTCAATCACAATCACACAATCACAATCACACAATCACAATCATACAATCACAATGACACAATCACAATCACACAATCACAATCACACAATCACAATCACACAATCACAATCACACAATCACAATCACACAATCACAATCACACAATCACAATCACGCAATCACAATCAGGCAATCACAATCACAGTCACACAATCACAATCACACAATCACAATCACACAATCACAATCACTCAATCACAATCACGCAATCACAATCAGGCAATCACAATCAAAGTCACACAATCACAATCACACAATAACGCATTCACAATCACGCAATCACAATCACACAAACACAATCGCACAAACACAATCACACAATTACAATCACACAATCACAATCACACAATCACAATCACGCAATCACAATCACGCAATCACAATCACGCAATCACAATCACAATCAGACAATCACAGTCACACAATCACAATCACACAATCACAATCACACAATCACAATCACGCAATAACAATCACGCAATCACAATCACGCAACCACAATCACGCAATCACAACCACGCAATCACAATAACGCAGTCACAATAACGGAATCACAATAACGTAATCACAATAACGTAATCACAATAACACAGTCACAATCACGCATTCGCAATCACGCAATCACAATCACGCAATCACAATCACGCACTCACAATCACGCAATCACAATCACGCACTCACAATCACGCAAACACAATCAGACAATCACAGTCACGCAATCACAATCACGCACTCACAATCACGCAAACACAATCACGCAATCACTATCACGCAATCACAATCACGCAATCACAATCACTCAATCACAATCACACAATCACAATCACACAATCACAATCATACAATCACAATCACACAATCACAATCACGCAATCACAATCACGCAATCACAATCACGCAATCACAATCACAATCAGACAATCACAGTCACACAATCACAATCACGCAATCACAATCACGCAATCACAATCACGCAACCACAATCACGCAATCACAATCACAATCAGACAATCACAGTCACACAATCACAATCACACAATCACAATCACACAATCACAATCACGCAATAACAATCACGCAATCACAATCACGCAACCACAATCACGCAATCACAATCACGCAATCACAATAACGCAGTCACAATAACGGAATCACAATAACGTAATCACAATAACGTAATCACAATAACACAGTCACAATCACGCATTCACAATCACGCAATCACAATCACGCAATCACAATCACGCACTCACAATCACGCAATCACAATCACGCACTCACAATCACGCAAACACAATCACGCAATCACTATCACGCAATCACAATCACGCAATCACAATCACTCAATCACAATCACACAATCACAATCACACAATCACAATCATACAATCACAATCACACAATCACAATCACGCAATCACAATCACGCAATCACAATCACGCAACCACAATCACGCAATCACAACCACGCAATCACAATAACGCAGTCACAATAACGGAATCACAATAACGTAATCACAATAACGTAATCACAATAACACAGTCACAATCACGCATTCGCAATCACGCAATCACAATCACGCAATCACAATCACGCACTCACAATCACGCAATCACAATCACGCACTCACAATCACGCAAACACAATCACACAAACACAATCGCACAAACACAATCACACAATTACAATCACACAATCACAATCACACAATCACAATCACGCAATCACAATCACGCAATCACAATCACGCAATCACAATCACAATCAGACAATCACAGTCACACAATCACAATCACACAATCACAATCACACAATCACAATCACGCAATAACAATCACGCAATCACAATCACGCAACCACAATCACGCAATCACAACCACGCAATCACAATAACGCAGTCACAATAACGGAATCACAATAACGTAATCACAATAACGTAATCACAATAACACAGTCACAATCACGCATTCGCAATCACGCAATCACAATCACGCAATCACAATCACGCACTCACAATCACGCAATCACAATCACGCACTCACAATCACGCAAACACAATCAGACAATCACAGTCACGCAATCACAATCACGCACTCACAATCACGCAAACACAATCACGCAATCACTATCACGCAATCACAATCACGCAATCACAATCACTCAATCACAATCACACAATCACAATCACACAATCACAATCATACAATCACAATCACACAATCACAATCACGCAATCACAATCACGCAATCACAATCACGCAATCACAATCACAATCAGACAATCACAGTCACACAATCACAATCACGCAATCACAATCACGCAATCACAATCACGCAACCACAATCACGCAATCACAATCACAATCAGACAATCACAGTCACACAATCACAATCACACAATCACAATCACACAATCACAATCACGCAATAACAATCACGCAATCACAATCACGCAACCACAATCACGCAATCACAATCACGCAATCACAATAACGCAGTCACAATAACGGAATCACAATAACGTAATCACAATAACGTAATCACAATAACACAGTCACAATCACGCATTCACAATCACGCAATCACAATCACGCAATCACAATCACGCACTCACAATCACGCAATCACAATCACGCACTCACAATCACGCAAACACAATCACGCAATCACTATCACGCAATCACAATCACGCAATCACAATCACTCAATCACAATCACACAATCACAATCACACAATCACAATCATACAATCACAATCACACAATCACAATCACGCAATCACAATCACGCAATCACAATCACGCAATCACAATCACAATCAGACAATCACAGTCACACAATCACAATCACGCAATCACAATCACGCAACCACAATCACGCAATCACAATCACAATCACACAATCACAGTCACACAATCACAATCACACAATCACAATCACACAATTACAATCACACAATTACATTCACACAATCACAATCACACAATCACAATCACAATCACAATCACAATCACAATCACAATCACACAACCACGCACTCACAATCACGCAAACACAATCAGACAATCACAGTCACGCAATCACAATCACGCACTCACAATCACGCAAACACAATCACACAATCACAATCACACAATCACAATCACACAATCACAATCACACAATCACAATCACACAATCACAATCACACAATCACAATCACACAATCACAATCACACAATCACAATCACACAATCACAATCACACAATCACAATCACACAATCACAATCACACAATCACAATCACGATCACACAATCACATTCACACAATCACACAATCACAATAACACAATCACACAATCACAATAACACAATCACAATAACACAATCACAATAACACAATCACAATCACCCAATCACAATCACTCAATCATAATCACACAATCACAATCACGCAATCACAATCACGCAATCACAATCACACAATCACAATCACACAATCACAATGACTCAATCACAATCACGCAATCACAATCACGCAATCACAATCAGGCAATCACAATCAAAGTCACACAATCACAATCACACAATAACGCATTCACAATCACGCAATCACAATCACACAAACACAATCGCACAAACACAATCACACAATTACAATCACACAATCACAATCACACAATCACAATCTCGCAATCACAATCACGCAATCACAATCACGCAATCACAATCACAATCAGACAATCACAGTCACACAATCACAATCACACAATCACAATCACACAATCACAATCACGCAATCACAATCACGCAATCACAATCACGCAACCACAATCACGCAATCACAATCACGCAATCACAATAACGCGGTCACAATAACGGAATCACAATAACGTAATCACAATAACGTAATCACAATAACACAATCACAATCACGCATCCACAATCACGCAATCACAATCACGCAATCACAATCACGCACTCACAATCACGCAATCACAATCACGCACTCACAATCACGCAAACACAATCACGCAATCACTATCACGCAATCACAATCACGCAATCACAATCACTCAATCACAATCACACAATCACAATCACACAATCACAATCATACAATCACAATCACACAAGCACAATCACGCAATCACAATCACGCAATCACAATCACGCAATCACAATCACGCAATCACAATCACAATCAGACAATCACAGTCACACAATCACAATCACGCAATCACAATCACGCAACCACAATCACGCAATCACAATCACGCAATCGCAATCACGCAATCACAATCACGCAATCACAATCACGCAATCGCAATCACACAATCATAATCACACAATCACAATCACGATCACACAATCTCAATCACACAATCACAATCACACAATCACAATCACACAATCACAATCACACAATCACAATCACACAATCACAATAACACAATCACAATCACACAATCACAATCACACAATCACAATCACACAATCACAATCACACAATCACAATCACACACTCACAATCACACAATCACAATCACACAATCACAGTCACACAATCACAATCACACAATCACAAGCACACAATCACAATCACACAATCACAATCACACAATCACAATCACACAATCACAATCACACAATCACAGTCACACAATCACAATCACGATCACACAATCACATTCACCCAATCACACAATCACACAATCACAATCACACAATCACAATCACACAATCACAATCACACAATCACAATCACACAATCACAATCACACAATCACAATCACACAATCACAATCACACAATCACAATCACACAATCACAATCACACAATCACAATCACACAATCACAATCACACAATCACAATCACACAATCACAATCACACGATCACAATCACACAATCACAATCACGATCACACAATCACATTCACACAATCACACAATCACAATAACAAAATCACAATCACGCATTCACAATCACGCAATCACAATCACGCAATCACAATCACGCAATCACAATCACGCAATCACAATCACGCAATCGCAATCAAACAATCACAATCACACAATCACAATCACAATCACGCAATCACAATCACGCAATCACAATCACGCAATCACAATCACGCAATCACAATCACAATCACAATCACACAATCACAATCACACAATAACAATCACACAATTACATTCACACAATCACAATCACACAATCACAATCACAATCACAATCACAATCACACAATCACGCATTCACAATCACGCAATCACAATCTCACAACACAATCACACGATCACAATCACGCAATCACGATCACGCAATCACAATCGCGCAATCAGCATCACGCAATCACAATGACGCAAGCACAATCACGCAATCACAATCACACAATCATAATCACACAATCACAATCACGATCACACAATCACATTCACACAATCACACAATCACAATAACAAAATCACAATCACGCATTCACAATCACGCAATCACAATCACGCAATCACAATCACGCAATCACAATCACGCAATCACAATCACGCAATCACAATCAAACAATCACAATCACACAATCACAATCACAATCACGCAATCACAATCACGCAATCACAATCACAATCACAATCACACAATAACAGTCACACAATTAGATTCACACAATCACAATCACACAATCACAATCACAATCGCAATCACAATCACACAATCACGCATTCACAATCACGCAATCACAATCACACAAACACAATCACACAATCACACTCACGCAATCACCATCACGCAATCACAATCGCGCAATCAGCATCACGCAATCACAATGACGCAAGCACAATCACGCAATCACAATCACACAATCATAATCACACAATCACAATCACGATCACACAATCTCAATCACACAATCACAATCACACAATCACAATCACACAATCACAATCACACAATCACAATCACACAATCACAATAACACAATCACAATCACACAATCACAATCACACAATCACAATCACACAATCACAATCACACAATCACAATCACACAATCACAATCACACAATCACAATCACACAATCACAATCACACAATCACAGTCACACAATCACAATCACGATCACACAATCACATTCACACAATCACACAATCACAATCACAGAATCACAATCACACAATCACAATCACACAATCACAATCACACAATCACAATCACACAATCACAATCACACAATCACAATCACACAATCACAATCACACAATCACAATCACACAATCACAATCACACAATCACAATCACACAATCACAATCACACAATCACAATCACACAATCACAATCACACAATCACAATCACACAATCACAATCACACAATCACAATCACACGAACACAATCACACAATCACAATCACGCAATCACAATCGCGCAATCAGAATCACGCAATCAGAATCACGCAATCACAATGACGCAATCACAGTCACGCAATCACAATCACGCAATCACAATCACGCAATCAGAATCACGCAATCACAATGTCGCAATCACAATGACGCAATCACAATCACGCAATCACAATCACGCAAGCACAATCACGCAATCACAATCACAATCACTATTACACAATCACAATCACAAAGACACAATCACAATCACACAATCACAATCACACAATCACAATCACACAATCACAATCACACAATCACAATCACACAATCACAATCACACAATCACAATCACGCAATCACAATCAGGCAATCACAATCACAGTCACACAATCACAATCACACAATCACAATCACACAATCACAATCACTCAATCACAATCACGCAATCACAATCAGGCAATCACAATCAAAGTCACACAATCACAATCACACAATAACGCATTCACAATCACGCAATCACAATCACACAAACACAATCGCACAAACACAATCACACAATTACAATCACACAATCACAATCACACAATCACAATCACGCAATCACAATCACGCAATCACAATCACGCAATCACAATCACAATCAGACAATCACAGTCACACAATCACAATCACGCAATCACAATCACGCAATCACAATCACGCAACCACAATCACGCAATCACAATCACAATCAGACAATCACAGTCACACAATCACAATCACACAATCACAATCACACAATCACAATCACGCAATAACAATCACGCAATCACAATCACGCAACCACAATCACGCAATCACAATCACGCAATCACAATAACGCAGTCACAATAACGGAATCACAATAACGTAATCACAATAACGTAATCACAATAACACAGTCACAATCACGCATTCACAATCACGCAATCACAATCACGCAATCACAATCACGCACTCACAATCACGCAATCACAATCACGCACTCACAATCACGCAAACACAATCACGGAATCACTATCACGCAATCACAATCGCGCACTCACAATCACGCAAACACAATCACGCAATCACTATCACGCAATCACAATCACGCAATCACAATCACTCAATCACAATCACACAATCACAATCACACAATCACAATCATACAATCACAATCACACAATCACAATCACGCAATCACAATCACGCAATCACAATCACGCAATCACAATCACAATCAGACAATCACAGTCACACAATCACAATCACGCAATCACAATCACGCAATCACAATCACGCAACCACAATCACGCAATCACAATCACAATCACACAATCACAGTCACACAATCACAATCACACAATCACAATCACACAATTACAATCACACAATTACATTCACACAATCACAATCACACAATCACAATCACAATCACAATCACAATCACAATCACAATCACACAACCACGCATTCACAATCACGCAATCACAATCACACAATCATAATCACACAATCACAATCACGATCACACAATCTCAATCACACAATCACAATCACACAATCACAATCACACAATCACAATCACACAAACACAATCACACAATCACAATCACACAATCACAATCACACAATCACAATCACACAATCACAATCACACAATCACAATCACACAATCACAATCACACAATCACAATCACACAATCACAATCACACAATCACAATCACACAATCACAATCACACAATCACAATCACACAATCACAATCACACAATCACAATCACACAATCACAATCACACAATCACAATCACACAATCACAATCACACAATCACAATCACACAATCACAATCACACAATCACAATCACACAATCACAATCACACAATCACAATCACACAATCACAATCACACAATCACAATCACACAATCACAATCACACAATCACAATCACACAATCACAATCACACAATCACAATCACACAATCACAATCACACAATCACAATCACACAATCACAATCACACAATCACAATCACACAATCACAATCACACAATCACAATCACACAATCACAATCACACAATCACAATCACACAATCACAATCACACAATCACAATCACACAATCACAATCACACAATCACAATCACACAATCACAATCACACAATCACAATCACACAATCACACAATCACAATCACACAATCACAATCACACAATCACAATCACACAATCACAATCACACAATCACAATCACACAATCACAATCACACAATCACAATCACACAATCACAATCACACAATCACAATCACACAATCACAATCACACAATCACAATCACACAATCACAATCACACAATCACAATCACACAATCACAATCACACAATCACAATCACACAATCACAATCACACAATCACAATCACACAATCACAATCACACAATCACAATCACACAATCACAATCACACAATCACAATAACACAATCACACAATCACAATAACACAATCACAATAACACAATCACAATAACACAATCACAATCACCCAATCACAATCACTCAATCATAATCACACAATCACAATCACGCAAACACAATCACGCAATCACAATCACACAATCACAGCCACACTCACGCAATCACAATCATACAGTCACAATCACACAATCACAATCACACAATCACAATCACACAATCACAATCACGCAAACACAATCACACAATCACAATCAGCAATCACAATCGCGCAATCAGAATCACGCAATCAGAATCACGCAATCACAATGACGCAATCGCAGTCACGCAATCACAATCACGCAATCACAATCACGCAATCAGAATCACGCAATCACAATGACGCAATCACAATGACGCAATCACAATCACGCAATCACAATCACGCAAGCACAATCACGCAATCACAATCACAATCACTATTACACAATCACAATCACAATCACACAATCACCATCACACAATCACAATCACACAATCACAATCACGCAATCACAATCACGCAATCACAATCACGCAATCACAATCAGGCAATCACAATCACAGTCACACAATCACAATCACACAATCACAATCACACAATCACAATCACTCAATCACAATCACACAATCACAATCACACAATCACAATCACACAATCACAATCACACAATCACAATCACACAATCACAGTTACACAATCACAATCAGACAATCACAATCACACAATCACAATCACACAATCACAATCACACAATCACAATCACACAATCACAATCACACAATCACAGTCACACAATCACAATCACGATCACACAATCACATTCACACAATCACACAATCACACAGTCACAATCACACAATCACAATCACACAATCACAATCACACAATCACAATCACACAATCACAATCACACAATCACAATCACACAATCACAATCACACAATCACAATCACGATCACACAATCACATTCACACAATCACACAATCACAATAACAAAATCACAATCACACATTCACAATCACGCAATCACAATCACGCAATCACAATCACGCAATCACAATCACGCAATCACAATCACGCAATCACAATCAAACAATCACAATCACACAATCACAATCACAATCACGCAATCACAATCACGCAATCACAATCACAATCACAATCACACAATCACAATCACACAATCACAATCACACAATCACAATCACACAATCACAATCACACAATCACAATCACACAATCACAATCACACAATCACAATCACACAATCACAATCACACAATCACAATCACACAATCACAATCACACAATCACACAATCACAATCACACAATCACAATCACACAATCACAATCACACAATCACAATCACGATCACACAATCACATTCACACAATCACACAATCACAATAACACAATCACACAATCACAACAACACAATCACAATCACACAATCACAATAACACAATCACAATCACCCAATCACAATCACTCAATCATAATCACACAATCACAATCACGCAATCACAATCACGCAATCACAATAACACAATCACAGCCACACTCACGCAATCACAATCATACAGTCACAATCACACAATCACAATCACACAATCACAATCACGCAAACACAATCACACAATCACAATCAGCAATCACAATCGCGCAATCAGAATCACGCAATCAGAATCACGCAATCACAATGACGCAATCGCAGTCACGCAATCACAATCACGCAATCACAATCACGCAATCAGAATCACGCAATCACAATGACGCAATCACAATGACGCAATCACAATCACGCAATCACAATCACGCAAGCACAATCACGCAATCACAATCACAATCACTATTACACAATCACAATCACAATGACACAATCACAATCACACAATCACAATCACACAATCACAATCACAATCACACAATCACAATCACGCAATCACAATCACGCAATCACAATCAGGCAATCACAATCACAGTCACACAATCACAATCACACAATCACAATCACACAATCACAATCACTCAATCACAATCACACAATCACAATCACACAATCACAATCACACAATCACAATCACACAATCACAATCACACAATCACAATCACACAATCACAGTTACACAATCACAATCAGACAATCACAATCACACAATCACAATCACACAATCACAATCACACAATCACAATCACACAATCACAATCACACAATCACAATCACACAATCACAATCACACAATCACAATCACACAATCACAGTCACACAATCACAATCACGATCACACAATCACATTCACACAATCACACAATCACACAGTCACAATCACACAATCACAATCACACAATCACAATCACACAATCACAATCACACAATCACAATCACACAATCACAATCACACAATCACAATCACACAATCACAATCACACAATCACAATCACGATCACACAATCACATTCACACAATCACACAATCACAATAACAAAATCACAATCACGCATTCACAATCACGCAATCACAATCACGCAATCACAATCACGCAATCACAATCACGCAATCACAATCACGCAATCACAATCAAACAATCACAATCACACAATCACAATCACAATCACGCAATCACAATCACGCAATCACAATCACGCAATCACAATCACAATCACAATCACACAATCACAATCACACAATAACAATCACACAATCACATTCACACAATCACAATCACAGAATCACAATCACAATCGCAATCACAATCACACAATCACGCATTCACAATCACGCAATCACAATCACACAAACACAATCACACAATCACAATCACGCAATCACCATCACGCAATCACAATCGCACAATCAGCATCACGCAATCACAATGACGCAAGCACAATCACGCAATCACAATCACGCAACCACAATCACGCAATCAGAATCACGCAATCACAATGTCGCAATCACAATGACGCAATCACAATCACGCAATCACAATCACGCAATCACAATCACACAAACACAATCACACAATCACAATCACGCAATCACCATCACGCAATCACAATCGCACAATCAGCATCACGCAATCACAATGACGCAAGCACAATCACGCAATCACAATCACGCAATCACAATCACGCAATCAGAATCACGCAATCACAATGTCGCAATCACAATGACGCAATCACAATCACGCAATCACAATCACGCAAGCACAATCACGCAATCACAATCACGCAAGCACAATCACGCAATCACAATCACAATCACTATTACACAATCACAATCACAAAGACACAATCACAATCACACAATCACAATCACACAATCACAATCACACAATCACAATCACACAATCACAATCACACAATCACAATCACACAATCACAATCACACAATCACAATCACGCAATCACAATCACGCAATCACAATCACAGTCACACAATCACAATCACACAATCACAATCACACAATCACAATCACGCAATCACAATCAGGCAATCACAATCAAAGTCACACAATCACAATCACACAATAACGCATTCACAATCACGCAATCACAATCACACAAACACAATCGCACAAACACAATCACACAATTACAATCACACAATCACAATCACACAATCACAATCACGCAATCACAATCACGCAATCACAATCACGCAATCACAATCACAATCAGACAATCACAGTCACACAATCACAATCACACAATCACAATCACACAATCACAATCACGCAATCACAATCACGCAATCACAATCACGCAACCACAATCACGCAATCACAATCACGCAATCACAATAACGCAGTCACAATAACGGAATCACAATAACGTAATCACAATAACGTAATCACAATAACACAATCACAGTCACACAATCACAATCACACAATCACAATCACACAATCACAATCACGCAATCACAATCACGCAATCACAATCACGCAACCACAATCACGCAATCACAATCACGCAATCACAATAACGCAGTCACAATAACGGAATCACAATAACGTAATTACAATAACGTAATCACAATAACACAATCACAATCACGCATTCACAATCACGCAATCACAATCACGCAATCACAATCACGCAATCAGAATCACGCAATCACAATGACGCAATCACAATGACGCAATCACAATCACGCAATCACAATCACGCAAGCACAATCACGCAATCACAATCACAATCACTATTACAGAATCACAATCACAATCACACAATCACAATCACACAATCACAATCACACAATCACAATCACACAATCACAATCACACAATCACACAATCACAATCACGCAATCACAATCAGGCAATCACAATCACAGTCACACAATCACAATCACACAATCACAATCACACAATCACAATCACTCAATCACAATCACGCAATCACAATCAGGCAATCACAATCAAAGTCACACAATCACAATCTCACAATAACGCATTCACAATCACGCAATCACAATCACACAAACACAATCGCACAAACACAATCACACAATTACAATCACACAATCACAATCACACAATCACAATCACGCAATGACAATCACGCAATCACAATCACGCAAGCACAATCACAATCAGACAATCACAGTCACACAATCACAATCACACAATCACAATCACACAATCACAATCACGCAATCACAATCACGCAATCACAATCACGCAACCACAATCACGCAATCACAATCACGCAATCACAATAACGCAGTCACAATAACGGAATCACAATAACGTAATCACAATAACGTAATCACAATAACACAGTCACAATCACGCATTCACAATCACGCAATCACAATCACGCAATCACAATCACGCAATCACAATCACGCACTCACAATCACGCAATCACAATCACGCACTCACAATCACGCAAACACAATCACGGAATCACTATCACGCAATCACAATCACGCACTCACAATCACGCAAACAGAATCACGCAATCACTATCACGCAATCACAATCACGCAATCACAATCACTCAATCACAATCACACAATCACAATCACACAATCACAATCATACAATCACCATCACACAATCACAATCACGCAATCACAATCACGCAATCACAATCACGCAATCACAATCACAATCAGACAATCACAGTCACACAATCACAATCACGCAATCACAATCACGCAATCACAATCACGCAACCACAATCACGCAATCACAATCACAATCACACAATCACAGTCACACAATCACAATCACACAATCACAATCACACAATAACAATCACACAATTACATTCACACAATCACAATCACACAATCACAATCACAATCACAATCACAATCACACAACCACGCATTCACAATCACGCAATCACAATCACACAATCATAATCACACAATCACAATCACGATCACACAATCTCAATCACACAATCACAATCACACAATCACAATCACACAATCACAATCACACAATCACAATCACACAATCACAATCACACAATCACAATCACACAATCACAATCACACAATCACAATCACACAATCACAATCACACAATCACAATCACACAATCACAATCACACAATCACAATCACGATCACACAATCACATTCACACAATCACACAATCACACAATCACAATCACACAATCACAATCACACAATCACAATCACACAATCACAATCACACAATCACAATCACACAATCACAATCACACAATCACAATCACACAATTACATTCACACAATCACAATCACACAATCACAATCACAATCACAATCACAATCACACAACCACGCATTCACAATCACGCAATCACAATCACACAATCATAATCACACAATCACAATCACGATCACACAATCACAATCACACAATCACAATCACGCAATCACAATCACGCAATCACAATCACGCAATCACAATCACAATCAGACAATCACAGTCACACAATCACAATCACACAATCACAATCACACAATCACAATCACACAATCACAATCACACAATCACAATCACACAATCACAATCACACAATCACAATCACACAATCACAATCACACAATCACAATCACACAATCACAATCACACAATCACAATCACACAATCACAATCACACAATCACAATCACACAATCACAATCACGATCACACAATCACATTCACACAATCACACAATCACACAATCACAATCACACAATCACAATCACACAATCACAATCACACAATCACAATCACACAATCACAATCACACAATCACAATCACACAATCACAATCACACAATTACATTCACACAATCACAATCACACAATCACAATCACAATCACAATCACAATCACACAACCACGCATTCACAATCACGCAATCACAATCACACAATCATAATCACACAATCACAATCACGATCACACAATCACAATCACACAATCACAATCACGCAATCACAATCACGCAATCACAATCACGCAATCACAATCACAATCAGACAATCACAGTCACACAATCACAATCACACAATCACAATCACACAATCACAATCACGCAATCACAATCACGCAATCACAATCACGCAACCACAATCACGCAATCACAATCACGCAATCACAATAACGCAGTCACAATAACGGAATCACAATAACGTAATCACAATAACGTAATCACAATAACACAATCACAGTCACACAATCACAATCACACAATCACAATCACACAATCACAATCACGCAATCACAATCACGCAATCACAATCACGCAACCACAATTACGCAATCACAATCACGCAATCACAATAACGCAGTCACAATAACGGAATCACAATAACGTAATTACAATAACGTAATCACAATAACACAATCACAATCACGCATTCACAATCACGCAATCACAATCACGCAATCACAATCACGCAATCAGAATCACGCAATCACAATGACGCAATCACAATGACGCAATCACAATCACGCAATCACAATCACGCAAGCACAATCACGCAATCACAATCACAATCACTATTACAGAATCACAATCACAATGACACAATCACAATCACACAATCACAATCACACAATCACAATCACACAATCACAATCACACAATCACAATCACACAATCACAATCACACAATCACACAATCACAATCACGCAATCACAATCAGGCAATCACAATCACAGTCACACAATCACAATCACACAATCACAATCACACAATCACAATCACTCAATCACAATCACGCAATCACAATCAGGCAATCACAATCAAAGTCACACAATCACAATCTCACAATAACGCATTCACAATCACGCAATCACAATCACACAAACACAATCGCACAAACACAATCACACAATTACAATCACACAATCACAATCACACAATCACAATCACGCAATGACAATCACGCAATCACAATCACGCAAGCACAATCACAATCAGACAATCACAGTCACACAATCACAATCACACAATCACAATCACACAATCACAATCACGCAATCACAATCACGCAATCACAATCACGCAACCACAATCACGCAATCACAATCACGCAATCACAATAACGCAGTCACAATAACGGAATCACAATAACGTAATCACAATAACGTAATCACAATAACACAGTCACAATCACGCATTCACAATCACGCAATCACAATCACGCAATCACAATCACGCAATCACAATCACGCACTCACAATCACGCAATCACAATCACGCACTCACAATCACGCAAACACAATCACGGAATCACTATCACGCAATCACAATCACGCACTCACAATCACGCAAACACAATCACGCAATCACTATCACGCAATCACAATCACGCAATCACAATCACTCAATCACAATCACACAATCACAATCACACAATCACAATCATACAATCACCATCACACAATCACAATCACGCAATCACAATCACGCAATCACAATCACGCAATCACAATCACAATCAGACAATCACAGTCACACAATCACAATCACGCAATCACAATCACGCAATCACAATCACGCAACCACAATCACGCAATCACAATCACAATCACACAATCACAGTCACACAATCACAATCACACAATCACAATCACACAATAACAATCACACAATTACATTCACACAATCACAATCACACAATCACAATCACAATCACAATCACAATCACACAACCACGCATTCACAATCACGCAATCACAATCACACAATCATAATCACACAATCACAATCACGATCACACAATCTCAATCACACAATCACAATCACACAATCACAATCACACAATCACAATCACACAATCACAATCACACAATCACAATCACACAATCACAATCACACAATCACAATCACACAATCACAATCACACAATCACAATCACACAATCACAATCACACAATCACAATCACACAATCACAATCACACAATCACAATCACGATCACACAATCACATTCACACAATCACACAATCACACAATCACAATCACACAATCACAATCACACAATCACAATCACACAATCACAATCACACAATCACAATCACACAATCACAATCACACAATCACAATCACACAATCACAATCACACAATTACATTCACACAATCACAATCACACAATCACAATCACAATCACAATCACAATCACACAACCACGCATTCACAATCACGCAATCACAATCACACAATCATAATCACACAATCACAATCACGATCACACAATCACAATCACACAATCACAATCACGCAATCACAATCACGCAATCACAATCACGCAATCACAATCACAATCAGACAATCACAGTCACACAATCACAATCACACAATCACAATCACACAATCACAATCACACAATCACAATCACACAATCACAATCACACAATCACAATCACACAATCACAATCACACAATCACAATCACACAATCACAATCACACAATCACAATCACACAATCACAATCACACAATCACAATCACACAATCACAATCACACAATCACAATCACGATCACACAATCACATTCACACAATCACACAATCACACAATCACAATCACACAATCACAATCACACAATCACAATCACACAATCACAATCACACAATCACAATCACACAATCACAATCACACAATCACAATCACACAATTACATTCACACAATCACAATCACACAATCACAATCACAATCACAATCACAATCACACAACCACGCATTCACAATCACGCAATCACAATCACACAATCATAATCACACAATCACAATCACGATCACACAATCACAATCACACAATCACAATCACGCAATCACAATCACGCAATCACAATCACGCAATCACAATCACAATCAGACAATCACAGTCACACAATCACAATCACACAATCACAATCACACAATCACAATCACGCAATCACAATCACGCAATCACAATCACGCAACCACAATCACGCAATCACAATCACGCAATCACAATAACGCAGTCACAATAACGGAATCACAATAACGTAATCACAATAACGTAATCACAATAACACAATCACAGTCACACAATCACAATCACACAATCACAATCACACAATCACAATCACGCAATCACAATCACGCAATCACAATCACGCAACCACAATTACGCAATCACAATCACGCAATCACAATAACGCAGTCACAATAACGGAATCACAATAACGTAATTACAATAACGTAATCACAATAACACAATCACAATCACGCATTCACAATCACGCAATCACAATCACGCAATCACAATCACGCAATCAGAATCACGCAATCACAATGACGCAATCACAATGACGCAATCACAATCACGCAATCACAATCACGCAAGCACAATCACGCAATCACAATCACAATCACTATTACAGAATCACAATCACAATGACACAATCACAATCACACAATCACAATCACACAATCACAATCACACAATCACAATCACACAATCACAATCACACAATCACAATCACACAATCACACAATCACAATCACGCAATCACAATCAGGCAATCACAATCACAGTCACACAATCACAATCACACAATCACAATCACACAATCACAATCACTCAATCACAATCACGCAATCACAATCAGGCAATCACAATCAAAGTCACACAATCACAATCTCACAATAACGCATTCACAATCACGCAATCACAATCACACAAACACAATCGCACAAACACAATCACACAATTACAATCACACAATCACAATCACACAATCACAATCACGCAATGACAATCACGCAATCACAATCACGCAAGCACAATCACAATCAGACAATCACAGTCACACAATCACAATCACACAATCACAATCACACAATCACAATCACGCAATCACAATCACGCAATCACAATCACGCAACCACAATCACGCAATCACAATCACGCAATCACAATAACGCAGTCACAATAACGGAATCACAATAACGTAATCACAATAACGTAATCACAATAACACAGTCACAATCACGCATTCACAATCACGCAATCACAATCACGCAATCACAATCACGCAATCACAATCACGCACTCACAATCACGCAATCACAATCACGCACTCACAATCACGCAAACACAATCACGGAATCACTATCACGCAATCACAATCACGCACTCACAATCACGCAAACACAATCACGCAATCACTATCACGCAATCACAATCACGCAATCACAATCACTCAATCACAATCACACAATCACAATCACACAATCACAATCATACAATCACCATCACACAATCACAATCACGCAATCACAATCACGCAATCACAATCACGCAATCACAATCACAATCAGACAATCACAGTCACACAATCACAATCACGCAATCACAATCACGCAATCACAATCACGCAACCACAATCACGCAATCACAATCACAATCACACAATCACAGTCACACAATCACAATCACACAATCACAATCACACAATAACAATCACACAATTACATTCACACAATCACAATCACACAATCACAATCACAATCACAATCACAATCACACAACCACGCATTCACAATCACGCAATCACAATCACACAATCATAATCACACAATCACAATCACGATCACACAATCTCAATCACACAATCACAATCACACAATCACAATCACACAATCACAATCACACAATCACAATCACACAATCACAATCACACAATCACAATCACACAATCACAATCACACAATCACAATCACACAATCACAATCACGATCACACAATCACATTCACACAATCACACAATCACACAATCACAATCACACAATCACAATCACACAATCACAATCACACAATCACAATCACACAATCACAATCACACAATCACAATCACACAATCACAATCACACAATCACAATCACACAATCACAATCACACAATCACAATCACACAATCACAATCACACAATCACAATCACACAATCACAATCACACAATCACAATCACGATCACACAATCACATTCACACAATCACACAATCACAATAACAAAATCACAATCACGCATTCACAATCACGCAATCACAATCACGCAATCACAATCACGCAATCACAATCACGCAATCACAATCACGCAATCACAATCAAACAATCACAATCACACAATCACAATCACAATCACGCAATCACAATCACGCAATCACAATCACGCAATCACAATCACAATCACAATCACACAATCACAATCACACAATAACAATCACACAATTACATTCACACAATCACAATCACAGAATCACATTCACAATCGCAATCACAATCACACAATCACGCATTCACAATCACGCAATCACAATCACACAAACACAATCACACAATCACAATCACGCAATCACCATCACGCAATCACAATCGCGCAATCAGCATCACGCAATCACAATGACGCAAGCACAATCACGCAATCACAATCACACAATCATAATCACACAATCACAATCACGATCACACAATCACAATCACACAATCACAATCACACAATCACAATCACACAATCACAATCACACAATCACAATCACACAATCACAATCACACAATCACAATCACACAATCACAATCACACAATCACAATAACACAATCACAATCACAATCACACAATCACAATCACACAATCACAATCACACAATCACAATCACACAATCACAATCACACACTCACAATCACACACTCACAATCACACACTCACAATCACACAATCACAATCACACAATCACAATCACACAATCACAATCACACAATCACAATCACACAATCACAATCACACAATCACAATCACACAATCACAATCACACAATCACAATCACACAATCACAGTCACACAATCACAATCACGATCACACAATCACACAATCACACAATCACAATCACACAATCACAATCACAGAATCACAATCACACAATCACAATCACACAATCACAATCACACAATCACAATCACACAATCACAATCACACAATCACAATCACACAATCACAATCACACAATCACAATCACACAATCACAATCACACAATCACAATCACACAATCACAATCACACAATCACAATCACACAATCACAATCACACAATCACAATCACACAATCACAATCACACAATCACAATCACACAATCACAATCACACAATCACAATCACACAATCACAATCACACAATCACAATCACACAATCACAATCACACAATCACAATCACACAATCACAATCACACAATCACAATCACACAATCACAATCACACAATCACAATCACACAATCACAATCACAAAATCACAATCACACAATCACAATCACACAATCACAATCACACAATCACAATCACACAATCACAATCACACAATCACAATCACACAATCACAATCACACAATCACAATCACGATCACACAATCACATTCACACAATCACACAATCACAATAACACAATCACAATAACACAATCACAATAACACAATCACAATCACCCAATCACAATCACTCAATCATAATCACACAATCACAATCACGCAATCACAATCACGCAATCACAATCATACAATCACAGCCACACTCACGCAATCACAATCACACAGTCACAATCACACAATCACAATCACACAATCACAATCACACAAACACAATCACACAATCACAATCACGCAATCACAATCGCGCAATCAGAATCACGCAATCAGAATCACGCAATCACAATGACGCAATCACAGTCACGCAATCACAATCACGCAATCACAATCACACAATCACAATCACACAATCACAATCACACAATCACAATCACGCAATCACAATCACGCAATCACAATCAGGCAATCACAATCACAGTCACACAATCACAATCACACAATCACAATCACTCAATCACAATCACGCAATCACAATCAGGCAATCACAATCAAAGTCACACAATCACAATCACACAATAACGCATTCACAATCACGCAATCACAATCACACAAACACAATCGCACAAACACAATCACACAATTACAATCACACAATCACAATCACAATCAGACAATCACAGTCACACAATCACAATCACACAAACACAATCACACAATCGCGCAATCAGAATCACGCAATCACAATGACGCAATCACAATGACGCAATCACAATCACGCAATCACAATCACGCAAGCACAATCACAATCACTATCACACAATCACAATCACAATGACACAATCACAATCACACAATCACAATCACACAATCACAATCACGCAATCACAATCACTCATTCACAATCAGCAATCACAATCACACAATCACAATCACACAATCACAATAACACAATCACAATCACGCAATCACAATCACTCAATCACTTTGACGCAATCACAGTCACGCAATCACAATCACGCAATCAAAATCACGAATTCACAATCACGCAACCACAATAACGCAATCACAATAACGCAACCACAATCACACAATCACAATCACGCAATCACAATCACGCAATCACAATCACAATCACACAATCACAGTCACACATTCACAATCACACAATCACAATCACACAATCACAATCACACAATAACAATCACACAATCACAATCACACAATCACAATCACACAATCACAATCACACAATCACAATCACACAATCACAATCACACAATCACAATCACACAATCACAATCACACAATCACAATCACACAATCACAATCACACAATCACAATCACACAATCACAATCACACAATCACAATCACACAATCACAATCACACAATCACAATCACACAATCACAATCACACAATCACAATCACACAATCACAATCACACAATCACAATCACACAATCACAATCACACAATCACAATCACACAATCACAATCACACAATCACAATCACACAATCACAATCACACAATCACAATCACACAATCACAATCACACAATCACAATCACACAATCACAATCACACAATCACAATCACACAATCACAATCACACAATCACAATCACACAATCACAATCACACAATCACAATCACACAATCACAATCACGATCACACAATCACATTCACACAATCACACAATCACAATAACACAATCACAATAACACAATCACAATAACACAATCACAATCACCCAATCACAATCACTCAATCATAATCACACAATCACAATCACGCAATCACAATCACGCAATCACAATCACGCAATCACAATCACACAATCACAGCCACACTCACGCAATCACAATCACACAGTCACAATCACACAATCACAATCACACAATCACAATCACACAAACACAATCACACAATCACAATCACGCAATCACAATCGCGCAATCAGAATCACGCAATCAGAATCACGCAATCACAATGACGCAATCACAGTCACGCAATCACAATCACGCAATCACAATCACACAATCACAATCACACAATCACAATCACACAATCACAATCACGCAATCACAATCACGCAATCACAATCAGGCAATCACAATCACAGTCACACAATCACAATCACACAATCACAATCACTCAATCACAATCACGCAATCACAATCAGGCAATCACAATCAAAGTCACACAATCACAATCACACAATAACGCATTCACAATCACGCAATCACAATCACACAAACACAATCGCACAAACACAATCACACAATTACAATCACACAATCACAATCACAATCAGACAATCACAGTCACACAATCACAATCACACAATCACAATCACACAATCACAATCACGCAATCACAATCACGCAATCACAATGACGCAATCACAATCACGCAATCACAATCACGCAATCACAATCACGCAATCACAATCACCCAATCACAATCACACAATCACTATCACACAATCACAATCACACAATCACAATCACACAATCACAATAACACAATCACAATCACCCAATCAAAATGACACAATCATAATCACACAATCACAATCACACAATCACAATAACACAATCACAATCACACAATCACAATCACACAATCACAATCACACAATCACAATCACACAAACACAATCACACAATCGCGCAATCAGAATCACGCAATCACAATGACGCAATCACAATGACGCAATCACAATCACGCAATCACAATCACGCAAGCACAATCACAATCACTATCACACAATCACAATCACAATGACACAATCACAATCACACAATCACAATCACACAATCACAATCACGCAATCACAATCACTCATTCACAATCAGCAATCACAATCACACAATCACAATCACACAATCACAATCACACAATCACAATAACACAATCACAATCACGCAATCACAATCACTCAATCACTTTGACGCAATCACAGTCACGCAATCACAATCACGCAATCAAAATCACGAATTCACAATCACGCAACCACAATAACGCAATCACAATAACGCAACCACAATCACACAATCACAATCACAATCACACAATCACAGTCACACATTCACAATCACACAATCACAATCACACAATCACAATCACACAATAACAATCGCACAATTACATTCACACAATCACAATCACACACTCACAATCACAATCACAATCACACAATCACGCATTCACAATCACGCAATCACAATCACACAAACACAATCACACAATCACAATCACGCCATCACCATCACGCAATCACAATTGCGCAATCAGCATCACGCAATCACAATGACGCAATCACAATCACGCAATCACAATCACACAATAATAATCACACAATCACAATCACGATCACACAATCACAATCACACAATCACAATCACACAATCACAATCACACAATCACAATCACACAATCACAATCACACAATCACAATCACACAATCACAATCACACAATCACAATCACACAATCACAATCACACAATCACACAATCACAATCACACAATCACAATCACGCAATCACAATCAGGCAATCACAATCAAAGTCACACAATCACAATCACACAATAACGCATTCACAATCACGCAATCACAATCACACAAACACAATCGCACAAACACAATCACACAATTTCAATCACACAATCACAATCACAATCACACAATCACGCATTCACAATCACGCAATCACAATGACACAATCACAATCACACAATCACAATCACACAATCACAATCACACAATCACAATCACACAATCACAATCACACAATCACAATCACACAATCACAATCACACAATCACAATCACACAATCACAATCACACAATCACAATCACACAATCACACAATCACAATCACGCAATCACAATCAGGCAATCACAATCACAGTCACACAATCACAATCACTCAATCACAATCACACAATCACAATCACTCAATCACAATCACGCAATCACAATCAGGCAATCACAATCAAAGTCACACAATCACAATCACACAATCACAATCACACAATCACAATCACACAATCACAATCACACAATCACACAATCACAATCACGCAATCACAATCAGGCAATCACAATCACAGTCACACAATCACAATCACTCAATCACAATCACACAATCACAATCACTCAATCACAATCACGCAATCACAATCAGGCAATCACAATCAAAGTCACACAATCACAATCTCACAATAACGCATTCACAATCACGCAATCACAATCACACAAACACAATCGCACAAACACAATCACACAATTACAATCACACAATCACAATCACACAATCACAATCACGCAATGACAATCACGCAATCACAATCACGCAAGCACAATCACAATCAGACAATCACAGTCACACAATCACAATCACACAATCACAATCACACAATCACAATCACGCAATCACAATCACGCAATCACAATCACGCAACCACAATCACGCAATCACAATCACGCAATCACAATAACGCAGTCACAATAACGGAATCACAATAACGTAATCACAATAACGTAATCACAATAACACAGTCACAATCACGCATTCACAATCACGCAATCACAATCACGCAATCACAATCACGCAATCACAATCACGCACTCACAATCACGCAATCACAATCACGCACTCACAATCACGCAAACACAATCACGGAATCACTATCACGCAATCACAATCACGCACTCACAATCACGCAAACACAATCACGCAATCACTATCACGCAATCACAATCACGCAATCACAATCACTCAATCACAATCACACAATCACAATCACACAATCACAATCATACAATCACCATCACACAATCACAATCACGCAATCACAATCACGCAATCACAATCACGCAATCACAATCACAATCAGACAATCACAGTCACACAATCACAATCACGCAATCACAATCACGCAATCACAATCACGCAACCACAATCACGCAATCACAATCACAATCACACAATCACAGTCACACAATCACAATCACACAATCACAATCACACAATAACAATCACACAATTACATTCACACAATCACAATCACACAATCACAATCACAATCACAATCACAATCACACAACCACGCATTCACAATCACGCAATCACAATCACACAATCATAATCACACAATCACAATCACGATCACACAATCTCAATCACACAATCACAATCACACAATCACAATCACACAATCACAATCACACAATCACAATCACACAATCACAATCACACAATCACAATCACACAATCACAATCACACAATCACAATCACACAATCACAATCACACAATCACAATCACGATCACACAATCACATTCACACAATCACACAATCACACAATCACACAATCACAATCACACAATCACAATCACACAATCACAATCACACAATCACAATCACACAATCACAATCACACAATCACAATCACACAATCACAATCACACAATTACATTCACACAATCACAATCACACAATCACAATCACAATCACAATCACAATCACACAACCACGCATTCACAATCACGCAATCACAATCACACAATCATAATCACACAATCACAATCACGATCACACAATCACAATCACACAATCACAATCACGCAATCACAATCACGCAATCACAATCACGCAATCACAATCACGCAATCACAATCACAATCAGACAATCACAGTCACACAATCACAATCACACAATCACAATCACACAATCACAATCACGCAATCACAATCACGCAATCACAATCACGCAACCACAATCACGCAATCACAATCACGCAATCACAATAACGCAGTCACAATAACGGAATCACAATAACGTAATCACAATAACGTAATCACAATAACACAATCACAGTCACACAATCACAATCACACAATCACAATCACACAATCACAATCACGCAATCACAATCACGCAATCACAATCACGCAACCACAATCACGCAATCACAATCACGCAATCACAATAACGCAGTCACAATAACGGAATCACAATAACGTAATTACAATAACGTAATCACAATAACACAATCACAATCACGCATTCACAATCACGCAATCACAATCACGCAATCACAATCACGCAATCAGAATCACGCAATCACAATGACGCAATCACAATGACGCAATCACAATCACGCAATCACAATCACGCAAGCACAATCACGCAATCACAATCACAATCACTATTACAGAATCACAATCACAATGACACAATCACAATCACACAATCACAATCACACAATCACAATCACACAATCACAATCACACAATCACAATCACACAATCACAATCACACAATCACAATCACACAATCACACAATCACAATCACGCAATCACAATCAGGCAATCACAATCACAGTCACACAATCACAATCACACAATCACAATCACACAATCACAATCACTCAATCACAATCACGCAATCACAATCAGGCAATCACAATCAAAGTCACACAATCACAATCTCACAATAACGCATTCACAATCACGCAATCACAATCACACAAACACAATCGCACAAACACAATCACACAATTACAATCACACAATCACAATCACACAATCACAATCACGCAATGACAATCACGCAATCACAATCACGCAAGCACAATCACAATCAGACAATCACAGTCACACAATCACAATCACACAATCACAATCACACAATCACAATCACGCAATCACAATCACGCAATCACAATCACGCAACCACAATCACGCAATCACAATCACGCAATCACAATAACGCAGTCACAATAACGGAATCACAATAACGTAATCACAATAACGTAATCACAATAACACAGTCACAATCACGCATTCACAATCACGCAATCACAATCACGCAATCACAATCACGCAATCACAATCACGCACTCACAATCACGCAATCACAATCACGCACTCACAATCACGCAAACACAATCACGGAATCACTATCACGCAATCACAATCACGCACTCACAATCACGCAAACACAATCACGCAATCACTATCACGCAATCACAATCACGCAATCACAATCACTCAATCACAATCACACAATCACAATCACACAATCACAATCATACAATCACCATCACACAATCACAATCACGCAATCACAATCACGCAATCACAATCACGCAATCACAATCACAATCAGACAATCACAGTCACACAATCACAATCACGCAATCACAATCACGCAATCACAATCACGCAACCACAATCACGCAATCACAATCACAATCACACAATCACAGTCACACAATCACAATCACACAATCACAATCACACAATAACAATCACACAATTACATTCACACAATCACAATCACACAATCACAATCACAATCACAATCACAATCACACAACCACGCATTCACAATCACGCAATCACAATCACACAATCATAATCACACAATCACAATCACGATCACACAATCTCAATCACACAATCACAATCACACAATCACAATCACACAATCACAATCACACAATCACAATCACACAATCACAATCACACAATCACAATCACACAATCACAATCACACAATCACAATCACGATCACACAATCACGATCACACAATCACATTCACACAATCACACAATCACACAATCACAATCACACAATCACAATCACACAATCACAATCACACAATCACAATCACACAATCACAATCACACAATCACAATCACACAATCACAATCACACAATCACAATCACACAATCACAATCACACAATCACAATCACACAATCACAATCACACAATCACAATCACACAATCACAATCACACAATCACAATCACACAATCACAATCACACAATCACAATCACACAATCACAATCACACAATCACAATCACGATCACACAATCACATTCACACAATCACACAATCACAATAACAAAATCACAATCACGCATTCACAATCACGCAATCACAATCACGCAATCACAATCACGCAATCACAATCACGCAATCACAATCACGCAATCACAATCAAACAATCACAATCACACAATCACAATCACAATCACGCAATCACAATCACGCAATCACAATCACGCAATCACAATCACAATCACAATCACACAATCACAATCACACAATAACAATCACACAATTACATTCACACAATCACAATCACAGAATCACATTCACAATCGCAATCACAATCACACAATCACGCATTCACAATCACGCAATCACAATCACACAAACACAATCACACAATCACAATCACGCAATCACCATCACGCAATCACAATCGCGCAATCAGCATCACGCAATCACAATGACGCAAGCACAATCACGCAATCACAATCACACAATCATAATCACACAATCACAATCACGATCACACAATCACAATCACACAATCACAATCACACAATCACAATCACACAATCACAATCACACAATCACAATCACACAATCACAATCACACAATCACAATCACACAATCACAATCACACAATCACAATAACACAATCACAATCACAATCACACAATCACAATCACACAATCACAATCACACAATCACAATCACACAATCACAATCACACACTCACAATCACACACTCACAATCACACACTCACAATCACACAATCACAATCACACAATCACAATCACACAATCACAATCACACAATCACAATCACACAATCACAATCACACAATCACAATCACACAATCACAATCACACAATCACAATCACACAATCACAATCACACAATCACAGTCACACAATCACAATCACGATCACACAATCACACAATCACACAATCACAATCACACAATCACAATCACAGAATCACAATCACACAATCACAATCACACAATCACAATCACACAATCACAATCACACAATCACAATCACACAATCACAATCACACAATCACAATCACACAATCACAATCACACAATCACAATCACACAATCACAATCACACAATCACAATCACACAATCACAATCACACAATCACAATCACACAATCACAATCACACAATCACAATCACACAATCACAATCACACAATCACAATCACACAATCACAATCACACAATCACAATAACACAATCACAATCACACAATCACAATCACACAATCACAATCACACAATCACAATCACACAATCACGATCACACAATCACAATCACACAATCACAATCACACAATCACAATCACACAATCACAATCACACAATCACAATCACACAATCACAATCACAAAATCACAATCACACAATCACAATCACACAATCACAATCACACAATCACAATCACACAATCACAATCACACAATCACAATCACACAATCACAATCACACAATCACAATCACACAATCACAATCACGATCACACAATCACATTCACACAATCACACAATCACAATAACACAATCACAATAACACAATCACAATAACACAATCACAATCACCCAATCACAATCACTCAATCATAATCACACAATCACAATCACGCAATCACAATCACGCAATCACAATCATACAATCACAGCCACACTCACGCAATCACAATCACACAGTCACAATCACACAATCACAATCACACAATCACAATCACACAAACACAATCACACAATCACAATCACGCAATCACAATCGCGCAATCAGAATCACGCAATCAGAATCACGCAATCACAATGACGCAATCACAGTCACGCAATCACAATCACGCAATCACAATCACACAATCACAATCACACAATCACAATCACACAATCACAATCACGCAATCACAATCACGCAATCACAATCAGGCAATCACAATCACAGTCACACAATCCCAATCACACAATCACAATCACTCAATCACAATCACGCAATCACAATCAGGCAATCACAATCAAAGTCACACAATCACAATCACACAATAACGCATTCACAATCACGCAATCACAATCACACAAACACAATCGCACAAACACAATCACACAATTACAATCACACAATCACAATCACAATCAGACAATCACAGTCACACAATCACAATCACACAAACACAATCACACAATCGCGCAATCAGAATCACGCAATCACAATGACGCAATCACAATGACGCAATCACAATCACGCAATCACAATCACGCAAGCACAATCACAATCACTATCACACAATCACAATCACAATGACACAATCACAATCACACAATCACAATCACACAATCACAATCACGCAATCACAATCACTCATTCACAATCAGCAATCACAATCACACAATCACAATCACACAATCACAATCACACAATCACAATAACACAATCACAATCACGCAATCACAATCACTCAATCACTTTGACGCAATCACAGTCACGCAATCACAATCACGCAATCAAAATCACGAATTCACAATCACGCAACCACAATAACGCAACCACAATCACACAATCACAATCACAATCACACAATCACAGTCACACATTCACAATCACACAATCACAATCACACAATCACAATCACACAATAACAATCGCACAATTACATTCACACAATCACAATCACACACTCACAATCACAATCACAATCACACAATCACGCATTCACAATCACGCAATCACAATCACACAAACACAATCACACAATCACAATCACGCCATCACCATCACGCAATCACAATTGCGCAATCAGCATCACGCAATCACAATGACGCAATCACAATCACGCAATCACAATCACACAATAATAATCACACAATCACAATCACGATCACACAATCACAATCACACAATCACAATCACACAATCACAATCACACAATCACAATCACACAATCACAATCACACAATCACAATCACACAATCACAATCACACAATCACACAATCACAATCACACAATCACAATCACGCAATCACAATCAGGCAATCACAATCAAAGTCACACAATCACAATCACACAATAACGCATTCACAATCACGCAATCACAATCACACAAACACAATCGCACAAACACAATCACACAATTACAATCACACAATCACAATCACAATCAGACAATCACAGTCACACAATCACAATCACACAATCACAATCACACAATCACAATCACGCAATCACAATCACGCAATCACAATGACGCAATCACAATCACGCAATCACAATCACGCAATCACAATCACGCAATCACAATCACCCAATCACAATCACACAATCACTATCACACAATCACAATCACACAATCACAATCACACAATCACAATAACACAATCACAATCACCCAATCAAAATCACACAATCATAATCACACAATCACAATCACACAATCACAATAACACAATCACAATCACACAATCACAATCACACAATCACAATCACACAAACACAATCACACAATCGCGCAATCAGAATCACGCAATCACAATGACGCAATCACAATGACGCAATCACAATCACGCAATCACAATCACGCAAGCACAATCACAATCACTATCACACAATCACAATCACAATGACACAATCACAATCACACAATCACAATCACACAATCACAATCACGCAATCACAATCACTCATTCACAATCAGCAATCACAATCACACAATCACAATCACACAATCACAATCACACAATCACAATAACACAATCACAATCACGCAATCACAATCACTCAATCACTTTGACGCAATCACAGTCACGCAATCACAATCACGCAATCAAAATCACGAATTCACAATCACGCAACCACAATAACGCAATCACAATAACGCAACCACAATCACACAATCACAATCACGCAATCACAATCACGCAATCACAATCACAATCACACAATCACAGTCACACATTCACAATCACACAATCACAATCACACAATCACAATCACACAGTAACAATCGCACAATTACATTCACACAATCACAATCACACACTCACAATCACAATCACAATCACACAATCACGCATTCACAATCACGCAATCACAATCACACAAACACAATCACACAATCACAATCACGCCATCACCATCACGCAATCACAATTGCGAAATCAGCATCACGCAATCACAATGACGCAATCACAATCACGCAATCACAATCACACAATAATAATCACACAATCACAATCACGATCACACAATCACAATCACACAATCACAATCACACAATCACAATCACACAATCACAATCACACAATCACAATCACACAATCACAATCACACAATCACAATCACACAATCACAATCACACAATCACACAATCACAATCACACAATCACAATCACGCAATCACAATCACGCAATCACAATCACGCAATCACAATCACGCAATCACAATCACGCAATCACACTCACGCAATCACAATCACGCAATCACAATCACGCAATCACAATCACGCAATCACAATCAAACAATCACGATCACACAATCACAATCACAATCACGCAATCACAATCACGCAATCACAATCACGCAATCACAATCACGCAATCACAATCACGCAATCACAATCACGCAATCACAATCACGCAATCACAATCACGCAATCACAATCACAATCACACAATCACAGTCACACAATCACAATCACACAATCACAATCACACAATAACAATCACACAATTACATTCACACAATCACAATCACACAATCACAATCACAATCACAATCACAATCACACAATCACGCATTCACAATCACGCAATCACAATCACACAAACACAATCACACAATCACAATCACGCAATCACCATCACGCAATCACAATCGCGCAATCAGCATCACGCAATCACAATGACGCAAGCACAATCACGCAATCACAATCACACAATCATAATCACAGAATCACAATCACGATCACACAATCTCAATCACACAATCACAATCACACAATCACAATCACACAATCACAATCACGCAATCACAATCACACAATAATAATCACACAATCACAATCACGATCACACAATCACAATCACACAATCACAATCACACAATCACAATCACACAATCACAATCACACAATCACAATCACACAATCACAATCACACAATCACAATCACACAATCACAATCACACAATCACACAATCACAATCACACAATCACAATCACGCAATCACAATCACGCAATCACAATCACGCAATCACAATCACGCAATCACAATCACGCAATCACACTCACGCAATCACAATCACGCAATCACAATCACGCAATCACAATCACGCAATCACAATCAAACAATCACGATCACACAATCACAATCACAATCACGCAATCACAATCACGCAATCACAATCACGCAATCACAATCACGCAATCACAATCACGCAATCACAATCACGCAATCACAATCACGCAATCACAATCACGCAATCACAATCACAATCACACAATCACAGTCACACAATCACAATCACACAATCACAATCACACAATAACAATCACACAATTACATTCACACAATCACAATCACACAATCACAATCACAATCACAATCACAATCACACAATCACGCATTCACAATCACGCAATCACAATCACACAAACACAATCACACAATCACAATCACGCAATCACCATCACGCAATCACAATCGCGCAATCAGCATCACGCAATCACAATGACGCAAGCACAATCACGCAATCACAATCACACAATCATAATCACAGAATCACAATCACGATCACACAATCTCAATCACACAATCACAATCACACAATCACAATCACACAATCACAATCACGCAATCACAATCACACGATCACAATCACACAATCATAATAACACAATCACAATCACACAATCACAATCACACAATCACAATCACACAATCACAATCACACAATCACAATCACACAATCACAATCACACAATCACAATCACACAATCACACAATCACAATCACACAATCGCAATCACACAATCACAATCACATTCACACAATCACACAATCACAATAACAAAATCACAATCACGCAATCACAATCACGAAATCACAATCACGCAATCACAATCACGCAATCACAATCACGCAATCACAATCAAACAATCACAATCACACAATCACAATCACAATCACGCAATCACAATCACGCAATCACAATCACGCAATCACAATCACGCAATCACAATCACAATCACAATCACACAATCACAATCACACAATAACAATCACACAATCACAATCACAATCACAATCACAATCACACAATCACGCATTCACAATCACGCAATCACAATCACACAAACACAATCACACAATCACAATCACGCAATCACCATCACGCAATCACAATCGCGCAATCAGCATCACGCAATCACAATGACGCAAGCACAATCACGCAATCACAATCACACAATCATAATCACACAATCACAATCACGATCACACAATCTCAATCACACAATCACAATCACACAATCACAATTACACAATCACAATCACACAATCACAATCACACAATCACAATCACACAATCACAATCACACAATCACAATAACACAATCACAATCACACAATCACAATCACACAATCACAATCACACAATCACAATCACACACTCACAATCACACAATCACAATCACACAATCACAATCACACAATCACAATCACACAATCACAATCACACAATCACAATCACACAATCACAATCACACAATCACAATCACACAATCACAATCACACAATCACAATCACACAATCACAATCACACAATCACAATCACACAATCACAATCACACAATCACAATCACACAATCACAATCACACAATCACAATCACACAATCACAATCACACAATCACAATCACACAATCACAATCACACAATCACAATCACACAATCACAATCACACAATCACAATCACACAATCACAATCACACAATCACAATCACACAATCACAATCACACAATCACAATCACACAATCACAATCACACAATCACAATCACACAATCACAATCACACAATCACAATCACACAATCACAATCACACAATCACAATCACACAATCACAATCACACAATCACAATCACACAATCACAATCACACAATCACAATCACACAATCACAATCACGATCACACAATCACATTCACACAATCACACAATCACAATAACACAATCACAATAACACAATCACAATAACACAATCACAATCACACAATCACAATCACACAATCACAATCACGCAATCACAATCACGCAACCAAAATCACGCAATCACAATCACGCAATCACAATAACGCAGTCACAATAACGGAATCACAATAACGTAATCACAATAACGTAATCACAATAACACAATCACAATCACGCATTCGCAATCACGCAATCACAATCACGCAATCACAATCACGCACTCACAATCACGCAATCACAATCACGCACTCACAATCACGCAAACACAATCACGGAATCACTATCACGCAATCACAATCACGCAATCACAATCACGCAATCGCAATCACAATCACGCAATCGCAATCACGTAATCACAATGAAACAATCACAATCACACAATCACAATCACAATCACGCAATCACAATCACGCAATCACAATCACGCAATCACAATCACACAAACACAATCACACAATCACAATCACGCAATCACCATCACGCAATCACAATCGCGCAATCAGCATCACGCAATCACAATCACGCAATCACAATCACACAATCACGGCCACTTAATCACAATCACGCAAGCACAATCACGCAATCACAACCACAACCACAATCACTATCACACAATCACAATCACAATGACAGAATCACAATCACACAATCACAATCACACAATCACACAATCACAATCACACAATCACAATCACACAATCACAATCACACAATCACAATCACACAATCACAATCACGTAATCACAATCGCGTAATCAGAATCACGCAATCAGAATCACGCAATCACAATGACGCAATCACAGTCACGCAATCACAATCACGCAATCACAATCACGCAATCAGAATCACGCAATCACAATCACACAATCACAATCACACAATCACCATCACGCAATCACAATCAGGCAATCAAAATCACAGTCACACAATCACAATCACACAATCACAATCACACAATCACAATCACTCAATCACAATCACACAATCACAATCACACAATCACAATCACACAATCACAATCACACAATCACAATCACTCAATCACAATCACGCAATCACAATCACACAATCACAGCCACACTCACGCAATCACAATCACACAATCACAAGCACACAATCACAATCACACAATCACAATCACACAATCACAATCACAAAATCACAATCACACAATCACAATCACACAATCACAATCACACAATCACAATCACACAATCACAATCACACAATCACAATCACACAATCACAATCACACAATCACAATCACACAATCACAATCACGATCACACAATCACATTCACACAATCACACAATCACAATAACACAATCACAATAACACAATCACAATAACACAATCACAATCACCCAATCACAATCACTCAATCATAATCACACAATCACAATCACGCAATCACAATCACGCAATCACAATCATACAATCACAGCCACACTCACGCAATCACAATCACACAGTCACAATCACACAATCACAATCACACAATCACAATCACACAAACACAATCACACAATCACAATCACGCAATCACAATCGCGCAATCAGAATCACGCAATCAGAATCACGCAATCACAATGACGCAATCACAGTCACGCAATCACAATCACGCAATCACAATCACACAATCACAATCACACAATCACAATCACACAATCACAATCACGCAATCACAATCACGCAATCACAATCAGGCAATCACAATCACAGTCACACAATCCCAATCACACAATCACAATCACTCAATCACAATCACGCAATCACAATCAGGCAATCACAATCAAAGTCACACAATCACAATCACACAATAACGCATTCACAATCACGCAATCACAATCACACAAACACAATCGCACAAACACAATCACACAATTACAATCACACAATCACAATCACAATCAGACAATCACAGTCACACAATCACAATCACACAAACACAATCACACAATCGCGCAATCAGAATCACGCAATCACAATGACGCAATCACAATGACGCAATCACAATCACGCAATCACAATCACGCAAGCACAATCACAATCACTATCACACAATCACAATCACAATGACACAATCACAATCACACAATCACAATCACACAATCACAATCACGCAATCACAATCACTCATTCACAATCAGCAATCACAATCACACAATCACAATCACACAATCACAATCACACAATCACAATAACACAATCACAATCACGCAATCACAATCACTCAATCACTTTGACGCAATCACAGTCACGCAATCACAATCACGCAATCAAAATCACGAATTCACAATCACGCAACCACAATAACGCAATCACAATAACGCAACCACAATCACACAATCACAATCACAATCACACAATCACAGTCACACATTCACAATCACACAATCACAATCACACAATCACAATCACACAATAACAATCGCACAATTACATTCACACAATCACAATCACACACTCACAATCACAATCACAATCACACAATCACGCATTCACAATCACGCAATCACAATCACACAAACACAATCACACAATCACAATCACGCCATCACCATCACGCAATCACAATTGCGCAATCAGCATCACGCAATCACAATGACGCAATCACAATCACGCAATCACAATCACACAATAATAATCACACAATCACAATCACTATCACACAATCACAATCACACAATCACAATCACACAATCACAATCACACAATCACAATCACACAATCACAATCACACAATCACAATCACACAATCACAATCACACAATCACAATCACACAATCACACAATCACAATCACACAATCACAATCACGCAATCACAATCAGGCAATCACAATCAAAGTCACACAATCACAATCACACAATAACGCATTCACAATCACGCAATCACAATCACACAAACACAATCGCACAAACACAATCACACAATTACAATCACACAATCACAATCACAATCAGACAATCACAGTCACACAATCACAATCACACAATCACAATCACACAATCACAATCACGCAATCACAATCACGCAATCACAATGACGCAATCACAATCACGCAATCACAATCACGCAATCACAATCACGCAATCACAATCACCCAATCACAATCACACAATCACTATCACACAATCACAATCACACAATCACAATCACACAATCACAATAACACAATCACAATCACCCAATCAAAATCACACAATCATAATCACACAATCACAATCACACAATCACAATAACACAATCACAATCACACAATCACAATCACACAATCACAATCACACAAACACAATCACACAATCGCGCAATCAGAATCACGCAATCACAATGACGCAATCACAATGACGCAATCACAATCACGCAATCACAATCACGCAAGCACAATCACAATCACTATCACACAATCACAATCACAATGACACAATCACAATCACACAATCACAATCACACAATCACAATCACGCAATCACAATCACTCATTCACAATCAGCAATCACAATCACACAATCACAATCACACAATCACAATCACACAATCACAATAACACAATCACAATCACGCAATCACAATCACTCAATCACTTTGACGCAATCACAGTCACGCAATCACAATCACGCAATCAAAATCACGAATTCACAATCACGCAACCACAATAACGCAATCACAATAACGCAACCACAATCACACAATCACAATCACGCAATCACAATCACGCAATCACAATCACAATCACACAATCACAGTCACACATTCACAATCACACAATCACAATCACACAATCACAATCACACAGTAACAATCGCACAATTACATTCACACAATCACAATCACACACTCACAATCACAATCACAATCACACAATCACGCATTCACAATCACGCAATCACAATCACACAAACACAATCACACAATCACAATCACGCCATCACCATCACGCAATCACAATTGCGAAATCAGCATCACGCAATCACAATGACGCAATCACAATCACGCAATCACAATCACACAATAATAATCACACAATCACAATCACGATCACACAATCACAATCACACAATCACAATCACACAATCACAATCACACAATCACAATCACACAATCACAATCACACAATCACAATCACACAATCACAATCACACAATCACAATCACACAATCACACAATCACAATCACACAATCACAATCACGCAATCACAATCACGCAATCACAATCACGCAATCACAATCACGCAATCACAATCACGCAATCACACTCACGCAATCACAATCACGCAATCACAATCACGCAATCACAATCACGCAATCACAATCAAACAATCACGATCACACAATCACAATCACAATCACGCAATCACAATCACGCAATCACAATCACGCAATCACAATCACGCAATCACAATCACGCAATCACAATCACGCAATCACAATCACGCAATCACAATCACGCAATCACAATCACAATCACACAATCACAGTCACACAATCACAATCACACAATCACAATCACACAATAACAATCACACAATTACATTCACACAATCACAATCACACAATCACAATCACAATCACAATCACAATCACACAATCACGCATTCACAATCACGCAATCACAATCACACAAACACAATCACACAATCACAATCACGCAATCACCATCACGCAATCACAATCGCGCAATCAGCATCACGCAATCACAATGACGCAAGCACAATCACGCAATCACAATCACACAATCATAATCACAGAATCACAATCACGATCACACAATCTCAATCACACAATCACAATCACACAATCACAATCACACAATCACAATCACGCAATCACAATCACACAATAATAATCACACAATCACAATCACGATCACACAATCACAATCACACAATCACAATCACACAATCACAATCACACAATCACAATCACACAATCACAATCACACAATCACAATCACACAATCACAATCACACAATCACAATCACACAATCACACAATCACAATCACACAATCACAATCACGCAATCACAATCACGCAATCACAATCACGCAATCACAATCACGCAATCACAATCACGCAATCACACTCACGCAATCACAATCACGCAATCACAATCACGCAATCACAATCACGCAATCACAATCAAACAATCACGATCACACAATCACAATCACAATCACGCAATCACAATCACGCAATCACAATCACGCAATCACAATCACGCAATCACAATCACGCAATCACAATCACGCAATCACAATCACGCAATCACAATCACAATCACACAATCACAGTCACACAATCACAATCACACAATCACAATCACACAATAACAATCACACAATTACATTCACACAATCACAATCACACAATCACAATCACAATCACAATCACAATCACACAATCACGCATTCACAATCACGCAATCACAATCACACAAACACAATCACACAATCACAATCACGCAATCACCATCACGCAATCACAATCGCGCAATCAGCATCACGCAATCACAATGACGCAAGCACAATCACGCAATCACAATCACACAATCATAATCACAGAATCACAATCACGATCACACAATCTCAATCACACAATCACAATCACACAATCACAATCACACAATCACAATCACGCAATCACAATCACACGATCACAATCACACAATCATAATAACACAATCACAATCACACAATCACAATCACACAATCACAATCACACAATCACAATCACACAATCACAATCACACAATCACAATCACACAATCACAATCACACAATCACACAATCACAATCACACAATCGCAATCACACAATCACAATCACATTCACACAATCACACAATCACAATAACAAAATCACAATCACGCATTCACAATCACGCAATCACAATCACGAAATCACAATCACGCAATCACAATCACGCAATCACAATCACGCAATCACAATCAAACAATCACAATCACACAATCACAATCACAATCACGCAATCACAATCACGCAATCACAATCACGCAATCACAATCACAATCACAATCACACAATCACAATCACACAATAACAATCACACAATCACAATCACAATCACAATCACAATCACACAATCACGCATTCACAATCACGCAATCACAATCACACAAACACAATCACACAATCACAATCACGCAATCACCATCACGCAATCACAATCGCGCAATCAGCATCACGCAATCACAATGACGCAAGCACAATCACGCAATCACAATCACACAATCATAATCACACAATCACAATCACGATCACACAATCTCAATCACACAATCACAATCACACAATCACAATTACACAATCACAATCACACAATCACAATCACACAATCACAATCACACAATCACAATCACACAATCACAATAACACAATCACAATCACACAATCACAATCACACAATCACAATCACACAATCACAATCACACACTCACAATCACACAATCACAATCACACAATCACAATCACACAATCACAATCACACAATCACAATCACACAATCACAATCACACAATCACAATCACACAATCACAATCACACAATCACAATCACACAATCACAATCACACAATCACAATCACACAATCACAATCACACAATCACAATCACACAATCACAATCACACAATCACAATCACACAATCACAATCACACAATCACAATCACACAATCACAATCACACAATCACAATCACACAATCACAATCACACAATCACAATCACACAATCACAATCACACAATCACAATCACACAATCACAATCACACAATCACAATCACACAATCACAATCACACAATCACAATCACACAATCACAATCACACAATCACAATCACACAATCACAATCACACAATCACAATCACACAATCACAATCACACAATCACAATCACACAATCACAATCACACAATCACAATCACACAATCACAATCACACAATCACAATCACGATCACACAATCACATTCACACAATCACACAATCACAATAACACAATCACAATAACACAATCACAATAACACAATCACAATCACACAATCACAATCACACAATCACAATCACGCAATCACAATCACGCAACCAAAATCACGCAATCACAATCACGCAATCACAATAACGCAGTCACAATAACGGAATCACAATAACGTAATCACAATAACGTAATCACAATAACACAATCACAATCACGCATTCGCAATCACGCAATCACAATCACGCAATCACAATCACGCACTCACAATCACGCAATCACAATCACGCACTCACAATCACGCAAACACAATCACGGAATCACTATCACGCAATCACAATCACGCAATCACAATCACGCAATCGCAATCACAATCACGCAATCGCAATCACGTAATCACAATGAAACAATCACAATCACACAATCACAATCACAATCACGCAATCACAATCACGCAATCACAATCACGCAATCACAATCACACAAACACAATCACACAATCACAATCACGCAATCACCATCACGCAATCACAATCGCGCAATCAGCATCACGCAATCACAATCACGCAATCACAATCACACAATCACGGCCACTTAATCACAATCACGCAAGCACAATCACGCAATCACAACCACAACCACAATCACTATCACACAATCACAATCACAATGACAGAATCACAATCACACAATCACAATCACACAATCACACAATCACAATCACACAATCACAATCACACAATCACAATCACACAATCACAATCACACAATCACAATCACGTAATCACAATCGCGTAATCAGAATCACGCAATCAGAATCACGCAATCACAATGACGCAATCACAGTCACGCAATCACAATCACGCAATCACAATCACGCAATCAGAATCACGCAATCACAATCACACAATCACAATCACACAATCACCATCACGCAATCACAATCAGGCAATCAAAATCACAGTCACACAATCACAATCACACAATCACAATCACACAATCACAATCACTCAATCACAATCACACAATCACAATCACACAATCACAATCACACAATCACAATCACACAATCACAATCACTCAATCACAATCACGCAATCACAATCACACAATCACAGCCACACTCACGCAATCACAATCACACAATCACAAGCACACAATCACAATCACACAATCACAGTCACACAATCACAATCACACAATCACAGTCACACAATCACAATCACGATCACACAATCACATTCACACAATCACACAATCACACAATCACAATCACACAATCACAATCACACAATCACAATCACACAATCACAATCACACAATCACAATCACACAATCACAATCACACAGTCACAATCACACAACCACAATCACACGATCACAATCACACAATCACAATCACGATCACACAATCACATTCACACAATCACACAATCACAATAACAAAATCACAATCACGCATTCACAATCACGCAATCACAATCACGCAATCACAATCACGCAATCACAATCACGCAATCGCAATCAAACAATCACAATCACACAATCACAATCACAATCACGCAATCACAATCACGCAATCACAATCACGCAATCACAATCACAATCACACAATCACAATCACACAATAACAATCACACAATTACATTCACACAATCACAATCACACAATCACAATCACAATCACAATCACAATCACAATCACAATCACACAATCACGCATTCACAATCACGCAATCACAATCACACAACACAATCACACAATCACAATCACGCAATCACCATCACGCAATCACAATCGCGCAATCACAATCACACAATCACAATCACACAATCACAATCACACAATCACAATCACACAATCACAATCACACAATCACAATCACCCACTCACAATCACGCAATCACAATCACGCAATCACAATCAGGCAATCACAATCACACAATCACAATCACACAATCACAATCACGCAATCACAATCACACAAACACAATCGCACAATCACAATCACACAATTACAATCACACAATCACAATCACACAATCACAATCACGCAATCACAATCACGCAATCACAATCAGGCAATCACAATCACAGTCACACAATCACAATCACACAATCACAATCACTCAATCACAATCACGCAATCACAATCAGGCAATCACAATCAAAGTCACACAATCACAATCACACAATAACGCATTCACAATCACGCAATCACAATCACACAAACACAATCGCACAAACACAATCACACAATTACAATCACACAATCACAATCACAATCAGACAATCACAGTCACACAATCACAATCGCACAATCACAATCACACAATCACAATCACGCAATCACAATCACGCAATCACAATGACGCAATCACAATCACGCAATCACAATCACGCAATCACAATCACGCAATCACAATCACCCAATCACAATCACACAATCACTATCACACAATCACAATCACACAATCACAATCACACAATCACAATAACACAATCACAATCACCCAATCAAAATCACACAATCATAATCACACAATCACAATCACACAATCACAATAACACAATCACAATCACACAATCACAATCACACAATCACAGCCACACAATCACGCAATCACAATCACACAGTCACAATCACACAATCCCAATCACACAATCACAATCACACAAACACAATCACACAATCACAATCACGCAGTCACAATCGCGCAATCAGAATCACGCAATCAGAATCACGCAATCACAATGACGCAAACACAGTCACGCAGTCACAATCACGCTATCACAATCACGCAATCAGAATCACGCAATCACAATGACGCAATCACAATGACGCAATCACAATCACGCAATCACAATCACGCAAGCACAATCACAATCACTATCACACAATCACAATCACAATGACACAATCACAATCACACAATCACAATCACGCAATCACAATCACTCATTCACAATCAGCAATCACAATCACACAATCACAATCACACAATCACAATAACACAATCACAATCACGCAATCACAATCACTCAATCACTTTGACGCAATCACAGTCACGCAATCACAATCACGCAATCAAAATCACGAATTCACAATCACGCAACCACAATAACGCAATCACAATAACGCAACCACAATCACACAATCACAATCACGCAATCACAATCACGCAATCACAATCACAATCACACAATCACAGTCACACATTCACAATCACACAATCACAATCACACAATCACAATCACACAATAACAATCGCACAATTACATTCACACAATCACAATCACACACTCACAATCACAATCACAATCACACAATCATGCAATCACAATCACGCAATCACAATCACACAAACACAATCACACAATCACAATCACGCCATCACCATCACGCAATCACAATTGCGCAATCAGCATCACGCAATCACAATGACGCAATCACAATCACGCAATCACAATCACACAATAATAATCACACAATCACAATCACGATCACACAATCACAATCACACAATCACAATCACACAATCACAATCACACAATCACAATCTCACAATCACAATCACAATCACACAATCACACAATCACAATCACACAATCACAATCACACAATCACAATCACGATCACACAATCACATTCACACAATCACACAATCACAATAACACAATCACAATAACACAATCACAATAACACAATCACAATAACACAATCACAATCACACAATCACAATCACACAATCACAATCACGCAGTCACAATCACGCAACCAAAATCACGCAATCACAATCACGCAATCACAATAACGCAGTCACAATAACGGAATCACAATAACGTAATCACAGTAACGTAATCACAATAACACAATCACAATCACGCATTCGCAATCACGCAATCACAATCACGCAATCACAATCACGCACTCACAATCACGCAATCACAATCACGCACTCACAATCACGCAAACACAATCACGGAATCACTATCACGCAATCACAATCACGCAATCACAATCACGCAATCGCAATCACAATCACGCAATCGCAATCACGTAATCACAATGAAACAATCACAATCACACAATCACAATCACAATCACAATCACGCAATCACAATCACGCAATCACCATCACGCAATCACAATCGCGCAATCAGCATCACGCAATCACAATCACGCAATCACAATCACACAATCACGGCCACTTAATCACAATCACGCAAGCACAATCACGCAATCACAACCACAACCACAATCACTATCACACAATCACAATCACAATGACAGAATCACAATCACACAATCACAATCACACAATCACACAATCACAATCACACAATCACAATCACACAATCACAATCACACAATCACAATCACACAATCACAATCACACAATCACAATCACGTAATCACAATCGCGTAATCAGAATCACGCAATCAGAATTACGCAATCACAATGACGCAATCACAGTCACGCAATCACAATCACGCAATCACAATCACGCAATCAGAATCACGCAATCACAATCACACAATCACAATCACACAATCACAATCACGATCACACAATCACATTCACACAATCACACAATCACAATAACACAATCACACAATCACAATAACACAATCACAATAACACAATCACAATCACCCAATCACAATCACTCAATCATAATCACACAATCACAATCACGCAATCACAATCACGCAATCACAATCTCACAATCACAATCACACAATCACAATCACTCAATCACAATCACGCAATCACAATCACGCAATCACAATCAGGCAATCACAATCAAAGTCACACAATCACAATCACACAATAACGCATTCACAATCACGCAATCACAATCACACAAACACAATCGCACAAACACAATCACACAATTACAATCACACAATCACAATCACACAATCACAATCTCGCAATCACAATCACGCAATCACAATCACGCAATCACAATCACAATCAGACAATCACAGTCACACAATCACAATCACACAATCACAATCACACAATCACAATCACGCAATCACAATCACGCAATCACAATCACGCAACCACAATCACGCAATCACAATCACGCAATCACAATAACGCGGTCACAATAACGGAATCACAATAACGTAATCACAATAACGTAATCACAATAACACAATCACAATCACGCATCCACAATCACGCAATCACAATCACGCAATCACAATCACGCACTCACAATCACGCACTCACAATCACGCAAACACAATCACGCAATCACTATCACGCAATCACAATCACGCAATCACAATCACTCAATCACAATCACACAACCACAATCACACAATCACAATCATACAATCACAATCACACAATCACAATCACGCAATCACAATCACGCAATCACAATCACGCAATCACAATCACGCAATCACAATCACAATCAGACAATCACAGTCACACAATCACAATCACGCAATCACAATCACGCAACCACAATCACGCAATCACAATCACAATCACACAATCACAGTCACACAATCACAATCACACATTCACAATCACACAATAACAATCACACAATTACATTCACACAATCACAATCACACAATCACAATCACAAACACAATCACAATCACACAACCACGCATTTACAATCACGCAATCACAATCACACAATCATAATCACACAATCACAATCACGATCACACAATCTCAATCACACAATCACAATCACACAATCACAATCACACAATCACAATCACACAATCACAATCACACAATCACAATCACGATCACACAATCTCAATCACAATCACACAATCACAATCACACAATCACAATCACACAATCACAATCACACAATCACAATCACACACTCACAATCACACAATCACAATCACACAATCACAGTCACTCAATCACAATCACACAATCACAAGCACACAATCACAATCACACAATCACAATCACACAATCACAATCACACAATCACAATCACACAATCACAGTCACACAATCACAATCACGATCACACAATCACATTCACCCAATCACACAATCACGATCACGATCACACAATCACATTCACACAATCACACAATCACAATAACAAAGTCACAATCACGCATTCACAATCACGCAATCACAATCACGCAATCACAATCACGCAATCACAATCACGCAATCACAATCACGCAATCACAATCACGCAATCGCAATCAAACAATCACAATCACACAATCACAATCACAATCACGCAATCACAATCACGCAATCACAGTCACAATCACAATCACACAATCACAATCACACAATAACAATCGCACAATTACATTCACACAATCACAATCACACAATCACAATCACAATCACAATCACAATCACAATCACAATCACACAATCACGCATTCACAATCACGCAATCACAATCTCACAACACAATCACACAATCACAATCACGCAATCACCATCACGCAATCACAATCGCGCAATCAGCATCACGCAATCACAATGACGCAAGCACAATCACGCAATCACAATCACACAATCATAATCACACAATCACAATCACGATCACACAATCTCAATCACACAATCACAATCACACAATCACAATCACACAATCACAATCACACAATCACAATCACACAATCACAATCACACAATCACAATAACACAATCACAATCACACAATCACAATCACACAATCACAATCACACAATCACAATCACACAATCACAATCACACACTCACAATCACACAATCACAATCACACAATCACAGTCACACAATCACAATCACACAATCACAAGCACACAATCACAATCACACAATCACAATCACACAATCACAATCACACAATCACAATCACACAATCACAGTCACACAATCACAATCACGATCACACAATCACATTCACCCAATCACACAATGACACAATCACAATCACACAATCACAATCACACAATCACAATCACACAATCACAATCACACAATCACAATCACACAATCACAATCACACAATCACAATCACACAATCACAATCACACAATCACAATCACACAATCACAATCACACAATCACAATCACACGATCACACTCACACAATCACAATCACGATCACACAATCACATTCACACAATCACACAATCACAATAACAAAATCACAATCACGCATTCACAATCACGCAATCACAATCACGCAATCACAATCACGCAATCACAATCACGCAATCACAATCACGCAATCGCAATCAAACAATCACAATCACACAATCACAATCACAATCACGCAATCACAATCACGCAATCACAATCACGCAATCACAATCACGCAATCACAATCACAATCACAATCACACAATCACAATCACACAATAACAATCACACAATTACATTCACACAATCACAATCACACAATCACAATCACAATCACAATCACAATCACAATCACACAATCACAATCACACAACCACAATCACACAATCACAATCACACAATCACAAATCACACAATCACAGTCACACAATCACAATCACACAATCACAATCACACAATGACAATCACACAATCACAATCACACAATCACAATCACACAATCACAATCACACAATCACAATCACACAATCACAATCACACAATCACAATCACACAATCACAATCACACAATCACAGTCACACAATCACAATCACGATCACACAATCACATTCACACAATCACACAATCACACAATCACAATCACACAATCACACAATCACAATCACACAATCACAATCACACAATCACAATCACACAATCACAATCACACAATCACAATCACGATCACACAATCACATTCACACAATCACACAATCACAATAACAAAATCACAATCACGCATTCACAATCACGCAATCACAATCACGCAATCACAATCACGCAATCACAATCACGCAATCACAATCACGCAATCACAATCAAACAATCACAATCACACAATCACAATCACAATCACGCAATCACAATCACGCAATCACAATCACAATCACAATCACACAATAACAGTCACATAATTAGATTCACACAATCACAATCACACAATCACAATCACAATCGCAATCACAATCACACAATCACGCATTCACAATCACGCAATCACAATCACACAAACACAATCACACAATCACACTCACGCAATCACCATCACGCAATCACAATCGCGCAATCAGCATCACGCAATCACAATGACGCAAGCACAATCACGCAATCACAATCACACAATCATAATCACACAATCACAATCACGATCACACAATCTCAATCACACAATCACAATCACACAATCACAATCACACAATCACAATCACACAATCACAATAACACAATCACAATCACACAATCACAATCACACAATCACAATCACACAATCACAATCACACAATCACAATCACACAATCACAATCACACAATCACAATCACACAATCACAGTCACACAATCACAATCACGATCACACAATCACATTCACACAATCACACAATCACAATCACAGAATCACAATCACACAATCACAATCACACAATCACAATCACACAATCACAATCACACAATCACAATCACACAATCACAATCACACAATCACAATCACACAATCACAATCACACAATCACAATCACACAATCACAATCACACAATCACAATCACACAATCACAATCACACAATCACAATCACACAATCACAATCACACAATCACAATCACACAATCACAATCACACAATCACAATCACACAATCACAATCACACGAACACAATCACACAATCACAATCACGCAATCACAATCGCGCAATCAGAATCACGCAAACAGAATCACGCAATCACAATGACGCAAGCACAATCACGCAATCACAATCACGCAATCACAATCACGCAATCAGAATCACGCAATCACAATGTCGCAATCACAATGACGCAATCACAATCACGCAATCACAATCACGCAATCACAATCACACAAACACAATCACACAATCACAATCACGCAATCACCATCACGCAATCACAATCGCACAATCAGCATCACGCAATCACAATGACGCAAGCACAATCACGCAATCACAATCACGCAATCACAATCACGCAATCAGAATCACGCAATCACAATGTCGCAATCACAATGACGCAATCACAATCACGCAATCACAATCACGCAAGCACAATCACGCAATCACAATCACGCAAGCACAATCACGCAATCACAATCGCAATCACTATTACACAATCACAATCACAAAGACACAATCACAATCACACAATCACAATCACACAATCACAATCACACAATCACAATCACACAATCACAATCACACAATCACAATCACGCAATCACAATCACGCAATCACAATCACAGTCACACAATCACAATCACACAATCACAATCACACAATCACAATCACTCAATCACAATCACGCAATCACAATCAGGCAATCACAATCAAAGTCACACAATCACAATCACACAATAACGCATTCACAATCACGCAATCACAATCACACAAACACAATCGCACAAACACAATCACACAATTACAATCACACAATCACAATCACACAATCACAATCACACAATCACAATCACACAATCACAATCACACAATCACAATCACACAATCACAATCACACAATCACAATCACACAATCACAATCACACAATCACAATCACACAATCACAATCACACAATCACAATCACACAATCACAATCACACAATCACAATCACACAATCACAATCACACAATCACAATCACACAATCACAATCACACAATCACAATCACACAATCACAATCACACAATCACAATCACACAATCACAATCACACAATCACAATCACACAATCACAATCACACAATCACAATCACACAATCACAATCACACAATCACAATCACACAATCACAATCACACAATCACAATCACACAATCACAATCACACAATCACAATCACACAATCACAATCACACAATCACAATCACACAATCACAATCACACAATCACAATCACAATCACACAATCACAATCACACAATCACAATCACACAATCACAATCACACAATCACAATCACACAATCACAATCACACAATCACAATCACACAATCACAATCACACAATCACAATCACACAATCACAATCACACAATCACAATCACACAATCACAATCACACAATCACAATCACACAATCACAATCACACAATCACAATCACACAATCACAATCACACAATCACAATCACACAATCACAATCACACAATCACAATCACGATCACACAATCACATTCACACAATCACACAATCACAATAACACAATCACAATATCACAATAACACAATCACAATAACACAATCACAATCACCCAATCACAATCACTCAATCATAATCACACAATCACAATCACGCAATCACAATCACGCAATCACAATCACGCAATCACAGCCACACTCACGCAATCACAATCATACAGTCACAATCACACAATCACAATCACACAATCACAATCACACAAACACAATCACACAATCACAATCAGCAATCACAATCGCGCAATCAGAATCACGCAATCAGAGTCACGCAATCACAATGACGCAATCGCAGTCACGCAATCACAATCACGCAATCACAATCACGCAATCAGAATCACACAATCACAATCACACAATCACAATCACACAATCACAATCACGATCACACAATCACATTCACACAATCACACAATCACACAATCACAGTCACACAATCACAATCACACAATCACAATCACACAATCACAATCACACAATCACAGTCACACAATCACAATCACGATCACACAATCACATTCACCCAATCACACAATCACACAATCACAATCACACAATCACAATCACACAATCACAAGCACACAATCACAATCACACAATCACAATCACACAATCACAATCACACAATCACAATCACACAATCACAGTCACACAATCACAATCACGATCACACAATCACATTCACCCAATCACACAATCACACAATCACAGTCACACAATCACAATCACACAATCACAATCACACAATCACAGTCACACGATCACAATCACGATCACACAATCACATTCACCCAATCACACAATCACACAATCACAATCACACAATCACAATCACACAATCACAAGCACACAATCACAATCGCACAATCACAATCACACAATCACAATCACACAATCACAATCACACAATCACAGTCACACAATCACAATCACGATCACACAATCACATTCACCCAATCACACAATCACACAATCACAGTCACACAATCACAATCACACAATCACAATCACACAATCACAATCACACAATCACAATCACACAAACACAATCACAATCACACAATCACAATCAGCAATCACAATCGCGCAATCAGAATCACGCAATCAGAATCACGCAATCACAATGACGCAATCGCAGTCACGCAATCACAATCACGCAATCACAATCACGCAATCACAATCACGCAATCACAATCACGCAATCACAATCACGCAATCACAATCACGCAATCACCCTCACGCAATCACAATCACGCAATCACAATCACGCAATCACGATCAAACAATCACGATCACACAATCACAATCACAATCACGCAATCACAATCACGCAATCACAATCACGCAATCACAATCACGCAACCACAATCACGCAATCACAATCACGCAATCACAATCACGCAATCACAATCACAATCACACAATCACAGTCACACAATCACAATCACACAATCACAATCACACAATAACAATCACACAATTACATTCACACAATCACAATCACACAATCACAATCACAATCACAATCACTATCACACAATCACGCATTCACAATCACGCAATCACAATCTCACAACACAATCACACAATCACAATCACGCAATCACCATCACGCAATCACAATCGCGCAATCAGCATCACGCAATCACAATGACGCAAGCACAATCACGCAATCACAATCACACAATCATAATCACACAATCACAATCACGATCACACAATCTCAGTCACACAATCACAATCACACAATCACAATCACACAATCACAATAACACAATCACAGTCACACAATCACAATCACACAATCACAATCACACACTCACAATCACACAATCACAATCACACAATCACAATCACACAATCACAATCACAAAATCACAATCACACAATCACAATCACACAATCACAGTCACACAATCACAGTCACACAATCACAGTCACACAATCACAGTCACACAATCACAGTCACACAATCACAATCACACAATCACAATCACACAATCACACAATCACAATCACACAATCACAATCACACAATCACAGACACACAATCACAGTCACACAATCACAATCACACAATCACAACCACACAATCACAATCACACACTCACAATCACACAATCACAATCACACAATCACAATCACACAATCACAATCACACAATCACAATCACACAATCACAATCACACAATCACAATCACACAATCACAATCACACAATCACAATCACACTCACACAATCACACTCACACAATCACACAATCACAATCACACAATCACAATCACACAATCACAATCACACAATCACAATCACACAATCACAATCACACAATCACAATCACACAATCACAATCACACAATCACAATCACACAATCACAATCACACAATCACAATCACACAATCACAATCACACAATCACAATCACACAATCACAATCACACAATCACAATCACACAATCACAATCACACAATCACAATCACACAATCACAATCACACAATCACAATCACACAATCACAATCACACAATCACAATCACACAATCACAATCACACAATCACAATCACACAATCACAATCACACAATCACAATCACACAATCACACTCACACAATCACAATCACACAATCACAATCACACAATCACAATCACACAATCACAATCACACAATCACAATCACACAATCACAATCACACAATCACAATCACACAATCACAATCACACAATCACAATCACACAATCACAATCACACAATCACAATCACACAATCACAATCACACAATCACAATCACACAATCACAATCACACAATCACAATCACACAATCACAATCACACAATCACAATCACACAATCACAATCACACAATCACAATCACACAATCACAATCACACAATCACAATCACACAATCACAATCACACAATCACAATCACACAATCACAATCACACAATCACAATCACACAATCACAATCACACAATCACAATCACACAATCACAATCACACAATCACAATCACACAATCACAATCACACAATCACAATCACACAATCACAATCACACAATCACAATCACACAATCACAATCACACAATCACAATCACACAATCACAATCACACAATCACAATCACACAATCACAATCACACAATCACAATCACACAATCACAATCACACAATCACAATCACACAATCACAATCACACAATCACAATCACACAATCACAATCACACAATCACAATCACACAATCACAATCACGATCACACAATCACATTCACACAATCACACAATCACAATAACACAATCACACAATCACAATAACACAATCACAATAACACAATCACAATCACCCAATCACAATCACTCAATCATAATCACACAATCACAATCACGCAATCACAATCACGCAATCACAATCTCACAATCACAATCACACAATCACAATCACTCAATCACAATCACGCAATCACAATCACGCAATCACAATCAGGCAATCACAATCAAAGTCACACAATCACAATCACACAATAACGCATTCACAATCACGCAATCACAATCACACAAACACAATCGCACAAACACAATCACACAATTACAATCACACAATCACAATCACACAATCACAATCTCGCAATCACAATCACGCAATCACAATCACGCAATCACAATCACAATCAGACAATCACAGTCACACAATCACAATCACACAATCACAATCACACAATCACAATCACGCAATCACAATCACGCAATCACAATCACGCAACCACAATCACGCAATCACAATCACGCAATCACAATAACGCGGTCACAATAACGGAATCACAATAACGTAATCACAATAACGTAATCACAATAACACAATCACAATCACGCATCCACAATCACGCAATCACAATCACGCAATCACAATCACGCACTCACAATCACGCAATCACAATCACGCACTCACAATCACGCAAACACAATCACGCAATCACTATCACGCAATCACAATCACGCAATCACAATCACTCAATCACAATCACACAATCACAATCACACAATCACAATCATACAATCACAATCACACAATCACAATCACGCAATCACAATCACGCAATCACAATCACGCAATCACAATCACGCAATCACAATCACAATCAGACAATCACAGTCACACAATCACAATCACGCAATCACAATCACGCAACCACAATCACGCAATCACAATCACAATCACACAATCACAGTCACACAATCACAATCACACATTCACAATCACACAATAACAATCACACAATTACATTCACACAATCACAATCACACAATCACAATCACAAACACAATCACAATCACACAACCACGCATTTACAATCACGCAATCACAATCACACAATCATAATCACACAATCACAATCACGATCACACAATCTCAATCACACAATCACAATCACACAATCACAATCACACAATCACAATCACACAATCACAATCACACAATCACAATCACGATCACACAATCTCAATCACAATCACACAATCACAATCACACAATCACAATCACACAATCACAATCACACAATCACAATCACACACTCACAATCACACAATCACAATCACACAATCACAGTCACTCAATCACAATCACACAATCACAAGCACACAATCACAATCACACAATCACAATCACACAATCACAATCACACAATCACAATCACACAATCACAGTCACACAATCACAATCACGATCACACAATCACATTCACCCAATCACACAATCACGATCACGATCACACAATCACATTCACACAATCACACAATCACAATAACAAAGTCACAATCACGCATTCACAATCACGCAATCACAATCACGCAATCACAATCACGCAATCACAATCACGCAATCACAATCACGCAATCACAATCACGCAATCGCAATCAAACAATCACAATCACACAATCACAATCACAATCACGCAATCACAATCACGCAATCACAGTCACAATCACAATCACACAATCACAATCACACAATAACAATCGCACAATTACATTCACACAATCACAATCACACAATCACAATCACAATCACAATCACAATCACAATCACAATCACACAATCACGCATTCACAATCACGCAATCACAATCTCACAACACAATCACACAATCACAATCACGCAATCACCATCACGCAATCACAATCGCGCAATCAGCATCACGCAATCACAATGACGCAAGCACAATCACGCAATCACAATCACACAATCATAATCACACAATCACAATCACGATCACACAATCTCAATCACACAATCACAATCACACAATCACAATCACACAATCACAATCACACAATCACAATAACACAATCACAATCACACAATCACAATCACACAATCACAATCACACGATCACAATCACACAATCACAATCACGATCACACAATCACATTCACACAATCACACAATCACAATAACAAAGTCACAATCACGCATTCACAATCACAATCACAATCACGCAATCACAATCACGCAATCGCAATCACGCAATCACAATCACGCAATCACAATCACGCAATCGCAATCAAACAATCACAATCACACAATCACAATCACAATCACAATCACGCAATCACAATCACGCAATCACAGTCACAATCACAATCACACAATCACAATCACACAATAACAATCGCACAATTACATTCACACAATCACAATCACACAATCACAATCACAATCACAATCACACAATCACGCATTCACAATCACGCAATCACAATCTCACAACACAATCACACAATCACAATCACGCAATCACCATCACGCAATCACAATCGCGCAATCAGCATCACGCAATCACAATGACGCAAGCACAATCACGCAATCACAATCACACAATCATAATCACACAATCACAATCACGATCACACAATCTCAATCACACAATCACAATCACACAATCACAATCACACAATCACAATCACACAATCACAATCACACAATCACAATCACACAATCACAATAACACAATCACAATCACACAATCACAATCACACAATCACAATCACACAATCACAATCACACAATCACAATCACACACTCACAATCACACAATCACAATCACACAATCACAGTCACACAATCACAATCACACAATCACAAGCACACAATCACAATCACACAATCACAATCACACAATCACAATCACACAATCACAATCACACAATCACAGTCACACAATCACAATCACGATCACACAATCACATTCACCCAATCACACAATGACACAATCACAATCACACAATCACAATCACACAATCACAATCACACAATCACAATCACACAATCACAATCACACAATCACAATCACACAATCACAATCACACGATCACAATCACACAATCACAATCACGATCACACAATCACATTCACACAATCACACAATCACAATAACAAAATCACAATCACGCATTCACAATCACGCAATCACAATCACGCAATCACAATCACGCAATCACAATCACGCAATCACAATCACGCAATCGCAATCAAACAATCACAATCACACAATCACAATCACAATCACGCAATCACAATCACGCAATCACAATCACGCAATCACAATCACAATCACAATCACACAATCACAATCACACAATAACAATCACACAATTACATTCACACAATCACAATCACACAATCACAATCACAATCACAATCACAATCACAATCACACAATCACAATCACACAACCACAATCACACAATCACAATCACACAATCACAAATCACACAATCACAGTCACACAATCACAATCACACAATCACAATCACACAATGACAATCACACAATCGCAATCACACAATCACAATCACACAATCACAATCACACAATCACAATCACACAATCACAATCACACAATCACAATCACACAATCACAGTCACACAATCACAATCACGATCACACAATCACATTCACACAATCACACAATCACACAATCACAATCACACAATCACACAATCACAATCACACAATCACAATCACACAATCACAATCACACAATCACAATCACACAATCACAATCACGATCACACAATCACATTCACACAATCACACAATCACAATAACAAAATCACAATCACGCATTCACAATCACGCAATCACAATCACGCAATCACAATCACGCAATCACAATCACGCAATCACAATCACGCAATCACAATCAAACAATCACAATCACACAATCACAATCACAATCACGCAATCACAATCACGCAATCACAATCACAATCACAATCACACAATAACAGTCACACAATTAGATTCACACAATCACAATCACACAATCACAATCACAATCGCAATCACAATCACACAATCACGCATTCACAATCACGCAATCACAATCACACAAACACAATCACACAATCACACTCACGCAATCACCATCACGCAATCACAATCGCGCAATCAGCATCACGCAATCACAATGACGCAAGCACAATCACGCAATCACAATCACACAATCATAATCACACAATCACAATCACGATCACACAATCTCAATCACACAATCACAATCACACAATCACAATCACACAATCACAATCACACAATCACAATCACACAATCACAATAACACAATCACAATCACACAATCACAATCACACAATCACAATCACACAATCACAATCACACAATCACAATCACACAATCACAATCACACAATCACAATCACACAATCACAGTCACACAATCACAATCACGATCACACAATCACATTCACACAATCACACAATCACAATCACAGAATCACAATCACACAATCACAATCACACAATCACAATCACACAATCACAATCACACAATCACAATCACACAATCACAATCACACAATCACAATCACACAATCACAATCACACAATCACAATCACACAATCACAATCACACAATCACAATCACACAATCACAATCACACAATCACAATCACACAATCACAATCACACAATCACAATCACACAATCACAATCACACAATCACAATCACACAATCACAATCACACAATCACAATCACACAATCACAATCACACGAACACAATCACACAATCACAATCACGCAATCACAATCGCGCAATCAGAATCACGCAATCAGAATCACGCAATCACAATGACGCAATCACAGTCACGCAATCACAATCACGCAATCACAATCACGCAATCAGAATCACGCAATCACAATGTCGCAATCACAATGACGCAATCACAATCACGCAATCACAATCACGCAAGCACAATCACGCAATCACAATCACAATCACTATTACACAATCACAATCACAAAGACACAATCACAATCACACAATCACAATCACACAATCACAATCACACAATCACAATCACACAATCACAATCACACAATCACAATCACACAATCACAATCACACAATCACAATCACGCAATCACAATCAGGCAATCACAATCACAGTCACACAATCACAATCACACAATCACAATCACACAATCACAATCACTGAATCACAATCACGCAATCACAATCAGGCAATCACAATCAAAGTCACACAATCACAATCACACAATAACGCATTCACAATCACGCAATCACAATCACACAAACACAATCGCACAAACACAATCACACAATTACAATCACACAATCACAATCACACAATCACAATCACGCAATCACAATCACGCAATCACAATCACGCAATCACAATCACAATCAGACAATCACAGTCACACAATCACAATCACACAATCACAATCACACAATCACAATCACGCAATCACAATCACGCAATCACAATCACGCAATCACAATCACGCAATCACAATCACACAATCACAATCACACAATCACAATCACGCAATCACAATCGCGCAATCACAATCACGCAACCACAATCACGCAATCACAATCACGCAATCACAATAACGCAGTCACAATAACGGAATCACAATAACGTAATCACAATAACGTAATCACAATAACACAATCACAGTCACACAATCACAATCACACAATCACAATCACAATCACGCAATCACAATCACGCAATCACAATCACGCAATCACAATCACGCAATCACAATCACAATCACAATCACACAATCACAATCACACAATAACAATCACACAATTACATTCACACAATCACAATCACACAATCACAATCACAATCACAATCACAATCACAATCACACAATCACAATCACACAACCACAATCACACAATCACAATCACACAATCACAAATCACACAATCACAGTCACACAATCACAATCACACAATCACAATCACACAATGACAATCACACAATCACAATCACACAATCACAATCACACAATCACAATCACACAATCACAATCACACAATCACAATCACACGATCACAATCACACAATCACAGTCACACAATCACAATCACGATCACACAATCACATTCACACAATCACACAATCACACAATCACAATCACACAATCACACAATCACAATCACACAATCACAATCACACAATCACAATCACACAATCACAATCACACAATCACAATCACACAATCACAATCACACAATCACAATCACACAATCACAATCACACAATCACAATCACGATCACACAATCACATTCACACAATCACACAATCACAATAACAAAATCACAATCACGCATTCACAATCACGCAATCACAATCACGCAATCACAATCACGCAATCACAATCACGCAATCACAATCACGCAATCACAATCAAACAATCACAATCACACAATCACAATCACAATCACGCAATCACAATCACGCAATCACAATCACAATCACAATCACACAATAACAGTCACACAATTAGATTCACACAATCACAATCACACAATCACAATCACAATCGCAATCACAATCACACAATCACGCATTCACAATCACGCAATCACAATCACACAAACACAATCACACAATCACACTCACGCAATCACCATCACGCAATCACAATCGCGCAATCAGCATCACGCAATCACAATGACGCAAGCACAATCACGCAATCACAATCACACAATCATAATCACACAATCACAATCACGATCACACAATCTCAATCACACAATCACAATCACACAATCACAATCACACAATCACAATCACACAATCACAATCACACAATCACAATAACACAATCACAATCACACAATCACAATCACACAATCACAATCACACAATCACAATCACACAATCACAATCACACAATCACAATCACACAATCACAATCACACAATCACAGTCACACAATCACAATCACGATCACACAATCACATTCACACAATCACACAATCACAATCACAGAATCACAATCACACAATCACAATCACACAATCACAATCACACAATCACAATCACACAATCACAATCACACAATCACAATCACACAATCACAATCACACAATCACAATCACACAATCACAATCACACAATCACAATCACACAATCACAATCACACAATCACAATCACACAATCACAATCACACAATCACAATCACACGAACACAATCACACAATCACAATCACGCAATCACAATCGCGCAATCAGAATCACGCAATCAGAATCACGCAATCACAATGACGCAATCACAGTCACGCAATCACAATCACGCAATCACAATCACGCAATCAGAATCACGCAATCACAATGTCGCAATCACAATGACGCAATCACAATCACGCAATCACAATCACGCAAGCACAATCACGCAATCACAATCACAATCACTATTACACAATCACAATCACAAAGACACAATCACAATCACACAATCACAATCACACAATCACAATCACACAATCACAATCACACAATCACAATCACACAATCACAATCACACAATCACAATCACACAATCACAATCACACAATCACAATCACGCAATCACAATCAGGCAATCACAATCACAGTCACACAATCACAATCACACAATCACAATCACACAATCACAATCACTGAATCACAATCACGCAATCACAATCAGGCAATCACAATCAAAGTCACACAATCACAATCACACAATAACGCATTCACAATCACGCAATCACAATCACACAAACACAATCGCACAAACACAATCACACAATTACAATCACACAATCACAATCACACAATCACAATCACGCAATCACAATCACGCAATCACAATCACGCAATCACAATCACAATCAGACAATCACAGTCACACAATCACAATCACACAATCACAATCACACAATCACAATCACGCAATCACAATCACGCAATCACAATCACGCAATCACAATCACGCAATCACAATCACACAATCACAATCACACAATCACAATCACGCAATCACAATCACGCAATCACAATCACGCAACCACAATCACGCAATCACAATCACGCAATCACAATAACGCAGTCACAATAACGGAATCACAATAACGTAATCACAATAACGTAATCACAATAACACAATCACAGTCACACAATCACAATCACACAATCACAATCACACAATCACAATCACGCAATCACAATCACGCAATCACAATCACGCAACCACAATCACGCAATCACAATCACGCAATCACAATAACGCAGTCACAATAACGGAATCACAATAACGTAATCACAATAACGTAATCACAATGACACAATCACAATCACACATTCACAATCACGCAATCACAATCACGCAATCACAATCACGCAATCAGAATCACGCAATCACAATGACGCAATCACAATGACGCAATCACAATCACGCAATCACAATCACGCAAGCACAATCACGCAATCACAATCACAATCACTATTACAGAATCACAATCACAATGACACAATCACAATCACACAATCACAATCACACAATCACAATCACACAATCACAATCACACAATCACAATCACACAATCACAATCACACAATCACAATCACGCAATCACAATCAGGCAATCACAATCACAGTCACACAATCACAATCACACAATCACAATCACACAATCACAATCACTCAATCACAATCACGCAATCACAATCAGGCAATCACAATCAAAGTCACACAATCACAATCACACAATAACGCATTCACAATCACGCAATCACAATCACACAAACACAATCGCACAAACACAATCACACAATTACAATCACACAATCACAATCACACAATCACAATCACGCAATCACAATCACGCAATCACAATCACGCAATCACAATCACAATCAGACAATCACAGTCACACAATCACAATCACACAATCACAATCACACAATCACAATCACGCAATAACAATCACGCAATCACAATCACGCAACCACAATCACGCAATCACAACCACGCAATCACAATAACGCAGTCACAATAACGGAATCACAATAACGTAATCACAATAACGTAATCACAATAACACAGTCACAATCACGCATTCGCAATCACGCAATCACAATCACGCAATCACAATCACGCACTCACAATCACGCAATCACAATCACGCACTCACAATCACGCAAACACAATCAGACAATCACAGTCACGCAATCACAATCACGCACTCACAATCACGCAAACACAATCACGCAATCACTATCACGCAATCACAATCACGCAATCACAATCACTCAATCACAATCACACAATCACAATCACACAATCACAATCATACAATCACAATCACACAATCACAATCACGCAATCACAATCACGCAATCACAATCACGCAATCACAATCACAATCAGACAATCACAGTCACAGAATCACAATCACGCAATCACAATCACGCAATCACAATCACGCAACCACAATCACGCAATCACAATCACAATCAGACAATCACAGTCACACAATCACAATCACACAATCACAATCACACAATCACAATCACGCAATAACAATCACGCAATCACAATCACGCAACCACAATCACGCAATCACAATCACGCAATCACAATAACGCAGTCACAATAACGGAATCACAATAACGTAATCACAATAACGTAATCACAATAACACAGTCACAATCACGCATTCACAATCACGCAATCACAATCACGCAATCACAATCACGCACTCACAATCACGCAATCACAATCACGCACTCACAATCACGCAAACACAATCACGCAATCACTATCACGCAATCACAATCACGCAATCACAATCACTCAATCACAATCACACAATCACAATCACACAATCACAATCATACAATCACAATCACACAATCACAATCACGCAATCACAATCACGCAATCACAATCACGCAATCACAATCACAATCAGACAATCACAGTCACACAATCACAATCACGCAATCACAATCACGCAATCACAATCACGCAACCACAATCACGCAATCACAATCACAATCACACAATCACAGTCACACAATCACAATCACACAATCACAATCACACAATTACAATCACACAATTACATTCACACAATCACAATCACACAATCACAATCACAATCACAATCACAATCACAATCACACAACCACGCATTCACAATCACGCAATCACAATCACACAATCATAATCACACAATCACAATCACGATCACACAATCTCAATCACACAATCACAATCACACAATCACAATCACACAATCACAATCACACAATCACAATCACACAATCACAATAACACAATCACAATCACACAATCACAATCACACAATCACAATCACACAATCACAATCACACAATCACAATCACACAATCACAATCACACACTCACAATCACACAATCACAATCACACAATCACAGTCACACAATCACAATCACACAATCACAAGCACACAATCACAATCACAATCACACAATCACAGTCACACAATCACAATCACGATCACACAATCACATTCACCCAATCACACAATCACACAATCACAATCACACAATCACAATCACACAATCACAATCACACAATCACAATCACACAATCACAATCACACAATCACAATCACACAATCACAATCACACAATCACAATCACACAATCACAATCACACAATCACAATCACACAATCACAATCACACAATCACAATCACACAATCACAATCACACAATCACAATCACACAATCACAATCACACAATCACAATCACACAATCACAATCACACAATCACAATCACACAATCACAATCACACAATCACAATCACACAATCACAATCACACAATCACAATCACACAATCACAATCACACAATCACAATCACACAATCACAATCACACAATCACAATCACACAATCACAATCACACAATCACAATCACACAATCACAATCACACAATCACAATCACACAATCACAATCACACAATCACAATCACACAATCACAATCACACAATCACAATCACACAATCACAATCACACAATCACAATCACACAATCACAATCACACAATCACAATCACACAATCACAATCACACAATCACAATCACACAATCACAATCACACAATCACAATCACACAATCACAATCACACAATCACAATCACACAATCACAATCACACAATCACAATCACACAATCACAATCACACAATCACAATCACACAATCACAATCACACAATCACAATCACACAATCACAATCACACAATCACAATCACGATCACACAATCACATTCACACAATCACACAATCACAATAACACAATCACACAATCACAATAACACAATCACAATCACCCAATCACAATCACTCAATCATAATCACACAATCACAATCACGCAATCACAATCACGCAATCACAATCACACAATCACAATCACACAATCACAATCACTCAATCACAATCACGCAATCACAATCACGCAATCACAATCAGGCAATCACAATCAAAGTCACACAATCACAATCACACAATAACGCATTCACAATCACGCAATCACAATCACACAAACACAATCGCACAAACACAATCACACAATTACAATCACACAATCACAATCACACAATCACAATCTCGCAATCACAATCACGCAATCACAATCACGCAATCACAATCACAATCAGACAATCACAGTCACACAATCACAATCACACAATCACAATCACACAATCACAATCACGCAATCACAATCACGCAATCACAATCACGCAACCACAATCACGCAATCACAATCACGCAATCACAATAACGCGGTCACAATAACGGAATCCCAATAACGTAATCACAATAACGTAATCACAATAACACAATCACAATCACGCATCCACAATCACGCAATCGCAATCACGCAATCACAATCACGCACTCACAATCACGCAATCACAATCACGCACTCACAATCACGCAAACACAATCACGCAATCACTATCACGCAATCACAATCACGCAATCACAATCACTCAATCACAATCACACAATCACAATCACACAATCACAATCATACAATCACAATCACACAAGCACAATCACGCAATCACAATCACGCAATCACAATCACGCAATCACAATCACGCAATCACAATCACAATCAGACAATCACAGTCACACAATCACAATCACGCAATCACAATCACGCAACCACAATCACGCAATCACAATCACAATCACACAATCACAGTCACACAATCACAATCACACATTCACAATCACACAATAACAATCACACAATTACATTCACACAATCACAATCACACAATCACAATCACAAACACAATCACAATCACACAACCACGCATTTACAATCACGCAATCACAATCACACAATCATAATCACACAATCACAATCACGATCACACAATCTCAATCACACAATCACAATCACACAATCACAATCACACAATCACAATCACACAATCACAATCACACAATCACAATCACACAATCACAATCACACAATCACAATAACACAATCACAATCACACAATCACAATCACACAATCACAATCACACAATCACAATCACACAATCACAATCACACACTCACAATCACACAATCACAATCACACAATCACAGTCACACAATCACAATCACACAATCACAAGCACACAATCACAATCACACAATCACAATCACACAATCACAATCACACAATCACAATCACACAATCACAGTCACACAATCACAATCACGATCACACAATCACATTCACCCAATCACACAATCACAATCACGATCACACAATCACATTCACACAATCACACAATCACAATAACAAAGTCACAATCACGCATTCACAATCACGCAATCACAATCACGCAATCACAATCACGCAATCACAATCACGCAATCACAATCACGCAATCACAATCACGCAATCGCAATCAAACAATCACAATCACACAATCACAATCACAATCACGCAATCACAATCACGCAATCACAGTCACAATCACAATCACACAATCACAATCACACAATAACAATCGCACAATTACATTCACACAATCACAATCACACAATCACAATCACAATCACAATCACAATCACAATCACAATCACACAATCACGCATTCACAATCACGCAATCACAATCTCACAACACAATCACACAATCACAATCACGCAATCACCATCACGCAATCACAATCGCGCAATCAGCATCACGCAATCACAATGACGCAAGCACAATCACGCAATCACAATCACACAATCATAATCACACAATCACAATCACGATCACACAATCTCAATCACACAATCACAATCACACAATCACAATCACACAATCACAATCACACAATCACAATCACACAATCACAATAACACAATCACAATCACACAATCACAATCACACAATCACAATCACACAATCACAATCACACGATCACAATCACACAATCACAATCACGATCACACAATCACATTCACACAATCACACAATCACAATAACAAAGTCACAATCACGCATTCACAATCACGCAATCACAATCACGCAATCACAATCACGCAATCGCAATCACGCAATCACAATCACGCAATCACAATCACGCAATCGCAATCAAACAATCACAATCACACAATCACAATCACAATCACAATCACGCAATCACAATCACGCAATCACAGTCACAATCACAATCACACAATCACAATCACACAATAACAATCGCACAATTACATTCACACAATCACAATCACACAATCACAATCACAATCACAATCACACAATCACGCATTCACAATCACGCAATCACAATCTCACAACACAATCACACAATCACAATCACGCAATCACCATCACGCAATCACAATCGCGCAATCAGCATCACGCAATCACAATGACGCAAGCACAATCACGCAATCACAATCACACAATCATAATCACACAATCACAATCACGATCACACAATCTCAATCACACAATCACAATCACACAATCACAATCACACAATCACAATCACACAATCACAATCACACAATCACAATAACACAATCACAATCACACAATCACAATCACACAATCACAATCACACAATCACAATCACACAATCACAATCACACACTCACAATCACACAATCACAATCACACAATCACAGTCACACAATCACAATCACACAATCACAAGCACACAATCACAATCACACAATCACAATCACACAATCACAATCACACAATCACAATCACACAATCACAGTCACACAATCACAATCACGATCACACAATCACATTCACCCAATCACACAATCACACAATCACAATCACACAATCACAATCACACAATCACAATCACACAATCACAATCACACAATCACAATCACACAATCACAATCACACAATCACAATCACACAATCACAATCACACAATCACAATCACACAATCACAATCACACAATCACAATCACACAATCACAATCACACAATCACAATCACACAATCACAATCACACGATCACAATCACACAATCACAATCACGATCACACAATCACATTCACACAATCACACAATCACAATAACAAAATCACAATCACGCATTCACAATCACGCAATCACAATCACGCAATCACAATCACGCAATCACAATCACGCAATCACAATCACGCAATCGCAATCAAACAATCACAATCACACAATCACAATCACAATCACGCAATCACAATCACGCAATCACAATCACGCAATCACAATCACGCAATCACAATCACAATCACAATCACACAATCACAATCACACAATAACAATCACACAATTACATTCACACAATCACAATCACACAATCACAATCACAATCACAATCACAATCACACAATCACGCATTCACAATCACGCAATCACAATCTCACAACACAATCACACAATCACAATCACGCAATCACGATCACGCAATCACAATCGCGCAATCAGCATCACGCAATCACAATGACGCAAGCACAATCACGCAATCACAATCACACAATCATAATCACACAATCACAATCACGATCACACAATCGCATTCACACAATCACACAATCACAATAACAAAATCACAATCACGCATTCACAATCACGCAATCACAATCACGCAATCACAATCACGCAATCACAATCACGCAATCACAATCACGCAATCACAATCAAACAATCACAATCACACAATCACAATCACAATCACGCAATCACAATCACGCAATCACAATCACAATCACAATCACACAATAACAGTCACACAATTAGATTCACACAATCACAATCACACAATCACAATCACAATCGCAATCACAATCACACAATCACGCATTCACAATCACGCAATCACAATCACACAAACACAATCACACAATCACACTCACGCAATCACCATCACGCAATCACAATCGCGCAATCAGCATCACGCAATCACAATGACGCAAGCACAATCACGCAATCACAATCACACAATCATAATCACACAATCACAATCACGATCACACAATCTCAATCACACAATCACAATCACACAATCACAATCACACAATCACAATCACACAATCACAATCACACAATCACAATAACACAATCACAATCACACAATCACAATCACACAATCACAATCACACAATCACAATCACACAATCACAATCACACAATCACAATCACACAATCACAATCACACAATCACAATCACACAATCACAGTCACACAATCACAATCACGATCACACAATCACATTCACACAATCACACAATCACAATCACAGAATCACAATCACACAATCACAATCACACAATCACAATCACACAATCACAATCACACAATCACAATCACACAATCACAATCACACAATCACAATCACACAATCACAATCACACAATCACAATCACACAATCACAATCACACAATCACAATCACACAATCACAATCACACAATCACAATCACACAATCACAATCACACAATCACAATCACACAATCACAATCACACAATCACAATCACACAATCACAATCACACGAACACAATCACACAATCACAATCACGCAATCACAATCGCGCAATCAGAATCACGCAATCAGAATCACGCAATCACAATGACGCAATCACAGTCACGCAATCACAATCACGCAATCACAATCACGCAATCAGAATCACGCAATCACAATGTCGCAATCACAATGACGCAATCACAATCACGCAATCACAATCACGCAAGCACAATCACGCAATCACAATCACAATCACTATTACACAATCACAATCACAAAGACACAATCACAATCACACAATCACAATCACACAATCACAATCACACAATCACAATCACACAATCACAATCACACAATCACAATCACACAATCACAATCACGCAATCACAATCAGGCAATCACAATCACAGTCACACAATCACAATCACACAATCACAATCACACAATCACAATCACTCAATCACAATCACGCAATCACAATCAGGCAATCACAATCAAAGTCACACAATCACAATCACACAATAACGCATTCACAATCACGCAATCACAATCACACAAACACAATCGCACAAACACAATCACACAATTACAATCACACAATCACAATCACACAATCACAATCACGCAATCACAATCACGCAATCACAATCACGCAATCACAATCACAATCAGACAATCACAGTCACACAATCACAATCACGCAATCACAATCACGCAATCACAATCACGCAACCACAATCACGCAATCACAATCACAATCAGACAATCACAGTCACACAATCACAATCACACAATCACAATCACACAATCACAATCACGCAATAACAATCACGCAATCACAATCACGCAACCACAATCACGCAATCACAATCACGCAATCACAATAACGCAGTCACAATAACGGAATCACAATAACGTAATCACAATAACGTAATCACAATAACACAGTCACAATCACGCATTCACAATCACGCAATCACAATCACGCAATCACAATCACGCACTCACAATCACGCAATCACAATCACGCACTCACAATCACGCAAACACAATCACGGAATCACTATCACGCAATCACAATCACGCACTCACAATCACGCAAACACAATCACGCAATCACTATCACGCAATCACAATCACGCAATCACAATCACTCAATCACAATCACACAATCACAATCACACAATCACAATCATACAATCACAATCACACAATCACAATCACGCAATCACAATCACGCAATCACAATCACGCAATCACAATCACAATCAGACAATCACAGTCACACAATCACAATCACGCAATCACAATCACGCAATCACAATCACGCAACCACAATCACGCAATCACAATCACAATCACACAATCACAGTCACACAATCACAATCACACAATCACAATCACACAATTACAATCACACAATTACATTCACACAATCACAATCACACAATCACAATCACAATCACAATCACAATCACAATCACAATCACACAACCACGCATTCACAATCACGCAATCACAATCACACAATCATAATCACACAATCACAATCACGATCACACAATCTCAATCACACAATCACAATCACACAATCACAATCACACAATCACAATCACACAATCACAATAACACAATCACAATCACACAATCACAATCACACAATCACAATCACACAATCACAATCACACAATCACAATCACACACTCACAATCACACAATCACAATCACACAATCACAGTCACACAATCACAATCACACAATCACAAGCACACAATCACAATCACAATCACACAATCACAGTCACACAATCACAATCACGATCACACAATCACATTCACCCAATCACACAATCACACAATCACAATCACACAATCACAATCACACAATCACAATCACACAATCACAATCACACAATCACAATCACACAATCACAATCACACAATCACAATCACACAATCACAATCACACAATCACAATCACACAATCACAAATCACACAATCACAGTCACAGAATCACAATCACACAATCACAATCACACAATCACAATCACACAATCACACAATCACACAATCACAATCACACAATCACAATCACACAATCACAATCACACAATCACAATCACACAATCACAATCACACAATCACAATCACACAATCACAATCACACAATCACAATCACACAATCACAATCACACAATCACAATCACACAATCACAATCACACAATCACAATCACACAATCACAATCACACAATCACAATCACACAATCACAATCACACAATCACAATCACACAATCACAATCACACAATCACAATCACACAATCACAATCACACAATCACAATCACACAATCACAATCACACAATCACAATCACACAATCACAATCACACAATCACAATCACACAATCACAATCACACAATCACAATCACACAATCACAATCACACAATCACAATCACACAATCACAATCACACAATCACAATCACACAATCACAATCACACAATCACAATCACACAATCACAATCACACAATCACAATCACACAATCACAATCACACAATCACAATCACACAATCACAAGCACACAATCACAAGCACACAATCACAATCACACAATCACAATCACACAATCACAATCACACAATCACAATCACACAATCACAATCACACAATCACAATCACACAATCACAATCACACAATCACAATCACACAATCACAATCACACAATCACAATCACACAATCACAATCACACAATCACAATCACACAATCACAATCACACAATCACAATCACACAATCACAATCACACAATCACAATCACACAATCACAATCACACAATCACAATCACACAATCACAATCACACAATCACAATCACACAATCACAATCACACAATCACAATCACACAATCACAATCACACAATCACAATCACACAATCACAATCACACAATCACAATCACACAATCACAATCACACAATCACAATCACACAATCACAATCACACAATCACAATCACACAATCACAATCACACAATCACAATCACACAATCACAATCACACAATCACAATCACACAATCACAATCACACAATCACAATCACACAATCACAATCACACAATCACAATCACACAATCACAATCACACAATCACAATCACACAATCACAATCACACAATCACAATCACACAATCACAATCACACAATCACAATCACACAATCACAATCACACAATCACAATCACACAATCACAATCACACAATCACAATCACACAATCACAATCACACAATCACAATCACACAATCACAATCACACAATCACAATCACACAATCACAATCACACAATCACAATCACACAATCACAATCACACAATCACAATCACACAATCACAATCACACAATCACAATCACACAATCACAATCACACAATCACAATCACACAATCACAATCACACAATCACAATCACACAATCACAATCACACAATCACAATCACACAATCACAATCACACAATCACAATCACACAATCACAATCACACAATCACAATCACACAATCACAATCACACAATCACAATCACACAATCACAATCACACAATCACAATCACACAATCACAATCACACAATCACAATCACACAATCACAATCACACAATCACAATCACACAATCACAATCACACAATCACAATCACACAATCACAATCACACAATCACAATCACACAATCACAATCACACAATCACAATCACACAATCACAATCACACAATCACAATCACACAATCACAATAACACAATCACACAATCACAATAACACAATCACAATAACACAATCACAATAACACAATCACAATCACCCAATCACAATCACTCAATCATAATCACACAATCACAATCACGCAATCACAATCACGCAATCACAATCACACAATCACAGCCACACTCACGCAATCACAATCATACAGTCACAATCACACAATCACAATCACACAATCACAATCACACAATCACAATCACACAATCACAATCACGCAAACACAATCACACAATCACAATCAGCAATCACAATCGCGCAATCAGAATCACGCAATCAGAATCACGCAATCACAATGACGCAATCGCAGTCACGCAATCACAATCACGCAATCACAATCACGCAATCAGAATCACGCAATCACAATGACGCAATCACAATGACGCAATCACAATCACGCAATCACAATCACGCAAGCACAATCACGCAATCACAATCACAATCACTATTACACAATCACAATCACAATCACACAATCACAATCACACAATCACAATCACACAATCACAATCACGCAATCACAATCACGCAATCACAATCAGGCAATCACAATCACAGTCACACAATCACAATCACACAATCACAATCACACAATCACAATCACTCAATCACAATCACACAATCACAATCACACAATCACAATCACACAATCACAATCACACAATCACAATCACACAATCACAGTTACACAATCACAATCAGACAATCACAATCACACAATCACAATCACACAATCACAATCACACAATCACAATCACACAATCACAATCACACAATCACAGTCACACAATCACAATCACGATCACACAATCACATTCACACAATCACACAATCACACAGTCACAATCACACAATCACAATCACACAATCACAATCACACAATCACAATCACACAATCACAATCACACAATCACAATCACACAATCACAATCACACAATCACAATCACACAATCACAATCACGATCACACAATCACATTCACACAATCACACAATCACAATAACAAAATCACAATCACGCATTCACAATCACGCAATCACAATCACGCAATCACAATCACGCAATCACAATCACGCAATCACAATCACGCAATCACAATCAAACAATCACAATCACACAATCACAATCACAATCACGCAATCACAATCACGCAATCACAATCACAATCACAATCACACAATCACAATCACACAATCACAATCACACAATCACAATCACACAATCACAATCACACAATCACAATCACACAATCACAATCACACAATCACAATCACACAATCACAATCACACAATCACAATCACACAATCACAATCACACAATCACAATCACACAATCACAATCACACAATCACAATCACACAATCACAATCACACAATCACAATCACACAATCACAATCACACAATCACAATCACACAATCACAATCACGATCACACAATCACATTCACACAATCACACAATCACAATAACACAATCACACAATCACAATAACACAATCACAATCACACAATCACAATAACACAATCACAATCACCCAATCACAATCACTCAATCATAATCACACAATCACAATCACGCAATCACAATCACGCAATCACAATAACACAATCACAGCCACACTCACGCAATCACAATCATACAGTCACAATCACACAATCACAATCACACAATCACAATCACGCAAACACAATCACACAATCACAATCAGCAATCACAATCGCGCAATCAGAATCACGCAATCAGAATCACGCAATCACAATGACGCAATCGCAGTCACGCAATCACAATCACGCAATCACAATCACGCAATCAGAATCACGCAATCACAATGACGCAATCACAATGACGCAATCACAATCACGCAATCACAATCACGCAAGCACAATCACGCAATCACAATCACAATCACTATTACACAATCACAATCACAATGACACAATCACAATCACACAATCACAATCACACAATCACAATCACAATCACACAATCACAATCACGCAATCACAATCACGCAATCACAATCAGGCAATCACAATCACAGTCACACAATCACAATCACACAATCACAATCACACAATCACAATCACTCAATCACAATCACACAATCACAATCACACAATCACAATCACACAATCACAATCACACAATCACAGTTACACAATCACAATCAGACAATCACAATCACACAATCACAATCACACAATCACAATCACACAATCACAATCACACAATCACAATCACACAATCACAATCACACAATCACAATCACACAATCACAGTCACACAATCACAATCACGATCACACAATCACATTCACACAATCACACAATCACACAGTCACAATCACACAATCACAATCACACAATCACAATCACACAATCACAATCACACAATCACAATCACACAATCACAATCACACAATCACAATCACACAATCACAATCACACAATCACAATCACACAATCACAATCACACAATCACAATCACGATCACACAATCACATTCACACAATCACACAATCACAATAACAAAATCACAATCACGCATTCACAATCACGCAATCACAATCACGCAATCACAATCACGCAATCACAATCACGCAATCACAATCACGCAATCACAATCAAACAATCACAATCACACAATCACAATCACAATCACGCAATCACAATCACGCAATCACAATCACGCAATCACAATCACAATCACAATCACACAATCACAATCACACAATAACAATCACACAATTACATTCACACAATCACAATCACAGAATCACATTCACAATCGCAATCACAATCACACAATCACGCATTCACAATCACGCAATCACAATCACACAAACACAATCACACAATCACAATCACGCAATCACCATCACGCAATCACAATCGCGCAATCAGCATCACGCAATCACAATGACGCAAGCACAATCACGCAATCACAATCACACAATCATAATCACACAATCACAATCACGATCACACAATCACAATCACACAATCACAATCACACAATCACAATCACACAATCACAATCACACAATCACAATCACACAATCACAATCACACAATCACAATCACACAATCACAATCACACAATCACAATAACACAATCACAATCACAATCACACAATCACAATCACACAATCACAATCACACAATCACAATCACACAATCACAATCACACACTCACAATCACACACTCACAATCACACACTCACAATCACACAATCACAATCACACAATCACAATCACACAATCACAATCACACAATCACAATCACACAATCACAATCACACAATCACAATCACACAATCACAATCACACAATCACAATCACACAATCACAATCACACAATCACAGTCACACAATCACAATCACGATCACACAATCACACAATCACACAATCACAATCACACAATCACAATCACAGAATCACAATCACACAATCACAATCACACAATCACAATCACACAATCACAATCACACAATCACAATCACACAATCACAATCACACAATCACAATCACACAATCACAATCACACAATCACAATCACACAATCACAATCACACAATCACAATCACACAATCACAATCACACAATCACAATCACACAATCACAATCACACAATCACAATCACACAATCACAATCACACAATCACAATCACACAATCACAATCACACAATCACAATCACACAATCACAATCACACAATCACAATCACACAATCACAATCACACAATCACAATCACACAATCACAATCACACAATCACAATCACACAATCACAATCACACAATCACAATCACACAATCACAATCACACAATCACAATCACACAATCACAATCACACAATCACAATCACACAATCACAATCACAAAATCACAATCACACAATCACAATCACACAATCACAATCACACAATCACAATCACACAATCACAATCACACAATCACAATCACACAATCACAATCACACAATCACAATCACACAATCACAATCACGATCACACAATCACATTCACACAATCACACAATCACAATAACACAATCACAATAACACAATCACAATAACACAATCACAATAACACAATCACAATCACCCAATCACAATCACTCAATCATAATCACACAATCACAATCACGCAATCACAATCACGCAATCACAATCATACAATCACAGCCACACTCACGCAATCACAATCACACAGTCACAATCACACAATCACAATCACACAATCACAATCACACAAACACAATCACACAATCACAATCACGCAATCACAATCGCGCAATCAGAATCACGCAATCAGAATCACGCAATCACAATGACGCAATCACAGTCACGCAATCACAATCACGCAATCACAATCACACAATCACAATCACACAATCACAATCACACAATCACAATCACGCAATCACAATCACGCAATCACAATCAGGCAATCACAATCACAGTCACACAATCACAATCACTCAATCACAATCACGCAATCACAATCAGGCAATCACAATCAAAGTCACACAATCACAATCACACAATAACGCATTCACAATCACGCAATCACAATCACACAAACACAATCGCACAAACACAATCACACAATTACAATCACACAATCACAATCACAATCAGACAATCACAGTCACACAATCACAATCACACAAACACAATCACACAATCGCGCAATCAGAATCACGCAATCACAATGACGCAATCACAATAACACAATCACAATCACCCAATCACAATCACTCAATCATAATCACACAATCACAATCACGCAATCACAATCACGCAATCACAATCACGCAATCACAATCACACAATCACAGCCACACTCACGCAATCACAATCACACAGTCACAATCACACAATCACAATCACACAATCACAATCACACAAACACAATCACACAATCACAATCACGCAATCAGAATCGCGCAATCAGAATCACGCAATCAGAATCACGCAATCACAATGACGCAATCACAGTCACGCAATCACAATCACGCAATCACAATCACACAATCACAATCACACAATCACAATCACACAATCACAATCACGCAATCACAATCACGCAATCACAATCAGGCAATCACAATCACAGTCACACAATCACAATCACACAATCACAATCACTCAATCACAATCACGCAATCACAATCAGGCAATCACAATCAAAGTCACACAATCACAATCACACAATAACGCATTCACAATCACGCAATCACAATCACACAAACACAATCGCACAAACACAATCACACAATTACAATCACACAATCACAATCACAATCAGACAATCACAGTCACACAATCACAATCACACAATCACAATCACACAATCACAATCACGCAATCACAATCACGCAATCACAATGACGCAATCACAATCACGCAATCACAATCACGCAATCACAATCACGCAATCACAATCACCCAATCACAATCACACAATCACTATCACACAATCACAATCACACAATCACAATCACACAATCACAATAACACAATCACAATCACCCAATCAAAATCACACAATCATAATCACACAATCACAATCACACAATCACAATAACACAATCACAATCACACAATCACAATCACACAATCACAATCACACAATCACAATCACACAAACACAATCACACAATCGCGCAATCAGAATCACGCAATCACAATGACGCAATCACAATGACGCAATCACAATCACGCAATCACAATCACGCAAGCACAATCACAATCACTATCACACAATCACAATCACAATGACACAATCACAATCACACAATCACAATCACACAATCACAATCACGCAATCACAATCACTCATTCACAATCAGCAATCACAATCACACAATCACAATCACACAATCACAATCACACAATCACAATAACACAATCACAATCACGCAATCACAATCACTCAATCACTTTGACGCAATCACAGTCACGCAATCACAATCACGCAATCAAAATCACGAATTCACAATCACGCAACCACAATAACGCAATCACAATAACGCAACCACAATCACACAATCACAATCACAATCACACAATCACAGTCACACATTCACAATCACACAATCACAATCACACAATCACAATCACACAATAACAATCGCACAATTACATTCACACAATCACAATCACACACTCACAATCACAATCACAATCACACAATCACGCATTCACAATCACGCAATCACAATCACACAAACACAATCACACAATCACAATCACGCCATCACCATCACGCAATCACAATTGCGCAATCAGCATCACGCAATCACAATGACGCAATCACAATCACGCAATCACAATCACACAATAATAATCACACAATCACAATCACGATCACACAATCACAATCACACAATCACAATCACACAATCACAATCACACAATCACAATCACACAATCACAATCACACAATCACAATCACACAATCACAATCACACAATCACAATCACACAATCACAATCACACAATCACACAATCACAATCACACAATCACAATCACGCAATCACAATCAGGCAATCACAATCAAAGTCACACAATCACAATCACACAATAACGCATTCACAATCACGCAATCACAATCACACAAACACAATCGCACAAACACAATCACACAATTACAATCACACAATCACAATCACAATCACACAATCACGCATTCACAATCACGCAATCACAATGACACAATCACAATCACACAATCACAATCACACAATCACAATCACACAATCACAATCACACAATCACAATCACACAATCACAATCACACAATCACAATCACACAATCACAATCACACAATCACACAATCACAATCACGCAATCACAATCAGGCAATCACAATCACAGTCACACAATCACAATCACACAATCACAATCACACAATCACAATCACTCAATCACAATCACGCAATCACAATCAGGCAATCACAATCAAAGTCACACAATCACAATCTCACAATAACGCATTCACAATCACGCAATCACAATCACACAAACACAATCGCACAAACACAATCACACAATTACAATCACACAATCACAATCACACAATCACAATCACACAATCACAATCACACAATCACAATCACACAATCACAATCACACAATCACAATCACACAATCACAATCACACAATCACAATCACACAATCACAATCACACAATCACAATCACACAATCACAATCACACAATCACAATCACGATCACACAATCACATTCACACAATCACACAATCACAATAACACAATCACAATAACACAATCACAATAACACAATCACAATCACCCAATCACAATCACTCAATCATAATCACACAATCACAATCACGCAATCACAATCACGCAATCACAATCACGCAATCACAATCACACAATCACAGCCACACTCACGCAATCACAATCACACAGTCACAATCACACAATCACAATCACACAATCACAATCACACAAACACAATCACACAATCACAATCACGCAATCACAATCGCGCAATCAGAATCACGCAATCAGAATCACGCAATCACAATGACGCAATCACAGTCACGCAATCACAATCACGCAATCACAATCACACAATCACAATCACACAATCACAATCACACAATCACAATCACGCAATCACAATCACGCAATCACAATCAGGCAATCACAATCACAGTCACACAATCACAATCACACAATCACAATCACTCAATCACAATCACGCAATCACAATCAGGCAATCACAATCAAAGTCACACAATCACAATCACACAATAACGCATTCACAATCACGCAATCACAATCACACAAACACAATCGCACAAACACAATCACACAATTACAATCACACAATCACAATCACAATCAGACAATCACAGTCACACAATCACAATCACACAATCACAATCACACAATCACAATCACGCAATCACAATCACGCAATCACAATGACGCAATCACAATCACGCAATCACAATCACGCAATCACAATCACGCAATCACAATCACCCAATCACAATCACACAATCACTATCACACAATCACAATCACACAATCACAATCACACAATCACAATAACACAATCACAATCACCCAATCAAAATCACACAATCATAATCACACAATCACAATCACACAATCACAATAACACAATCACAATCACACAATCACAATCACACAATCACAATCACACAATCACAATCACACAAACACAATCACACAATCGCGCAATCAGAATCACGCAATCACAATGACGCAATCACAATGACGCAATCACAATCACGCAATCACAATCACGCAAGCACAATCACAATCACTATCACACAATCACAATCACAATGACACAATCACAATCACACAATCACAATCACACAATCACAATCACGCAATCACAATCACTCATTCACAATCAGCAATCACAATCACACAATCACAATCACACAATCACAATCACACAATCACAATAACACAATCACAATCACGCAATCACAATCACTCAATCACTTTGACGCAATCACAGTCACGCAATCACAATCACGCAATCAAAATCACGAATTCACAATCACGCAACCACAATAACGCAATCACAATAACGCAACCACAATCACACAATCACAATCACAATCACACAATCACAGTCACACATTCACAATCACACAATCACAATCACACAATCACAATCACACAATAACAATCGCACAATTACATTCACACAATCACAATCACACACTCACAATCACAATCACAATCACACAATCACGCATTCACAATCACGCAATCACAATCACACAAACACAATCACACAATCACAATCACGCCATCACCATCACGCAATCACAATTGCGCAATCAGCATCACGCAATCACAATGACGCAATCACAATCACGCAATCACAATCACACAATAATAATCACACAATCACAATCACGATCACACAATCACAATCACACAATCACAATCACACAATCACAATCACACAATCACAATCACACAATCACAATCACACAATCACAATCACACAATCACAATCACACAATCACAATCACACAATCACAATCACACAATCACACAATCACAATCACACAATCACAATCACGCAATCACAATCAGGCAATCACAATCAAAGTCACACAATCACAATCACACAATAACGCATTCACAATCACGCAATCACAATCACACAAACACAATCGCACAAACACAATCACACAATTACAATCACACAATCACAATCACAATCACACAATCACGCATTCACAATCACGCAATCACAATGACACAATCACAATCACACAATCACAATCACACAATCACAATCACACAATCACAATCACACAATCACAATCACACAATCACAATCACACAATCACAATCACACAATCACACAATCACAATCACGCAATCACAAACAGGCAATCACAATCACAGTCACACAATCACAATCACACAATCACAATCACACAATCACAATCACTCAATCACAATCACGCAATCACAATCAGGCAATCACAATCAAAGTCACACAATCACAATCTCACAATAACGCATTCACAATCACGCAATCACAATCACACAAACACAATCGCACAAACACAATCACACAATTACAATCACACAATCACAATCACACAATCACAATCACGCAATGACAATCACGCAATCACAATCACGCAAGCACAATCACAATCAGACAATCACAGTCACACAATCACAATCACACAATCACAATCACACAATCACAATCACGCAATCACAATCACGCAATCACAATCACGCAACCACAATCACGCAATCACAATCACGCAATCACAATAACGCAGTCACAATAACGGAATCACAATAACGTAATCACAATAACGTAATCACAATAACACAGTCACAATCACGCATTCACAATCACGCAATCACAATCACGCAATCACAATCACGCAATCACAATCACGCACTCACAATCACGCAATCACAATCACGCACTCACAATCACGCAAACACAATCACGGAATCACTATCACGCAATCACAATCACGCACTCACAATCACGCAAACACAATCACGCAATCACTATCACGCAATCGCAATCACGCAATCACAATCACTCAATCACAATCACACAATCACAATCACACAATCACAATCATACAATCACCATCACACAATCACAATCACGCAATCACAATCACGCAATCACAATCACGCAATCACAATCACAATCAGACAATCACAGTCACACAATCACAATCACGCAATCACAATCACGCAATCACAATCACGCAACCACAATCACGCAATCACAATCACAATCACACAATCACAGTCACACAATCACAATCACACAATCACAATCACACAATAACAATCACACAATTACATTCACACAATCACAATCACACAATCACAATCACAATCACAATCACAATCACACAACCACGCATTCACAATCACGCAATCACAATCACACAATCATAATCACACAATCACAATCACGATCACACAATCTCAATCACACAATCACAATCACACAATCACAATCACACAATCACAATCACACAATCACAATCACACAATCACAATCACACAATCACAATCACACAATCACAATCACACAATCACAATCACACAATCACAATCACACAATCACAATCACACAATCACAATCACGATCACACAATCACATTCACACAATCACACAATCACACAATCACACAATCACAATCACACAATCACAATCACACAATCACAATCACACAATCACAATCACACAATCACAATCACACAATCACAATCACACAATTACATTCACACAATCACAATCACACAATCACAATCACAATCACAATCACAATCACACAACCACGCATTCACAATCACGCAATCACAATCACACAATCATAATCACACAATCACAATCACGATCACACAATCACAATCACACAATCACAATCACGCAATCACAATCACGCAATCACAATCACGCAATCACAATCACAATCAGACAATCACAGTCACACAATCACAATCACACAATCACAATCACACAATCACAATCACGCAATCACAATCACGCAATCACAATCACGCAACCACAATCACGCAATCACAATCACGCAATCACAATAACGCAGTCACAATAACGGAATCACAATAACACAATCACAGTCACACAATCACAATAACACAATCACAGTCACACAATCACAATCACACAATCACAATCACACAATCACAATCACGCAATCACAATCACGCAATCACAATCACGCAACCACAATCACGCAATCACAATCACGCAATCACAATAACGCAGTCACAATAACGGAATCACAATAACGTAATTACAATAACGTAATCACAATAACACAATCACAATCACGCATTCACAATCACGCAATCACAATCACGCAATCACAATCACGCAATCAGAATCACGCAATCACAATGACGCAATCACAATGACGCAATCACAATCACGCAATCACAATCACGCAAGCACAATCACGCAATCACAATCACAATCACTATTACAGAATCACAATCACAATGACACAATCACAATCACACAATCACAATCACACAATCACAATCACACAATCACAATCACACAATCACAATCACACAATCACAATCACACAATCACAATCACACAATCACAATCACACAATCACACAATCACAATCACGCAATCACAATCAGGCAATCACAATCACAGTCACACAATCACAATCACACAATCACAATCACACAATCACAATCACTCAATCACAATCACGCAATCACAATCAGGCAATCACAATCAAAGTCACACAATCACAATCTCACAATAACGCATTCACAATCACGCAATCACAATCACACAAACACAATCGCACAAACACAATCACACAATTACAATCACACAATCACAATCACACAATCACAATCACGCAATGACAATCACGCAATCACAATCACGCAAGCACAATCACAATCAGACAATCACAGTCACACAATCACAATCACACAATCACAATCACACAATCACAATCACGCAATCACAATCACGCAATCACAATCACGCAACCACAATCACGCAATCACAATCACGCAATCACAATAACGCAGTCACAATAACGGAATCACAATAACGTAATCACAATAACGTAATCACAATAACACAGTCACAATCACGCATTCACAATCACGCAATCACAATCACGCAATCACAATCACGCAATCACAATCACGCACTCACAATCACGCAATCACAATCACGCACTCACAATCACGCAAACACAATCACGGAATCACTATCACGCAATCACAATCACGCACTCACAATCACGCAAACACAATCACGCAATCACTATCACGCAATCACAATCACGCAATCACAATCACTCAATCACAATCACACAATCACAATCACACAATCACAATCATACAATCACCATCACACAATCACAATCACGCAATCACAATCACGCAATCACAATCACGCAATCACAATCACAATCAGACAATCACAGTCACACAATCACAATCACGCAATCACAATCACGCAATCACAATCACGCAACCACAATCACGCAATCACAATCACAATCACACAATCACAGTCACACAATCACAATCACACAATCACAATCACACAATAACAATCACACAATTACATTCACACAATCACAATCACACAATCACAATCACAATCACAATCACAATCACACAACCACGCATTCACAATCACGCAATCACAATCACACAATCATAATCACACAATCACAATCACGATCACACAATCTCAATCACACAATCACAATCACACAATCACAATCACACAATCACAATCACACAATCACAATCACACAATCACAATCACACAATCACAATCACACAATCACAATCACACAATCACAATCACACAATCACAATCACACAATCACAATCACACAATCACAATCACACAATCACAATCACGATCACACAATCACATTCACACAATCACACAATCACACAATCACAATCACACAATCACAATCACACAATCACAATCACACAATCACAATCACACAATCACAATCACACAATCACAATCACACAATCACAATCACACAATCACAATCACACAATCACAATCACACAATCACAATCACACAATCACAATCACACAATCACAATCACACAATCACAATCACACAATCACAATCACACAATCACAATCACACAATCACAATCACACAATCACAATCACACAATCACAATCACACAATCACAATCACACAATCACAATCACACAATCACAATCACGATCACACAATCACATTCACACAATCACACAATCACAATAACAAAATCACAATCACGCATTCACAATCACGCAATCACAATCACGCAATCACAATCACGCAATCACAATCACGCAATCACAATCACGCAATCACAATCACGCAATCACAATCAAACAATCACAATCACACAATCACAATCACAATCACGCAATCACAATCACGCAATCACAATCACGCAATCACAATCACAATCACAATCACACAATCACAATCACACAATAACAATCACACAATTACATTCACACAATCACAATCACAGAATCACATTCACAATCGCAATCACAATCACACAATCACGCATTCACAATCACGCAATCACAATCACACAAACACAATCACACAATCACAATCACGCAATCACCATCACGCAATCACAATCGCGCAATCAGCATCACGCAATCACAATGACGCAAGCACAATCACGCAATCACAATCACACAATCATAATCACACAATCACAATCACGATCACACAATCACAATCACACAATCACAATCACACAATCACAATCACACAATCACAATCACACAATCACAATCACACAATCACAATCACACAATCACAATCACACAATCACAATCACACAATCACAATCACACAATCACAATAACACAATCACAATCACAATCACACAATCACAATCACACAATCACAATCACACAATCACAATCACACAATCACAATCACACACTCACAATCACACACTCACAATCACACACTCACAATCACACAATCACAATCACACAATCACAATCACACAATCACAATCACACAATCACAATCACACAATCACAATCACACAATCACAATCACACAATCACAATCACACAATCACAATCACACAATCACAGTCACACAATCACAATCACGATCACACAATCACACAATCACACAATCACAATCACACAATCACAATCACAGAATCACAATCACACAATCACAATCACACAATCACAATCACACAATCACAATCACACAATCACAATCACACAATCACAATCACACAATCACAATCACACAATCACAATCACACAATCACAATCACACAATCACAATCACACAATCACAATCACACAATCACAATCACACAATCACAATCACACAATCACAATCACACAATCACAATCACACAATCACAATCACACAATCACAATCACACAATCACAATCACACAATCACAATCACACAATCACAATCACACAATCACAATCACACAATCACAATCACACAATCACAATCACACAATCACAATGACACAATCACAATCACACAATCACAATCACACAATCACAATCACACAATCACAATCACAAAATCACAATCACACAATCACAATCACACAATCACAATCACACAATCACAATCACACAATCACAATCACACAATCACAATCACACAATCACAATCACACAATCACAATCACACAATCACAATCACACAATCACAATCACGATCACACAATCACATTCACACAATCACACAATCACAATAACACAATCACAATAACACAATCACAATAACACAATCACAATCACCCAATCACAATCACTCAATCATAATCACACAATCACAATCACGCAATCACAATCACGCAATCACCATCACGCAATCACAATCGCGCAATCAGCATCACGCAATCACAATCACGCAATCACAATCACACAATCACGGCCACTTAATCACAATCACGCAAGCACAATCACGCAATCACAACCACAACCACAATCACTATCACACAATCACAATCACAATGACAGAATCACAATCACACAATCACAATCACACAATCACACAATCACAATCACACAATCACAATCACACAATCACAATCACACAATCACAATCACACAATCACAATCACGTAATCACAATCGCGTAATCAGAATCACGCAATCAGAATCACGCAATCACAATGACGCAATCACAGTCACGCAATCACAATCACGCAATCACAATCACGCAATCAGAATCACGCAATCACAATCACACAATCACAATCACACAATCACCATCACGCAATCACAATCAGGCAATCAAAATCACAGTCACACAATCACAATCACACAATCACAATCACACAATCACAATCACTCAATCACAATCACACAATCACAATCACACAATCACAATCACACAATCACAATCACTCAATCACAATCACGCAATCACAATCACACAATCACAGCCACACTCACGCAATCACAATCACACAATCACAAGCACACAATCACAATCACACAATCACAGTCACACAATCACAATCACACAATCACAGTCACACAATCACAATCACGATCACACAATCACATTCACACAATCACACAATCACACAATCACAATCACACAATCACAATCACACAATCACAATCACACAATCACAATCACACAATCACAATCACACAATCACAATCACACAGTCACAATCACACAACCACAATCACACGATCACAATCACACAATCACAATCACGATCACACAATCACATTCACACAATCACACAATCACAATAACAAAATCACAATCACGCATTCACAATCACGCAATCACAATCACGCAATCACAATCACGCAATCACAATCACGCAATCGCAATCAAACAATCACAATCACACAATCACAATCACAATCACGCAATCACAATCACGCAATCACAATCACGCAATCACAATCACAATCACACAATCACAATCACACAATAACAATCACACAATTACATTCACACAATCACAATCACACAATCACAATCACAATCACAATCACAATCACACAATCACGCATTCACAATCACGCAATCACAATCACACAACACAATCACACAATCACAATCACGCAATCACCATCACGCAATCACAATCGCGCAATCACAATCACACAATCACAATCACACAATCACAATCACACAATCACAATCACACAATCACAATCACCCACTCACAATCACGCAATCACAATCACGCAATCACAATCAGGCAATCACAATCACACAATCACAATCACACAATCACAATCACGCAATCACAATCACACAAACACAATCGCACAATCACAATCACACAATTACAATCACACAATCACAATCACACAATCACAATCACGCAATCACAATCACGCAATCACAATCAGGCAATCACAATCACAGTCACACAATCACAATCACACAATCACAATCACTCAATCACAATCACGCAATCACAATCAGGCAATCACAATCAAAGTCACACAATCACAATCACACAATAACGCATTCACAATCACGCAATCACAATCACACAAACACAATCGCACAAACACAATCACACAATTACAATCACACAATCACAATCACAATCAGACAATCACAGTCACACAATCACAATCGCACAATCACAATCACACAATCACAATCACGCAATCACAATCACGCAATCACAATGACGCAATCACAATCACGCAATCACAATCACGCAATCACAATCACGCAATCACAATCACCCAATCACAATCACACAATCACTATCACACAATCACAATCACACAATCACAATCACACAATCACAATAACACAATCACAATCACCCAATCAAAATCACACAATCATAATCACACAATCACAATCACACAATCACAATAACACAATCACAATCACACAATCACAATCACACAATCACAGCCACACAATCACGCAATCACAATCACACAGTCACAATCACACAATCCCAATCACACAATCACAATCACACAAACACAATCACACAATCACAATCACGCAGTCACAATCGCGCAATCAGAATCACGCAATCAGAATCACGCAATCACAATGACGCAAACACAGTCACGCAGTCACAATCACGCTATCACAATCACGCAATCAGAATCACGCAATCACAATGACGCAATCACAATGACGCAATCACAATCACGCAATCACAATCACGCAAGCACAATCACAATCACTATCACACAATCACAATCACAATGACACAATCACAATCACACAATCACAATCACACAATCACAATCACGCAATCACAATCACTCATTCACAATCAGCAATCACAATCACACAATCACAATCACACAATCACAATAACACAATCACAATCACGCAATCACAATCACTCAATCACTTTGACGCAATCACAGTCACGCAATCACAATCACGCAATCAAAATCACGAATTCACAATCACGCAACCACAATAACGCAATCACAATAAGGCAACCACAATCACACAATCACAATCACGCAATCACAATCACGCAATCACAATCACAATCACACAATCACAGTCACACATTCACAATCACACAATCACAATCACACAATCACAATCACACAATAACAATCGCACAATTACATTCACACAATCACAATCACACACTCACAATCACAATCACAATCACACAATCATGCAATCACAATCACGCAATCACAATCACACAAACACAATCACACAATCACAATCACGCCATCACCATCACGCAATCACAATTGCGCAATCAGCATCACGCAATCACAATGACGCAATCACAATCACGCAATCACAATCACACAATAATAATCACACAATCACAATCACGATCACACAATCACAATCACACAATCACAATCACACAATCACAATCACACAATCACAATCACAATCACACAATCACACAATCACAATCACACAATCACAATCACGATCACACAATCACATTCACACAATCACACAATCACAATAACACAATCACAATAACACAATCACAATAACACAATCACAATAACACAATCACAATCACACAATCACAATCACACAATCACAATCACGCAATCACAATCACGCAACCAAAATCACGCAATCACAATCACGCAATCACAATAACGCAGTCACAATAACGGAATCACAATAACGTAATCACAGTAACGTAATCACAATAACACAATCACAATCACGCATTCGCAATCACGCAATCACAATCACGCAATCACAATCACGCACTCACAATCACGCAATCACAATCACGCACTCACAATCACGCAAACACAATCACGGAATCACTATCACGCAATCACAATCACGCAATCACAATCACGCAATCGCAATCACAATCACGCAATCGCAATCACGTAATCACAATGAAACAATCACAATCACACAATCACAATCACAATCACAATCACGCAATCACAATCACGCAATCACAATCACGCAATCACAATCACACAAACACAATCACACAATCACAATCACGCAATCACCATCACGCAATCACAATCGCGCAATCAGCATCACGCAATCACAATCACGCAATCACAATCACACAATCACGGCCACTTAATCACAATCACGCAAGCACAATCACGCAATCACAACCACAACCACAATCACTATCACACAATCACAATCACAATGACAGAATCACAATCACACAATCACAATCACACAATCACACAATCACAATCACACAATCACAATCACACAATCACAATCACACAATCACAATCACACAATCACAATCACGTAATCACAATCGCGTAATCAGAATCACGCAATCAGAATCACGCAATCACAATGACGCAATCACAGTCACGCAATCACAATCACGCAATCACAATCACGCAATCAGAATCACGCAATCACAATCACACAATCACAATCACACAATCACCATCACGCAATCACAATCAGGCAATCACAATCACAGTCACACAATCACAATCACACAATCACAATCACACAATCACAATCACTCAATCACAATCACACAATCACAATCACACAATCACAATCACACAATCACAATCACTCAATCACAATCACGCAATCACAATCACGCAATCACAATAACGCAGTCACAATAACGGAATCACAATAACGTAATCACAATAACGTAATCACAATAACACAATCACAATCACGCATTCACAATCACGCAATCACAATCACGCAATCACAATCACGCACTCACAATCACGCAATCACAATCACGCACTCACAATCACGCAAACACAATCACGGAATCACTATCACGCAATCACAATCACGCAATCACAATCACGCAATTGCAATCACAATTACGCAATCGCAATCACGCAATCACAATCAAACAATCACAATCACACAATCACAATCACAATCACGCAATCACAATCACGCATTCACAATCACGCAATCACAATCACACAAACACAATCACACAATCACAATCGCGCAATCACCATCACGCAATCACAATCACACAAACACAATCACACAATCACAATCACGCAATCACAATCACGCATTCACAATCACGCAATCACAATGACACAATCACAATCACACAATCACAATCACACAATCATAATCACACAATCACAATCACGCAATCACAATCACGCAATCACAATCACGCAATCACAATCACGCAATCACAATCACACAATCACAGCCACACTCACGCAATCACAATCACACAGTCACAATCACACAATCACAATCACACAATCACAATCACACAAACACAATCACACAATCACAATCACGCAATCACAATCGCGCAATCAGAATCACGCAATCAGAATCACGCAATCACAATGACGCAATCACAATCACGCAATCACAATCACGCAAGCACAATCACAATCACTATCACACAATCACAATCACAATGACACAATCACAATCACACAATCACAATCACACAATCACAATCACGCAATCACAATCACTCATTCACAATCAGCAATCACAATCACACAATCACAATCACACAATCACAATAACACAATCACAATCACGCAATCACAATCACTCAATCACTTTGACGCAATCACAGTCACGCAATCACAATCACGCAATCAAAATCACGAATTCACAATCACGCAACCACAATAACGCAATCACAATAACGCAACCACAATCACACAATCACAATCACGCAATCACAATCACGCAATCACAATCACAATCACACAATCACAGTCACACATTCACAATCACACAATCACAATCACACAATCACAATCACACAATAACAATCGCACAATTACATTCACACAATCACAATCACACACTCACAATCACAATCACAATCACACAATCATGCATTCACAATCACGCAATCACAATCACACAAACACAATCACACAATCACAATCACGCCATCACCATCACGCAATCACAATTGCGCAATCAGCATCACGCAATCACAATGACGCAATCACAATCACGCAATCACAATCACACAATAATAATCACACAATCACAATCACGATCACACAATCACAATCACACAATCACAATCACACAATCACAATCACACAATCACAATCACACAATCACAATCACAATCACACAATCACACAATCACAATCACACAATCACAATCACACAATCACAATCACACAATCACAATCACACAATCACAATCACGCACTCACAATCACACAATCGCAATCACACAATCACAATAACACAATCATAATCACACAATCACAATCACACAATCACAATCACACATTCACAATCACACAATCACAATCACACAAACACAATCACACAATCACAATCACGCAATCACAATCACGCAATCACAATCACGCAATCAGAATCACGCAATCAGAATCAGGCAATTACAATGACGCAATCACAGTCACGCAATCACAATCACGCAATCACAATCACTCAATCACAATCACGCAATCAGAATCACGCAATCACAATGACGCAATCACAATGATGCAATCACAATCACGCAAGCACAATCACGCAATCACAATCACAATCGCTATCACACAATCACAATCACAATGACACAATCACAATCACACAATCACAATCACACAATCACAATCACACAATCACAATCACACAATCACAATCACACAATCACAATCACACAATCACAATCACACAATCACAATCACACAATCACAATCACACAATCACAATCACACAATCACAATCACACAATCACAATCACACAATCACAATCACACAATCACAATCACACAATCACAATCACACAATCACAATCGCACAATCACAATCGCACAATCACAATCGCACAATCACAATCAAACAATCACAATCACACAATCACAATCACACAATCACAATCACACAATCACAATCACACAATCACAATCACACAATCACAATCACACAATCACAATCACACAATCACAATCACACAATCGCAATCACACAATCACAATCACACAATCACAATCACACAATCACAATCACACAATCACAATCACACAATCACAATCACACAATCACAATCACACAATCACAATCACACAATCACAATCACACAATCACAATCACACAATCACAATCACACAATCACAATCACACAATCACAATCACACAATCACAATCACGATCACACAATCACACAATCACAATAACACAATCACAATAACACAATCACAATCACGCAATCACAATCACTCAATCACTTTGACGCAATCACAGTCACGCAATCACAATCACGCAATCAAAATCACGAATTCACAATCACGCAACCACAATAACGCAATCACAATAACGCAACCACAATCACACAATCACAATCACGCAATCACAATCACGCAATCACAATCACAATCACACAATCACAGTCACACATTCACAATCACACAATCACAATCACACAATCACAATCACACAATAACAATCGCACAATTACATTCACACAATCACAATCACACACTCACAATCACAATCACAATCACACAATCATGCATTCACAATCACGCAATCACAATCACACAAACACAATCACACAATCACAATCACGCCATCACCATCACGCAATCACAATTGCGCAATCAGCATCACGCAATCACAATGACGCAATCACAATCACGCAATCACAATCACACAATAATAATCACACAATCACAATCACGATCACACAATCACAATCACACAATCACAATCACACAATCACAATCACACAATCACAATCACACAATCACAATCACAATCACACAATCACACAATCACAATCACACAATCACAATCACACAATCACAATCACACAATCACAATCACACAATCACAATCACGCACTCACAATCACACAATCGCAATCACACAATCACAATAACACAATCATAATCACACAATCACAATCACACAATCACAATCACACATTCACAATCACACAATCACAATCACACAAACACAATCACACAATCACAATCACGCAATCACAATCACGCAATCACAATCACGCAATCAGAATCACGCAGTCAGAATCAGGCAATTACAATGACGCAATCACAGTCACGCAATCACAATCACGCAATCACAATCACTCAATCACAATCACGCAATCAGAATCACGCAATCACAATGACGCAATCACAATGATGCAATCACAATCACGCAAGCACAATCACGCAATCACAATCACAATCGCTATCACACAATCACAATCACAATGACACAATCACAATCACACAATCACAATCACACAATCACAATCACACAATCACAATCACACAATCACAATCACACAATCACAATCACACAATCACAATCACACAATCACAATCACACAATCACAATCACACAATCACAATCACACAATCACAATCACACAATCACAATCACACAATCACAATCACACAATCACAATCACACAATCACAATCACACAATCACAATCGCACAATCACAATCGCACAATCACAATCGCACAATCACAATCGCACAATCACAATCGCACAATCACAATCAAACAATCACAATCACACAATCACAATCACACAATCACAATCACACAATCACAATCACACAATCACAATCACACAATCACAATCACACAATCACAATCACACAATCACAATCACACAATCACAATCACACAATCACAATCACACAATCACAATCACACAATCACAATCACACAATCACAATCACACAATCACAATCACACAATCACAATCACACAATCACAATCACACAATCACAATCACACAATCACAATCACACAATCACAATCACACAATCACAATCACACAATCACAATCACACAATCACAGTCACACAATCACAATCACACAATCACAATCACACAATCACAATCACACAATCACAATCACACAATCACAATCACACAATCACAATCACACAATCACAATCACACAATCACAATCACGATCACACAATCACATTCACACAATCACACAATCACAATAACACAATCACAATAACACAATCACAATCACACAATCACAATCACACAATCACAATCACGCAATCACAATCACGCAACCAAAATCACGCAATCACAATCACGCAATCACAATAACGCAGTCACAATAACGGAATCACAATAACGTAATCACAGTAACGTAATCACAATAACACAATCACAATCACGCATTCGCAATCACGCAATCACAATCACGCAATCACAATCACGCACTCACAATCACGCAATCACAATCACGCACTCACAATCACGCAAACACAATCACGGAATCACTATCACGCAATCACAATCACGCAATCACAATCACGCAATCGCAATCACAATCACGCAATCGCAATCACGTAATCACAATGAAACAATCACAATCACACAATCACAATCACAATCACAATCACGCAATCACAATCACGCAATCACAATCACGCAATCACAATCACACAAACACAATCACACAATCACAATCACGCAATCACCATCACGCAATCACAATCGCGCAATCAGCATCACGCAATCACAATCACGCAATCACAATCACACAATCACGGCCACTTAATCACAATCACGCAAGCACAATCACGCAATCACAACCACAACCACAATCACTATCACACAATCACAATCACAATGACAGAATCACAATCACACAATCACAATCACACAATCACACAATCACAATCACACAATCACAATCGCGCAATCACCATCACGCAATCACAATCACACAAACACAATCACACAATCACAATCACGCAATCACAATCACGCATTCACAATCACGCAATCACAATGACACAATCACAATCACACAATCACAATCACACAATCATAATCACACAATCACAATCACGCAATCACAATCACGCAATCACAATCACGCAATCACAATCACGCAATCACAATCACACAATCACAGCCACACTCACGCAATCACAATCACACAGTCACAATCACACAATCACAATCACACAATCACAATCACACAAACACAATCACACAATCACAATCACGCAATCACAATCGCGCAATCAGAATCACGCAATCAGAATCACGCAATCACAATGACGCAATCACAATCACGCAATCACAATCACGAAGGCACAATCACGCAATCACAATCACAATCACTATTACACAATCACAATCACAATGACACAATCACAATCACACAATCGCAATCACACAGTCACAATCACACAATCACAATCACACAATCACAATCACACAATCACAATCACACAATCACAGCCACGCAATCACAATCACGCAATCACAATCAGGCAATCACAATCACAGTCACACAATCACAATCACACAATCACAATCACACAATCACAATCACTCAATCACAATCACACAATCACAATCACACAATCACAATCACACAATCACAATCAGACAATCACAATCACACAATCACAATCACACAATCACAATCACACAATCACAATCACACAATCACAATCACACAATCACAATCACACAATCACAATCACACAATCACAATCACACAATCACAATCACACAATCACAATCACACAATCACAATCACACAATCACAATCACACAATCACAATCACACAATCACAATCACACAATCACAATCACACAATCACAATCACACAATCACAATCACACAATCACAATCACACAATCACAATCACACAATCACAATCACACAATCACAATCACACAATCACAATCACACAATCACAATCACACAATCACAATCACACAATCACAATAACAATCACACAATAACGCAATCACAATCACACAATCACAGTCACAAAATCACAATGACACAATCACAATCACACAATCACAATCACACAATCACAATCACACAATCACAATCGCACAATCACAATCACACAATCACAATCACGCAATCACAATCACGCAATCACAATCAGGCAATCACAATCACAGTCACACAATCACAATCACACAATAACGCATTCACAATCACGCAATCACAATCACACAAACACAATCGCACAATTACAATCACACAATTACAATCACACAATTACAATCACACAATCACAATCACACAATCACAATCACGCAATCACAATCACGCAATCACAATCACGCAATCACAATCACGCAATCACAATCACGCAATCACAATCACAATCAGACAATCACAGTCACACAATCACAATCACACAATCACAATCACACAATCACAATCACACAATCACAATCACGCAATCACAATCACGCACCCACAACCACGCAATCACAATCACGCAATCACAATGACGCAGTCACAATAACGGAATCACAATAACGTAATCACAATAACGTAATCACAATAACACAATCACAATCACGCATTCACAATCACGCAATCACAATCACGCAATCACAATCACGCACTCACAATCACGCAATCACAATCACGCAATCACAATCACGCACTCACAATCACGCAAACACAATCACGGAATCACTATCACGCAATCACAATCACGCAATCACAATCACGCAATCGCAATCACAATCACGCAATCGCAATCACGCAATCACAATCAAACAATCACAATCACACAATCACAATCACACAATCACAATCACACAATCACAATCACACAATCACAATCACACAATCACAATCACACAATCACAATCACACAATCACAATCACACAATCACAATCACACAATCACAATCACACAATCACAATCACACAATCACAATCACACAATCACAATCACACAATCACAATCACACAATCACAATCACACAATCACAATCACACAATCACAATCACACAATCACAATCACACAATCACAATCACACAATCACAATCACACAATCACAATCACCCAATCACAATCACGCAATCACAATCACGCAATCACAATCACGCACTCACAATCACGCAAACACAATCACGGAATCACTATCACGCAATCACAATCACGCAATCACAATCACGCAATCGCAATCACAATCACGCAATCGCAATCACGCAATCACAATCAAACAATCACAATCACACAATCACAATCACACAATCACAATCACACAATCACAATCACACAATCACAATCACATAATCACAATCACGCAATCACAATCACGCAATCACAATCACGCAATCACAATCACACAATCACAATAACAATCACACAATAACGCATTCACAATCACTCAAACACAATCGCACAATCACAATCACACAATCACAATCACACAATCACAATCACACAATCACGATCACACAATCACAATCATACAATCACAATCACACAATCACAATCACACAATCACAATCACGCAATCACAATCACACAATCACAATCACACAGTCACAATCACACAATCACAATCACACAGTCACAATCACACAGTCACAATCACACAGTCACAATCACACAATCACAATCACACAGTCACAATCACACAGTCACAATCAAACAATTACAATCAAATAATCATAATCACACAATCACAATCACACAATCACAGTCACACAATCACAGTCACGATCACACAATCACATTCACACAATCACACAATCACACAATCACAATCACACAATCACAATCACACAATCACAATCACACAATCACAATCACACAATCACAATCACACAATCACAATCACACAATCGCAATCACACAATCGCAATCACACAATCACAATCACACAATCACAATCACACAATCACAATCACACAATCACAACCACACAATCACAATCACACAATCACAATCACACAATCACAATCACACAATCACAATCACACAATCACAATCACACAATCACAATCACACAATCACAATCACGATCACACAATCACATTCACACAATAACACAATCACACAATCACAATAACACAATCACAATAACACAATCACAATCACCCAATCACAATCACTCAATCATAATCACACAATCACAATCACGCAAACACAATAACGCAATCACAATCACACAATCACAGCCACACTCACGCAATCACAATCACACAGTCACAATCACACAATCACAATCACACAATCACAATCACACAATCACAATCACACAAACACAATCACACAATCACAATCACGTAATCACAATCGCGCAATCAGAATCACGCAATCAGAATCACGCAATCACAATGACGCAATCACAGTCACGCAATCACAATCACGCAATCACAATCACGCAATCACAATCACGCAATCAGAATCACGCAATCACAATGACGCAATCACAATGACGCAATCACAATCACGCAATCACAATCACGCAAGCACAATCACGCAATCACAATCACAATCACTATTACACAATCACAATCACAATGACACAATCACAATCTCACAATCACAATCACACAATCACACAATCACAATCACACAATCACAACCACGCAATCACAATCAGGCAATCACAATCACAGTCACACAATCACAATCACACAATCACAATCACACAATCACAATCACACAATCACAATCACACAATCACAATCACACAATCACAATCACACAATCACAATCACACAATCACAATCACACAATCACAATCACACAATCACAATCACACAATCACAATCACACAATCACAATCACACAATCACAATCACGCAATCGCAATCACGCAATCACAATCACGCAATCACAATCACACAATCACAATAACAATCACACAATAACGCATTCACAATCACACAAACACAATCGCACAATCACAATCACACAATCACAATCACACAATCACAATCACACAATCACGATCACACAATCACAATCATACAATCACAATCACACAATCGCAATCACGCAATCACAATCACGCAATCACAATCACACAATCACAATCACACAATCACAATCACACAATCACAATCACACAATCACAGTCACACAATCACAATCGCGATCACACAATCACATTCACACAATCACACAATCACACAATCACAATCACACAATCACAATCACACAATCACAATCACACAATCACAATCACACAATCACAATCGCACAATCACAATCACGCAATCACAATCGCGCAATCACAATCACGCAATCAGAATCACGCAATCACAATGACGCAATCGCAGTCACGCAATCACAATCACGCAATCAGAATCACGCAATCACAATGACGCAATCACAATGACGCAATCACAATCACGCAATCACAATCACGCAAGCACAATCACGCAATCACAATCACAATCACTATTACACAATCACAATCACAATGACACAATCACAATCACACAATCACAATCACACAATCACAATCACACAATCACAATCACACAATCACAATCACACAATCACAATCACACAATCACAATCACACAATCACAATCACACAATCACAATCACCCAATCACAATCACGCAATCACAATCAGGCAATCACAATCACAGTCACACAATCACAATCACACAATCACAATCACACAATCACAATCACTCAATCACAATCACACAATCACAATCACACAAACACAATCACACAATCACAATCACACAATCACAATCACACAATCACAATCACACAATCACAATCACACAATCACAATCACAAAATCACAGCCACACTCGCGCAATCACAATCACACAGTCACAATCACACAATCACAACCACACAATCACAATCACACAATCACAATCACACAATCACAATCACACAATCACAATCACACAATCACAATCACAATGACACAATCACAATCACACAATCACATTCACACAATCACACAATCACAATAACACAATCACACAATCACACAATCACAATAACACAATCACAATAACACAATCACAATCACCCAATCACAATCACTCAATCATAATCACACAATCACAATCACGCAATCACAATCACGCAATCACAATCACACAATCACAGCCACACTCACGCAATCACAATCACACAGTCACAATCACACAATCACAATCACACAACCACAATCACACAAACACAATCACACAATCACAATCACGTAATCACAATCGCGCAATCAGAATCACGCAATCAGAATCACGCAATCACAATGACGCAATCACAGTCACGCAATCACAATCACGCAATCACAATCACGCAATCAGAATCACGCAATCACAATCACAATCACTATTACACAATATCAATCACAATGACACAATCACAATCACACAATCACAGTCACACAATCACACAATCACAATCACACAATCACAATCACACAATCACAATCACGCAATCACAATCAGGCAATCACAATCACAGTCACACAATCACAATCACAAAATCACAATCACACAATCACAATCACTCAATCACAATCACACAATCACAATCACACAATCACAATCACACAATCACAATCACTCAATCACTATCACGCAATCACAATCACGCAATCACAATAACGCAGTCACAATAACGGAATCACAATAACGTAATCACAATAACGTAATCACAATAAAACAATCACAATCACGCATTCACAATCACGCAATCACAATCGCGCAATCACAATCACGCAATCAGAATCACGCAATCACAATGACGCAATCACAATGACGCAATCACAATCACGCAATCACAATCACGCAAGCACAATCGCGCAATCACAATCACAATCACTATTACACAATCACAATCACAATGACACAATCACAATCACACAATCACAATCACACAATCACAATCACACAATCACAATCACACAATCACAATCACACAATCACAATCACACAATAACAATCACACAATTACATTCACACAATCACAATCACACAATCACAATCACAATCACAATCACAATCACACAATCACGCATTCACAATCACGCAATCACAATCTCACAACACAATCACACAATCACAATCACGCAATCACGATCACGCAATCACAATCGCGCAATCAGCATCACGCAATCACAATGACGCAAGCACAATCACGCAATCACAATCACACAATCATAATCACACAATCACAATCACGATCACACAATCGCATTCACACAATCACACAATCACAATAACAAAATCACAATCACGCATTCACAATCACGCAATCACAATCACGCAATCACAATCACGCAATCACAATCACGCAATCACAATCACGCAATCACAATCAAACAATCACAATCACACAATCACAATCACAATCACGCAATCACAATCACGCAATCACAATCACAATCACAATCACACAATAACAGTCACACAATTAGATTCACACAATCACAATCACACAATCACAATCACAATCGCAATCACAATCACACAATCACGCATTCACAATCACGCAATCACAATCACACAAACACAATCACACAATCACACTCACGCAATCACCATCACGCAATCACAATCGCGCAATCAGCATCACGCAATCACAATGACGCAAGCACAATCACGCAATCACAATCACACAATCATAATCACACAATCACAATCACGATCACACAATCTCAATCACACAATCACAATCACACAATCACAATCACACAATCACAATCACACAATCACAATCACACAATCACAATAACACAATCACAATCACACAATCACAATCACACAATCACAATCACACAATCACAATCACACAATCACAATCACACAATCACAATCACACAATCACAATCACACAATCACAGTCACACAATCACAATCACGATCACACAATCACATTCACACAATCACACAATCACAATCACAGAATCACAATCACACAATCACAATCACACAATCACAATCACACAATCACAATCACACAATCACAATCACACAATCACAATCACACAATCACAATCACACAATCACAATCACACAATCACAATCACACAATCACAATCACACAATCACAATCACACAATCACAATCACACAATCACAATCACACAATCACAATCACACAATCACAATCACACAATCACAATCACACAATCACAATCACACGAACACAATCACACAATCACAATCACGCAATCACAATCGCGCAATCAGAATCACGCAATCAGAATCACGCAATCACAATGACGCAATCACAGTCACGCAATCACAATCACGCAATCACAATCACGCAATCAGAATCACGCAATCACAATGTCGCAATCACAATGACGCAATCACAATCACGCAATCACAATCACGCAAGCACAATCACGCAATCACAATCACAATCACTATTACACAATCACAATCACAAAGACACAATCACAATCACACAATCACAATCACACAATCACAATCACACAATCACAATCACACAATCACAATCACACAATCACAATCACACAATCACAATCACGCAATCACAATCAGGCAATCACAATCACAGTCACACAATCACAATCACACAATCACAATCACACAATCACAATCACTCAATCACAATCACGCAATCACAATCAGGCAATCACAATCAAAGTCACACAATCACAATCACACAATAACGCATTCACAATCACGCAATCACAATCACACAAACACAATCGCACAAACACAATCACACAATTACAATCACACAATCACAATCACACAATCACAATCACGCAATCACAATCACGCAATCACAATCACGCAATCACAATCACAATCAGACAATCACAGTCACACAATCACAATCACGCAATCACAATCACGCAATCACAATCACGCAACCACAATCACGCAATCACAATCACAATCAGACAATCACAGTCACACAATCACAATCACACAATCACAATCACACAATCACAATCACGCAATAACAATCACGCAATCACAATCACGCAACCACAATCACGCAATCACAATCACGCAATCACAATAACGCAGTCACAATAACGGAATCACAATAACGTAATCACAATAACGTAATCACAATAACACAGTCACAATCACGCATTCACAATCACGCAATCACAATCACGCAATCACAATCACGCACTCACAATCACGCAATCACAATCACGCACTCACAATCACGCAAACACAATCACGGAATCACTATCACGCAATCACAATCACGCACTCACAATCACGCAAACACAATCACGCAATCACTATCACGCAATCACAATCACGCAATCACAATCACTCAATCACAATCACACAATCACAATCACACAATCACAATCATACAATCACAATCACACAATCACAATCACGCAATCACAATCACGCAATCACAATCACGCAATCACAATCACAATCAGACAATCACAGTCACACAATCACAATCACGCAATCACAATCACGCAATCACAATCACGCAACCACAATCACGCAATCACAATCACAATCACACAATCACAGTCACACAATCACAATCACACAATCACAATCACACAATTACAATCACACAATTACATTCACACAATCACAATCACACAATCACAATCACAATCACAATCACAATCACAATCACAATCACACAACCACGCATTCACAATCACGCAATCACAATCACACAATCATAATCACACAATCACAATCACGATCACACAATCTCAATCACACAATCACAATCACACAATCACAATCACACAATCACAATCACACAATCACAATCACACAATCACAATAACACAATCACAATCACACAATCACAATCACACAATCACAATCACACAATCACAATCACACAATCACAATCACACACTCACAATCACACAATCACAATCACACAATCACAGTCACACAATCACAATCACACAATCACAAGCACACAATCACAATCACAATCACACAATCACAGTCACACAATCACAATCACGATCACACAATCACATTCACCCAATCACACAATCACACAATCACAATCACACAATCACAATCACACAATCACAATCACACAATCACAATCACACAATCACAATCACACAATCACAATCACACAATCACAATCACACAATCACAATCACACAATCACAATCACACAATCACAAATCACACAATCACAGTCACAGAATCACAATCACACAATCACAATCACACAATCACAATCACACAATCACACAATCATACAATCACAATCACACAATCACAATCACACAATCACAATCACGCAATCACAATCACGCAATCACAATCACGCAATCACAATCACAATAAGACAATCACAGTCACACAATCACAATCACACAATCACAATCACGCAATCACAATCACGCAATCACAATCACGCAATCACAATCACACAATCACAATCACACAATCACAATCACACAATCACAATCACACAATCACAATCACACAATCACAATCACACAATCACAATCACACAATCACAATCACACAATCACAATCACACAGTCACAATCACACAATCACAATCACACAGTCACAATCACACAGTCACAATCACACAGTCACAATCACACAATCACAATCACACAGTCACAATCACACAGTCACAATCAAACAATTACAATCAAATAATCATAATCACACAATCACAATCACACAATCACAGTCACACAATCACAGTCACGATCACACAATCACATTCACACAATCACACAATCACACAATCACAATCACACAATCACAATCACACAATCACAATCACACAATCACAATCACACAATCACAATCACACAATCACAATCACACAATCGCAATCACACAATCGCAATCACACAATCACAATCACACAATCACAATCACACAATCACAATCACACAATCACAACCACACAATCACAATCACACAATCACAATCACACAATCACAATCACACAATCACAATCACACAATCACAATCACACAATCACAATCACACAATCACAATCACGATCACACAATCACATTCACACAATAACACAATCACACAATCACAATAACACAATCACAATAACACAATCACAATCACCCAATCACAATCACTCAATCATAATCACACAATCACAATCACGCAAACACAATAACGCAATCACAATCACACAATCACAGCCACACTCACGCAATCACAATCACACAGTCACAATCACACAATCACAATCACACAATCACAATCACACAATCACAATCACACAAACACAATCACACAATCACAATCACGTAATCACAATCGCGCAATCAGAATCACGCAATCAGAATCACGCAATCACAATGACGCAATCACAGTCACGCAATCACAATCACGCAATCACAATCACGCAATCACAATCACGCAATCAGAATCACGCAATCACAATGACGCAATCACAATGACGCAATCACAATCACGCAATCACAATCACGCAAGCACAATCACGCAATCACAATCACAATCACTATTACACAATCACAATCACAATGACACAATCACAATCTCACAATCACAATCACACAATCACACAATCACAATCACACAATCACAACCACGCAATCACAATCAGGCAATCACAATCACAGTCACACAATCACAATCACACAATCACAATCACACAATCACAATCACACAATCACAATCACACAATCACAATCACACAATCACAATCACACAATCACAATCACACAATCACAATCACACAATCACAATCACACAATCACAATCACACAATCACAATCACACAATCACAATCACACAATCACAATCACGCAATCGCAATCACGCAATCACAATCACGCAATCACAATCACACAATCACAATAACAATCACACAATAACGCATTCACAATCACACAAACACAATCGCACAATCACAATCACACAATCACAATCACACAATCACAATCACACAATCACGATCACACAATCACAATCATACAATCACAATCACACAATCGCAATCACGCAATCACAATCACGCAATCACAATCACACAATCACAATCACACAATCACAATCACACAATCACAATCACACAATCACAGTCACACAATCACAATCGCGATCACACAATCACATTCACACAATCACACAATCACACAATCACAATCACACAATCACAATCACACAATCACAATCACACAATCACAATCACACAATCACAATCGCACAATCACAATCACGCAATCACAATCGCGCAATCACAATCACGCAATCAGAATCACGCAATCACAATGACGCAATCGCAGTCACGCAATCACAATCACGCAATCAGAATCACGCAATCACAATGACGCAATCACAATGACGCAATCACAATCACGCAATCACAATCACGCAAGCACAATCACGCAATCACAATCACAATCACTATTACACAATCACAATCACAATGACACAATCACAATCACACAATCACAATCACACAATCACAATCACACAATCACAATCACACAATCACAATCACACAATCACAATCACACAATCACAATCACACAATCACAATCACACAATCACAATCACCCAATCACAATCACGCAATCACAATCAGGCAATCACAATCACAGTCACACAATCACAATCACACAATCACAATCACACAATCACAATCACTCAATCACAATCACACAATCACAATCACACAAACACAATCACACAATCACAATCACACAATCACAATCACACAATCACAATCACACAATCACAATCACACAATCACAATCACAAAATCACAGCCACACTCGCGCAATCACAATCACACAGTCACAATCACACAATCACAACCACACAATCACAATCACACAATCACAATCACACAATCACAATCACACAATCACAATCACACAATCACAATCACAATGACACAATCACAATCACACAATCACATTCACACAATCACACAATCACAATAACACAATCACACAATCACACAATCACAATAACACAATCACAATAACACAATCACAATCACCCAATCACAATCACTCAATCATAATCACACAATCACAATCACGCAATCACAATCACGCAATCACAATCACACAATCACAGCCACACTCACGCAATCACAATCACACAGTCACAATCACACAATCACAATCACACAACCACAATCACACAAACACAATCACACAATCACAATCACGTAATCACAATCGCGCAATCAGAATCACGCAATCAGAATCACGCAATCACAATGACGCAATCACAGTCACGCAATCACAATCACGCAATCACAATCACGCAATCAGAATCACGCAATCACAATCACAATCACTATTACACAATATCAATCACAATGACACAATCACAATCACACAATCACAGTCACACAATCACACAATCACAATCACACAATCACAATCACACAATCACAATCACGCAATCACAATCAGGCAATCACAATCACAGTCACACAATCACAATCACAAAATCACAATCACACAATCACAATCACTCAATCACAATCACACAATCACAATCACACAATCACAATCACACAATCACAATCACTCAATCACTATCACGCAATCACAATCACGCAATCACAATAACGCAGTCACAATAACGGAATCACAATAACGTAATCACAATAACGTAATCACAATAAAACAATCACAATCACGCATTCACAATCACGCAATCACAATCGCGCAATCACAATCACGCAATCAGAATCACGCAATCACAATGACGCAATCACAATGACGCAATCACAATCACGCAATCACAATCACGCAAGCACAATCGCGCAATCACAATCACAATCACTATTACACAATCACAATCACAATGACACAATCACAATCACACAATCACAATCACACAATCACAATCACACAATCACAATCACACAATCACAATCACACAATCACAATCACACAATAACAATCACACAATTACATTCACACAATCACAATCACACAATCACAATCACAATCACAATCACAATCACACAATCACGCATTCACAATCACGCAATCACAATCTCACAACACAATCACACAATCACAATCACGCAATCACGATCACGCAATCACAATCGCGCAATCAGCATCACGCAATCACAATGACGCAAGCACAATCACGCAATCACAATCACACAATCATAATCACACAATCACAATCACGATCACACAATCGCATTCACACAATCACACAATCACAATAACAAAATCACAATCACGCATTCACAATCACGCAATCACAATCACGCAATCACAATCACGCAATCACAATCACGCAATCACAATCACGCAATCACAATCAAACAATCACAATCACACAATCACAATCACAATCACGCAATCACAATCACGCAATCACAATCACAATCACAATCACACAATAACAGTCACACAATTAGATTCACACAATCACAATCACACAATCACAATCACAATCGCAATCACAATCACACAATCACGCATTCACAATCACGCAATCACAATCACACAAACACAATCACACAATCACACTCACGCAATCACCATCACGCAATCACAATCGCGCAATCAGCATCACGCAATCACAATGACGCAAGCACAATCACGCAATCACAATCACACAATCATAATCACACAATCACAATCACGATCACACAATCTCAATCACACAATCACAATCACACAATCACAATCACACAATCACAATCACACAATCACAATCACACAATCACAATAACCCAATCACAATCACACAATCACAATCACACAATCACAATCACACAATCACAATCACACAATCACAATCACACAATCACAATCACACAATCACAATCACACAATCACAGTCACACAATCACAATCACGATCACACAATCACATTCACACAATCACACAATCACAATCACAGAATCACAATCACACAATCACAATCACACAATCACAATCACACAATCACAATCACACAATCACAATCACACAATCACAATCACACAATCACAATCACACAATCACAATCACACAATCACAATCACACAATCACAATCACACAATCACAATCACACAATCACAATCACACAATCACAATCACACAATCACAATCACACAATCACAATCACACAATCACAATCACACAATCACAATCACACGAACACAATCACACAATCACAATCACGCAATCACAATCGCGCAATCAGAATCACGCAATCAGAATCACGCAATCACAATGACGCAATCACAGTCACGCAATCACAATCACGCAATCACAATCACGCAATCAGAATCACGCAATCACAATGTCGCAATCACAATGACGCAATCACAATCACGCAATCACAATCACGCAAGCACAATCACGCAATCACAATCACAATCACTATTACACAATCACAATCACAAAGACACAATCACAATCACACAATCACAATCACACAATCACAATCACACAATCACAATCACACAATCACAATCACACAATCACAATCACACAATCACAATCACGCAATCACAATCAGGCAATCACAATCACAGTCACACAATCACAATCACACAATCACAATCACACAATCACAATCACTCAATCACAATCACGCAATCACAATCAGGCAATCACAATCAAAGTCACACAATCACAATCACACAATAACGCATTCACAATCACGCAATCACAATCACACAAACACAATCGCACAAACACAATCACACAATTACAATCACACAATCACAATCACACAATCACAATCACGCAATCACAATCACGCAATCACAATCACGCAATCACAATCACAATCAGACAATCACAGTCACACAATCACAATCACGCAATCACAATCACGCAATCACAATCACGCAACCACAATCACGCAATCACAATCACAATCAGACAATCACAGTCACACAATCACAATCACACAATCACAATCACACAATCACAATCACGCAATAACAATCACGCAATCACAATCACGCAACCACAATCACGCAATCACAATCACGCAATCACAATAACGCAGTCACAATAACGGAATCACAATAACGTAATCACAATAACGTAATCACAATAACACAGTCACAATCACGCATTCACAATCACGCAATCACAATCACGCAATCACAATCACGCACTCACAATCACGCAATCACAATCACGCACTCACAATCACGCAAACACAATCACGGAATCACTATCACGCAATCACAATCACGCACTCACAATCACGCAAACACAATCACGCAATCACTATCACGCAATCACAATCACGCAATCACAATCACTCAATCACAATCACACAATCACAATCACACAATCACAATCATACAATCACAATCACACAATCACAATCACGCAATCACAATCACGCAATCACAATCACGCAATCACAATCACAATCAGACAATCACAGTCACACAATCACAATCACGCAATCACAATCACGCAATCACAATCACGCAACCACAATCACGCAATCACAATCACAATCACACAATCACAGTCACACAATCACAATCACACAATCACAATCACACAATTACAATCACACAATTACATTCACACAATCACAATCACACAATCACAATCACAATCACAATCACAATCACAATCACAATCACACAACCACGCATTCACAATCACGCAATCACAATCACACAATCATAATCACACAATCACAATCACGATCACACAATCTCAATCACACAATCACAATCACACAATCACAATCACACAATCACAATCACACAATCACAATCACACAATCACAATAACACAATCACAATCACACAATCACAATCACACAATCACAATCACACAATCACAATCACACAATCACAATCACACACTCACAATCACACAATCACAATCACACAATCACAGTCACACAATCACAATCACACAATCACAAGCACACAATCACAATCACAATCACACAATCACAGTCACACAATCACAATCACGATCACACAATCACATTCACCCAATCACACAATCACACAATCACAATCACACAATCACAATCACACAATCACAATCACACAATCACAATCACACAATCACAATCACACAATCACAATCACACAATCACAATCACACAATCACAATCACACAATCACAATCACACAATCACAATCACACAATCACAAATCACACAATCACAGTCACAGAATCACAATCACACAATCACAATCACACAATCACAATCACACAATCACACAATCACACAATCACAATCACACAATCACAATCACACAATCACAATCACACAATCACAATCACACAATCACAATCACACAATCACAATCACACAATCACAATCACACAATCACAATCACACAATCACAATCACACAATCACAATCACACAATCACAATCACACAATCACAATCACACAATCACAATCACACAATCACAATCACACAATCACAATCACACAATCACAATCACACAATCACAATCACACAATCACAATCACACAATCACAATCACACAATCACAATCACACAATCACAATCACACAATCACAATCACACAATCACAATCACACAATCACAATCACACAATCACAATCACACAATCACAATCACACAATCACAATCACACAATCACAATCACACAATCACAATCACACAATCACAATCACACAATCACAATCACACAATCACAATCACACAATCACAATCACACAATCACAATCACACAATCACAAGCACACAATCACAAGCACACAATCACAATCACACAATCACAATCACACAATCACAATCACACAATCACAATCACACAATCACAATCACACAATCACAATCACACAATCACAATCACACAATCACAATCACACAATCACAATCACACAATCACAATCACACAATCACAATCACACAATCACAATCACACAATCACAATCACACAATCACAATCACACAATCACAATCACACAATCACAATCACACAATCACAATCACACAATCACAATCACACAATCACAATCACACAATCACAATCACACAATCACAATCACACAATCACAATCACACAATCACAATCACACAATCACAATCACACAATCACAATCACACAATCACAATCACACAATCACAATCACACAATCACAATCACACAATCACAATCACACAATCACAATCACACAATCACAATCACACAATCACAATCACACAATCACAATCACACAATCACAATCACACAATCACAATCACACAATCACAATCACACAATCACAATCACACAATCACAATCACACAATCACAATCACACAATCACAATCACACAATCACAATCACACAATCACAATCACACAATCACAATCACACAATCACAATCACACAATCACAATCACACAATCACAATCACACAATCACAATCACACAATCACAATCACACAATCACAATCACACAATCACAATCACACAATCACAATCACACAATCACAATCACACAATCACAATCACACAATCACAATCACACAATCACAATCACACAATCACAATCACACAATCACAATCACACAATCACAATCACACAATCACAATCACACAATCACAATCACACAATCACAATCACACAATCACAATCACACAATCACAATCACACAATCACAATCACACAATCACAATCACACAATCACAATCACACAATCACAATCACACAATCACAATCACACAATCACAATCACACAATCACAATCACACAATCACAATCACACAATCACAATCACACAATCACAATCACACAATCACAATCACACAATCACAATCACACAATCACAATCACACAATCACAATCACACAATCACAATCACACAATCACAATCACACAATCACAATCACACAATCACAATCACACAATCACAATCACACAATCACAATCACACAATCACAATCACACAATCACAATCACACAATCACAATCACACAATCACAATCACACAATCACAATCACACAATCACAATCACACAATCACAATCACACAATCACAATAACACAATCACACAATCACAATAACACAATCACAATAACACAATCACAATAACACAATCACAATCACCCAATCACAATCACTCAATCATAATCACACAATCACAATCACGCAATCACAATCACGCAATCACAATCACACAATCACAGCCACACTCACGCAATCACAATCATACAGTCACAATCACACAATCACAATCACACAATCACAATCACACAATCACAATCACGCAAACACAATCACACAATCACAATCAGCAATCACAATCGCGCAATCAGAATCACGCAATCAGAATCACGCAATCACAATGACGCAATCGCAGTCACGCAATCACAATCACGCAATCACAATCACGCAATCAGAATCACGCAATCACAATGACGCAATCACAATGACGCAATCACAATCACGCAATCACAATCACGCAAGCACAATCACGCAATCACAATCACAATCACTATTACACAATCACAATCACAATCACACAATCACAATCACACAATCACAATCACACAATCACAATCACGCAATCACAATCACGCAATCACAATCAGGCAATCACAATCACAGTCACACAATCACAATCACACAATCACAATCACACAATCACAATCACTCAATCACAATCACACAATCACAATCACACAATCACAATCACACAATCACAATCACACAATCACAATCACACAATCACAGTTACACAATCACAATCAGACAATCACAATCACACAATCACAATCACACAATCACAATCACACAATCACAATCACACAATCACAATCACACAATCACAGTCACACAATCACAATCACGATCACACAATCACATTCACACAATCACACAATCACACAGTCACAATCACACAATCACAATCACACAATCACAATCACACAATCACAATCACACAATCACAATCACACAATCACAATCACACAATCACAATCACACAATCACAATCACACAATCACAATCACACAATCACAATCACGATCACACAATCACATTCACACAATCACACAATCACAATAACAAAATCACAATCACGCATTCACAATCACGCAATCACAATCACGCAATCACAATCACGCAATCACAATCACGCAATCACAATCACGCAATCACAATCAAACAATCACAATCACACAATCACAATCACAATCACGCAATCACAATCACGCAATCACAATCACAATCACAATCACACAATCACAATCACACAATCACAATCACACAATCACAATCACACAATCACAATCACACAATCACAATCACACAATCACAATCACACAATCACAATCACACAATCACAATCACACAATCACAATCACACAATCACAATCACACAATCACAATCACACAATCACAATCACACAATCACAATCACACAATCACAATCACACAATCACAATCACACAATCACAATCACACAATCACAATCACGATCACACAATCACATTCACACAATCACACAATCACAATAACACAATCACACAATCACAATAACACAATCACAATCACACAATCACAATAACACAATCACAATCACCCAATCACAATCACTCAATCATAATCACACAATCACAATCACGCAATCACAATCACGCAATCACAATAACACAATCACAGCCACACTCACGCAATCACAATCATACAGTCACAATCACACAATCACAATCACACAATCACAATCACGCAAACACAATCACACAATCACAATCAGCAATCACAATCGCGCAATCAGAATCACGCAATCAGAATCACGCAATCACAATGACGCAATCGCAGTCACGCAATCACAATCACGCAATCACAATCACGCAATCAGAATCACGCAATCACAATGACGCAATCACAATGACGCAATCACAATCACGCAATCACAATCACGCAAGCACAATCACGCAATCACAATCACAATCACTATTACACAATCACAATCACAATGACACAATCACAATCACACAATCACAATCACACAATCACAATCACAATCACACAATCACAATCACGCAATCACAATCACGCAATCACAATCAGGCAATCACAATCACAGTCACACAATCACAATCACACAATCACAATCACACAATCACAATCACTCAATCACAATCACACAATCACAATCACACAATCACAATCACACAATCACAATCACACAATCACAGTTACACAATCACAATCAGACAATCACAATCACACAATCACAATCACACAATCACAATCACACAATCACAATCACACAATCACAATCACACAATCACAATCACACAATCACAATCACACAATCACAGTCACACAATCACAATCACGATCACACAATCACATTCACACAATCACACAATCACACAGTCACAATCACACAATCACAATCACACAATCACAATCACACAATCACAATCACACAATCACAATCACACAATCACAATCACACAATCACAATCACACAATCACAATCACACAATCGCAATCACACAATCACAATCACACAATCACAATCACGATCACACAATCACATTCACACAATCACACAATCACAATAACAAAATCACAATCACGCATTCACAATCACGCAATCACAATCACGCAATCACAATCACGCAATCACAATCACGCAATCACAATCACGCAATCACAATCAAACAATCACAATCACACAATCACAATCACAATCACGCAATCACAATCACGCAATCACAATCACGCAATCACAATCACAATCACAATCACACAATCACAATCACACAATAACAATCACACAATTACATTCACACAATCACAATCACAGAATCACATTCACAATCGCAATCACAATCACACAATCACGCATTCACAATCACGCAATCACAATCACACAAACACAATCACACAATCACAATCACGCAATCACCATCACGCAATCACAATCGCGCAATCAGCATCACGCAATCACAATGACGCAAGCACAATCACGCAATCACAATCACACAATCATAATCACACAATCACAATCACGATCACACAATCACAATCACACAATCACAATCACACAATCACAATCACACAATCACAATCACACAATCACAATCACACAATCACAATCACACAATCACAATCACACAATCACAATCACACAATCACAATAACACAATCACAATCACAATCACACAATCACAATCACACAATCACAATCACACAATCACAATCACACAATCACAATCACACACTCACAATCACACACTCACAATCACACACTCACAATCACACAATCACAATCACACAATCACAATCACACAATCACAATCACACAATCACAATCACACAATCACAATCACACAATCACAATCACACAATCACAATCACACAATCACAATCACACAATCACAATCACACAATCACAATCACACAATCACAATCACACAATCACAGTCACACAATCACAATCACGATCACACAATCACACAATCACACAATCACAATCACACAATCACAATCACAGAATCACAATCACACAATCACAATCACACAATCACAATCACACAATCACAATCACACAATCACAATCACACAATCACAATCACACAATCACAATCACACAATCACAATCACACAATCACAATCACACAATCACAATCACACAATCACAATCACACAATCACAATCACACAATCACAATCACACAATCACAATCACACAATCACAATCACACAATCACAATCACACAATCACAATCACACAATCACAATCACACAATCACAATCACACAATCACAATCACACAATCACAATCACACAATCACAATCACACAATCACAATCACACAATCACAATCACACAATCACAATCACACAATCACAATCACAAAATCACAATCACACAATCACAATCACACAATCACAATCACACAATCACAATCACACAATCACAATCACACAATCACAATCACACAATCACAATCACACAATCACAATCACACAATCACAATCACGATCACACAATCACATTCACACAATCACATTCACACAATCACACAATCACAATAACACAATCACAATAACACAATCACAATAACACAATCACAATCACCCAATCACAATCACTCAATCATAATCACACAATCACAATCACGCAATCACAATCACGCAATCACAATCATACAATCACAGCCACACTCACGCAATCACAATCACACAGTCACAATCACACAATCACAATCACACAATCACAATCACACAAACACAATCACACAATCACAATCACGCAATCACAATCGCGCAATCAGAATCACGCAATCAGAATCACGCAATCACAATGACGCAATCACAGTCACGCAATCACAATCACGCAATCACAATCACACAATCACAATCACACAATCACAATCACACAATCACAATCACGCAATCACAATCACGCAATCACAATCAGGCAATCACAATCACAGTCACACAATCACAATCACTCAATCACAATCACGCAATCACAATCAGGCAATCACAATCAAAGTCACACAATCACAATCACACAATAACGCATTCACAATCACGCAATCACAATCACACAAACACAATCGCACAAACACAATCACACAATTACAATCACACAATCACAATCACAATCAGACAATCACAGTCACACAATCACAATCACACAAACACAATCACACAATCGCGCAATCAGAATCACGCAATCACAATGACGCAATCACAATGACGCAATCACAATCACGCAATCACAATCACGCAAGCACAATCACAATCACTATCACACAATCACAATCACAATGACACAATCACAATCACACAATCACAATCACACAATCACAATCACGCAATCACAATCACTCATTCACAATCAGCAATCACAATCACACAATCACAATCACACAATCACAATAACACAATCACAATCACGCAATCACAATCACTCAATCACTTTGACGCAATCACAGTCACGCAATCACAATCACGCAATCAAAATCACGAATTCACAATCACGCAACCACAATAACGCAATCACAATAACGCAACCACAATCACACAATCACAATCACGCAATCACAATCACGCAATCACAATCACAATCACACAATCACAGTCACACATTCACAATCACACAATCACAATCACACAATCACAATCACACAATAACAATCACACAATCACAATCACACAATCACAATCACACAATCACAATCACACAATCACAATCACACAATCACAATCACACAATCACAATCACACAATCACAATCACACAATCACAATCACACAATCACAATCACACAATCACAATCACACAATCACAATCACACAATCACAATCACACAATCACAATCACACAATCACAATCACACAATCACAATCACACAATCACAATCACACAATCACAATCACACAATCACAATCACACAATCACAATCACACAATCACAATCACACAATCACAATCACACAATCACAACCACACAATCACAATCACACAATCACAATCACACAATCACAATCACACAATCACAATCACACAATCACAATCACACAATCACAATCACACAATCACAATCACACAATCACAATCACACAATCACAATCACACAATCACAATCACACAATCACAATCACGATCACACAATCACATTCACACAATCACACAATCACAATAACACAATCACAATAACACAATCACAATAACACAATCACAATCACCCAATCACAATCACTCAATCATAATCACACAATCACAATCACGCAATCACAATCACGCAATCACAATCACGCAATCACAATCACACAATCACAGCCACACTCACGCAATCACAATCACACAGTCACAATCACACAATCACAATCACACAATCACAATCACACAAACACAATCACACAATCACAATCACGCAATCACAATCGCGCAATCAGAATCACGCAATCAGAATCACGCAATCACAATGACGCAATCACAGTCACGCAATCACAATCACGCAATCACAATCACACAATCACAATCACACAATCACAATCACACAATCACAATCACGCAATCACAATCACGCAATCACAATCAGGCAATCACAATCACAGTCACACAATCACAATCACACAATCACAATCACTCAATCACAATCACGCAATCACAATCAGGCAATCACAATCAAAGTCACACAATCACAATCACACAATAACGCATTCACAATCACGCAATCACAATCACACAAACACAATCGCACAAACACAATCACACAATTACAATCACACAATCACAATCACAATCAGACAATCACAGTCACACAATCACAATCACACAATCACAATCACACAATCACAATCACGCAATCACAATCACGCAATCACAATGACGCAATCACAATCACGCAATCACAATCACGCAATCACAATCACGCAATCACAATCACCCAATCACAATCACACAATCACTATCACACAATCACAATCACACAATCACAATCACACAATCACAATAACACAATCACAATCACCCAATCAAAATCACACAATCATAATCACACAATCACAATCACACAATCACAATAACACAATCACAATCACACAATCACAATCACACAATCACAATCACACAATCACAATCACACAAACACAATCACACAATCGCGCAATCAGAATCACGCAATCACAATGACGCAATCACAATGACGCAATCACAATCACGCAATCACAATCACGCAAGCACAATCACAATCACTATCACACAATCACAATCACAATGACACAATCACAATCACACAATCACAATCACACAATCACAATCACGCAATCACAATCACTCATTCACAATCAGCAATCACAATCACACAATCACAATCACACAATCACAATCACACAATCACAATAACACAATCACAATCACGCAATCACAATCACTCAATCACTTTGACGCAATCACAGTCACGCAATCACAATCACGCAATCAAAATCACGAATTCACAATCACGCAACCACAATAACGCAATCACAATAACGCAACCACAATCACACAATCACAATCACAATCACACAATCACAGTCACACATTCACAATCACACAATCACAATCACACAATCACAATCACACAATAACAATCGCACAATTACATTCACACAATCACAATCACACACTCACAATCACAATCACAATCACACAATCACGCATTCACAATCACGCAATCACAATCACACAAACACAATCACACAATCACAATCACGCCATCACCATCACGCAATCACAATTGCGCAATCAGCATCACGCAATCACAATGACGCAATCACAATCACGCAATCACAATCACACAATAATAATCACACAATCACAATCACGATCACACAATCACAATCACACAATCACAATCACACAATCACAATCACACAATCACAATCACACAATCACAATCACACAATCACAATCACACAATCACAATCACACAATCACAATCACACAATCACAATCACACAATCACACAATCACAATCACACAATCACAATCACGCAATCACAATCAGGCAATCACAATCAAAGTCACACAATCACAATCACACAATAACGCATTCACAATCACGCAATCACAATCACACAAACACAATCGCACAAACACAATCACACAATTACAATCACACAATCACAATCACAATCACACAATCACGCATTCACAATCACGCAATCACAATGACACAATCACAATCACACAATCACAATCACACAATCACAATCACACAATCACAATCACACAATCACAATCACACAATCACAATCACACAATCACAATCACACAATCACACAATCACAATCACGCAATCACAATCAGGCAATCACAATCACAGTCACACAATCACAATCACACAATCACAATCACACAATCACAATCACACAATCACAATCACTCAATCACAATCACGCAATCACAATCAGGCAATCACAATCAAAGTCACACAATCACAATCTCACAATAACGCATTCACAATCACGCAATCACAATCACACAAACACAATCGCACAAACACAATCACACAATTACAATCACACAATCACAATCACACAATCACAATCACACAATCACAATCACACAATCACAATCACACAATCACAATCACACAATCACAATCACACAATCACAATCACACAATCACAATCACACAATCACAATCACACAATCACAATCACACAATCACAATCACACAATCACAATCACGATCACACAATCACATTCACACAATCACACAATCACAATAACACAATCACAATAACACAATCACAATAACACAATCACAATCACCCAATCACAATCACTCAATCATAATCACACAATCACAATCACGCAATCACAATCACGCAATCACAATCACGCAATCACAATCACACAATCACAGCCACACTCACGCAATCACAATCACACAGTCACAATCACACAATCACAATCACACAATCACAATCACACAAACACAATCACACAATCACAATCACGCAATCACAATCGCGCAATCAGAATCACGCAATCAGAATCACGCAATCACAATGACGCAATCACAGTCACGCAATCACAATCACGCAATCACAATCACACAATCACAATCACACAATCACAATCACACAATCACAATCACGCAATCACAATCACGCAATCACAATCAGGCAATCACAATCACAGTCACACAATCACAATCACACAATCACAATCACTCAATCACAATCACGCAATCACAATCAGGCAATCACAATCAAAGTCACACAATCACAATCACACAATAACGCATTCACAATCACGCAATCACAATCACACAAACACAATCGCACAAACACAATCACACAATTACAATCACACAATCACAATCACAATCAGACAATCACAGTCACACAATCACAATCACACAATCACAATCACACAATCACAATCACGCAATCACAATCACGCAATCACAATGACGCAATCACAATCACGCAATCACAATCACGCAATCACAATCACGCAATCACAATCACCCAATCACAATCACACAATCACTATCACACAATCACAATCACACAATCACAATCACACAATCACAATAACACAATCACAATCACCCAATCAAAATCACACAATCATAATCACACAATCACAATCACACAATCACAATAACACAATCACAATCACACAATCACAATCACACAATCACAATCACACAATCACAATCACACAAACACAATCACACAATCGCGCAATCAGAATCACGCAATCACAATGACGCAATCACAATCACGCAATCACAATCACGCAATCACAATCACGCAAGCACAATCACAATCACTATCACACAATCACAATCACAATGACACAATCACAATCACACAATCACAATCACACAATCACAATCACGCAATCACAATCACTCATTCACAATCAGCAATCACAATCACACAATCACAATCACACAATCACAATCACACAATCACAATAACACAATCACAATCACGCAATCACAATCACTCAATCACTTTGACGCAATCACAGTCACGCAATCACAATCACGCAATCAAAATCACGAATTCACAATCACGCAACCACAATAACGCAATCACAATAACGCAACCACAATCACACAATCACAATCACAATCACACAATCACAGTCACACATTCACAATCACACAATCACAATCACACAATCACAATCACACAATAACAATCACACAATTACATTCACACAATCACAATCACACACTCACAATCACAATCACAATCACACAATCACGCATTCACAATCACGCAATCACAATCACACAAACACAATCACACAATCACAATCACGCCATCACCATCACGCAATCACAATTGCGCAATCAGCATCACGCAATCACAATGACGCAATCACAATCACGCAATCACAATCACACAATAATAATCACACAATCACAATCACGATCACACAATCACAATCACACAATCACAATCACACAATCACAATCACACAATCACAATCACACAATCACAATCACACAATCACAATCACACAATCACAATCACACAATCACAATCACACAATCACAATCACACAATCACAATCACACAATCACAATCACACAATCACACAATCACAATCACACAATCACAATCACGCAATCACAATCAGGCAATCACAATCAAAGTCACACAATCACAATCACACAATAACGCATTCACAATCACGCAATCACAATCACACAAACACAATCGCACAAACACAATCACACAATTACAATCACACAATCACAATCACAATCACACAATCACGCATTCACAATCACGCAATCACAATGACACAATCACAATCACACAATCACAATCACACAATCACAATCACACAATCACAATCACACAATCACAATCACACAATCACAATCACACAATCACAATCACACAATCACACAATCACAATCACGCAATCACAATCAGGCAATCACAATCACAGTCACACAATCACAATCACACAATCACAATCACACAATCACAATCACTCAATCACAATCACGCAATCACAATCAGGCAATCACAATCAAAGTCACACAATCACAATCTCACAATAACGCATTCACAATCACGCAATCACAATCACACAAACACAATCGCACAAACACAATCACACAATTACAATCACACAATCACAATCACACAATCACAATCACGCAATGACAATCACGCAATCACAATCACGCAAGCACAATCACAATCAGACAATCACAGTCACACAATCACAATCACACAATCACAATCACACAATCACAATCACGCAATCACAATCACGCAATCACAATCACGCAACCACAATCACGCAATCACAATCACGCAATCACAATAACGCAGTCACAATAACGGAATCACAATAACGTAATCACAATAACGTAATCACAATAACACAGTCACAATCACGCATTCACAATCACGCAATCACAATCACGCAATCACAATCACGCAAACACAATCACGCAATCACTATCACGCAATCGCAATCACGCAATCACAATCACTCAATCACAATCACACAATCACAATCACACAATCACAATCATACAATCACCATCACACAATCACAATCACGCAATCACAATCACGCAATCACAATCACGCAATCACAATCACAATCAGACAATCACAGTCACACAATCACAATCACGCAATCACAATCACGCAATCACAATCACGCAACCACAATCACGCAATCACAATCACAATCACACAATCACAGTCACACAATCACAATCACACAATCACAATCACACAATAACAATCACACAATTACATTCACACAATCACAATCACACAATCACAATCACAATCACAATCACAATCACACAACCACGCATTCACAATCACGCAATCACAATCACACAATCATAATCACACAATCACAATCACGATCACACAATCTCAATCACACAATCACAATCACACAATCACAATCACACAATCACAATCACACAATCACAATCACACAATCACAATCACACAATCACAATCACACAATCACAATCACACAATCACAATCACACAATCACAATCACACAATCACAATCACGATCACACAATCACATTCACACAATCACACAATCACACAATCACACAATCACAATCACACAATCACAATCACACAATCACAATCACACAATCACAATCACACAATCACAATCACACAATCACAATCACACAATTACATTCACACAATCACAATCACACAATCACAATCACAATCACAATCACAATCACACAACCACGCATTCACAATCACGCAATCACAATCACACAATCATAATCACACAATCACAATCACGATCACACAATCACAATCACACAATCACAATCACGCAATCACAATCACGCAATCACAATCACGCAATCACAATCACAATCAGACAATCACAGTCACACAATCACAATCACACAATCACAATCACACAATCACAATCACGCAATCACAATCACGCAATCACAATCACGCAACCACAATCACGCAATCACAATCACGCAATCACAATAACGCAGTCACAATAACGGACTCACAATAACACAATCACAGTCACACAATCACAATAACACAATCACAGTCACACAATCACAATCACACAATCACAATCACACAATCACAATCACGCAATCACAATCACGCAATCACAATCACGCAACCACAATCACGCAATCACAATCACGCAATCACAATAACGCAGTCACAATAACGGAATCACAATAACGTAATTACAATAACGTAATCACAATAACACAATCACAATCACGCATTCACAATCACGCAATCACAATCACGCAATCACAATCACGCAATCAGAATCACGCAATCACAATGACGCAATCACAATGACGCAATCACAATCACGCAATCACAATCACGCAAGCACAATCACGCAATCACAATCACAATCACTATTACAGAATCACAATCACAATGACACAATCACAATCACACAATCACAATCACACAATCACAATCACACAATCACAATCACACAATCACAATCACACAATCACAATCACACAATCACAATCACACAATCACAATCACACAATCACAATCACACAATCACACAATCACAATCACGCAATCACAATCAGGCAATCACAATCACAGTCACACAATCACAATCACACAATCACAATCACACAATCACAATCACTCAATCACAATCACGCAATCACAATCAGGCAATCACAATCAAAGTCACACAATCACAATCTCACAATAACGCATTCACAATCACGCAATCACAATCACACAAACACAATCGCACAAACACAATCACACAATTACAATCACACAATCACAATCACACAATCACAATCACGCAATGACAATCACGCAATCACAATCACGCAAGCACAATCACAATCAGACAATCACAGTCACACAATCACAATCACACAATCACAATCACACAATCACAATCACGCAATCACAATCACGCAATCACAATCACGCAACCACAATCACGCAATCACAATCACGCAATCACAATAACGCAGTCACAATAACGGAATCACAATAACGTAATCACAATAACGTAATCACAATAACACAGTCACAATCACGCATTCACAATCACGCAATCACAATCACGCAATCACAATCACGCAATCACAATCACGCACTCACAATCACGCAATCACAATCACGCACTCACAATCACGCAAACACAATCACGGAATCACTATCACGCAATCACAATCACGCACTCACAATCACGCAAACACAATCACGCAATCACTATCACGCAATCACAATCACGCAATCACAATCACTCAATCACAATCACACAATCACAATCACACAATCACAATCATACAATCACCATCACACAATCACAATCACGCAATCACAATCACGCAATCACAATCACGCAATCACAATCACAATCAGACAATCACAGTCACACAATCACAATCACGCAATCACAATCACGCAATCACAATCACGCAACCACAATCACGCAATCACAATCACAATCACACAATCACAGTCACACAATCACAATCACACAATCACAATCACACAATAACAATCACACAATTACATTCACACAATCACAATCACACAATCACAATCACAATCACAATCACAATCACACAACCACGCATTCACAATCACGCAATCACAATCACACAATCATAATCACACAATCACAATCACGATCACACAATCTCAATCACACAATCACAATCACACAATCACAATCACACAATCACAATCACACAATCACAATCACACAATCACAATCACACAATCACAATCACACAATCACAATCACACAATCACAATCACACAATCACAATCACACAATCACAATCACACAATCACAATCACACAATCACAATCACACAATCACAATCACGATCACACAATCACATTCACACAATCACACAATCACACAATCACAATCACACAATCACAATCACACAATCACAATCACACAATCACAATCACACAATCACAATCACACAATCACAATCACACAATCACAATCACACAATCACAATCACACAATCACAATCACACAATCACAATCACACAATCACAATCACACAATCACAATCACACAATCACAATCACACAATCACAATCACACAATCACAATCACACAATCACAATCACACAATCACAATCACACAATCACAATCACACAATCACAATCACACAATCACAATCACACAATCACAATCACACAATCACAATCACACAATCACAATCACGATCACACAATCACATTCACACAATCACACAATCACAATAACAAAATCACAATCACGCATTCACAATCACGCAATCACAATCACGCAATCACAATCACGCAATCACAATCACGCAATCACAATCACGCAATCACAATCAAACAATCACAATCACACAATCACAATCACAATCACGCAATCACAATCACGCAATCACAATCACGCAATCACAATCACAATCACAATCACACAATCACAATCACACAATAACAATCACACAATTACATTCACACAATCACAATCACAGAATCACATTCACAATCGCAATCACAATCACACAATCACGCATTCACAATCACGCAATCACAATCACACAAACACAATCACACAATCACAATCACGCAATCACCATCACGCAATCACAATCGCGCAATCAGCATCACGCAATCACAATGACGCAAGCACAATCACGCAATCACAATCACACAATCATAATCACACAATCACAATCACGATCACACAATCACAATCACACAATCACAATCACACAATCACAATCACACAATCACAATCACACAATCACAATCACACAATCACAATCACACAATCACAATCACACAATCACAATCACACAATCACAATAACACAATCACAATCACAATCACACAATCACAATCACACAATCACAATCACACAATCACAATCACACAATCACAATCACACACTCACAATCACACACTCACAATCACACACTCACAATCACACAATCACAATCACACAATCACAATCACACAATCACAATCACACAATCACAATCACACAATCACAATCACACAATCACAATCACACAATCACAATCACACAATCACAATCACACAATCACAATCACACAATCACAGTCACACAATCACAATCACGATCACACAATCACACAATCACACAATCACAATCACACAATCACAATCACAGAATCACAATCACACAATCACAATCACACAATCACAATCACACAATCACAATCACACAATCACAATCACACAATCACAATCACACAATCACAATCACACAATCACAATCACACAATCACAATCACACAATCACAATCACACAATCACAATCACACAATCACAATCACACAATCACAATCACACAATCACAATCACACAATCACAATCACACAATCACAATCACACAATCACAATCACACAATCACAATCACACAATCACAATCACACAATCACAATCACACAATCACAATCACACAATCACAATCACACAATCACAATCACACAATCACAATGACACAATCACAATCACACAATCACAATCACACAATCACAATCACACAATCACAATCACAAAATCACAATCACACAATCACAATCACACAATCACAATCACACAATCACAATCACACAATCACAATCACACAATCACAATCACACAATCACAATCACACAATCACAATCACACAATCACAATCACACAATCACAATCACACAATCACAATCACGATCACACAATCACATTCACACAATCACACAATCACAATAACACAATCACAATAACACAATCACAATAACACAATCACAATCACCCAATCACAATCACTCAATCATAATCACACAATCACAATCACGCAATCACAATCACGCAATCACAATCACGCAATCACAATCATACAATCACAGCCACACTCACGCAATCACAATCACACAGTCACAATCACACAATCACAATCACACAATCACAATCACACAAACACAATCACACAATCACAATCACGCAATCACAATCGCGCAATCAGAATCACGCAATCAGAATCACGCAATCACAATGACGCAATCACAGTCACGCAATCACAATCACGCAATCACAATCACACAATCACAATCACACAATCACAATCACACAATCACAATCACGCAATCACAATCACGCAATCACAATCAGGCAATCACAATCACAGTCACACAATCACAATCACACAATCACAATCACTCAATCACAATCACGCAATCACAATCAGGCAATCACAATCAAAGTCACACAATCACAATCACACAATAACGCATTCACAATCACGCAATCACAATCACACAAACACAATCGCACAAACACAATCACACAATTACAATCACACAATCACAATCACAATCAGACAATCACAGTCACACAATCACAATCACACAAACACAATCACACAATCGCGCAATCAGAATCACGCAATCACAATGACGCAATCACAATGACGCAATCACAATCACGCAATCACAATCACGCAAGCACAATCACAATCACTATCACACAATCACAATCACAATGACACAATCACAATCACACAATCACAATCACACAATCACAATCACGCAATCACAATCACTCATTCACAATCAGCAATCACAATCACACAATCACAATCACACAATCACAATAACACAATCACAATCACGCAATCACAATCACTCAATCACTTTGACGCAATCACAGTCACGCAATCACAATCACGCAATCAAAATCACGAATTCACAATCACGCAACCACAATAACGCAATCACAATAACGCAACCACAATCACACAATCACAATCACGCAATCACAATCACGCAATCACAATCACAATCACACAATCACAGTCACACATTCACAATCACACAATCACAATCACACAATCACAATCACACAATGACAATCACACAATCACAATCACACAATCACAATCACACAATCACAATCACACAATCACAATCACACAATCACAATCACACAATCACAATCACACAATCACAATCACACAATCACAATCACACAATCACAATCACACAATCACAATCACACAATCACAATCACACAATCACAATCACACAATCACAATCACACAATCACAATCACACAATCACAATCACACAATCACAATCACACAATCACAATCACACAATCACAATCACACAATCACAATCACACAATCACAATCACACAATCACAATCACACAATCACAATCACACAATCACAATCACACAATCACAATCACACAATCACAATCACACAATCACAATCACACAATCACAATCACACAATCACAATCACACAATCACAATCACACAATCACAATCACACAATCACAATCACACAATCACAATCACACAATCACAATCACACAATCACAATCACAAAATCACAATCACACAATCACAATCACACAATCACAATCACACAATCACAATCACACAATCACAATCACACAATCACAATCACACAATCACAATCACACAATCACAATCACACAATCACAATCACACAATCACAATCACACAATCACAATCACACAATCACAATCACACAATCACAATCACGATCACACAATCACATTCACACAATCACACAATCACAATAACACAATCACAATAACACAATCACAATAACACAATCACAATCACCCAATCACAATCACTCAATCATAATCACACAATCACAATCACGCAATCACAATCACGCAATCACAATCATACAATCACAGCCACACTCACGCAATCACAATCACACAGTCACAATCACACAATCACAATCACACAATCACAATCACACAAACACAATCACACAATCACAATCACGCAATCACAATCGCGCAATCAGAATCACGCAATCAGAATCACGCAATCACAATGACGCAATCACAGTCACGCAATCACAATCACGCAATCACAATCACACAATCACAATCACACAATCACAATCACACAATCACAATCACGCAATCACAATCACGCAATCACAATCAGGCAATCACAATCACAGTCACACAATCACAATCACACAATCACAATCACTCAATCACAATCACGCAATCACAATCAGGCAATCACAATCAAAGTCACACAATCACAATCACACAATAACGCATTCACAATCACGCAATCACAATCACACAAACACAATCGCACAAACACAATCACACAATTACAATCACACAATCACAATCACAATCAGACAATCACAGTCACACAATCACAATCACACAAACACAATCACACAATCGCGCAATCAGAATCACGCAATCACAATGACGCAATCACAATGACGCAATCACAATCACGCAATCACAATCACGCAAGCACAATCACAATCACTATCACACAATCACAATCACAATGACACAATCACAATCACACAATCACAATCACACAATCACAATCACGCAATCACAATCACTCATTCACAATCAGCAATCACAATCACACAATCACAATCACACAATCACAATAACACAATCACAATCACGCAATCACAATCACTCAATCACTTTGACGCAATCACAGTCACGCAATCACAATCACGCAATCAAAATCACGAATTCACAATCACGCAACCACAATAACGCAATCACAATAACGCAACCACAATCACACAATCACAATCACGCAATCACAATCACGCAATCACAATCACAATCACACAATCACAGTCACACATTCACAATCACACAATCACAATCACACAATCACAATCACACAATGACAATCACACAATCACAATCACACAATCACAATCACACAATCACAATCACACAATCACAATCACACAATCACAATCACACAATCACAATCACACAATCACAATCACACAATCACAATCACACAATCACAATCACACAATCACAATCACACAATCACAATCACACAATCACAATCACACAATCACAATCACACAATCACAATCACACAATCACAATCACACAATCACAATCACACAATCACAATCACACAATCACAATCACACAATCACAATCACACAATCACAATCACACAATCACAATCACACAATCACAATCACACAATCACAATCACACAATCACAATCACACAATCACAATCACACAATCACAATCACGATCACACAATCACATTCACACAATCACACAATCACAATAACACAATCACAATAACACAATCACAATAACACAATCACAATCACCCAATCACAATCACTCAATCATAATCACACAATCACAATCACGCAATCACAATCACGCAATCACAATCACGCAATCACAATCACACAATCACAGCCACACTCACGCAATCACAATCACACAGTCACAATCACACAATCACAATCACACAATCACAATCACACAATCACAATCACGCAATCACAATCACGCAACCAAAATCACGCAATCACAATCACGCAATCACAATAACGCAGTCACAATAACGGAATCACAATAACGTAATCACAATAACGTAATCACAATAACACAATCACAATCACGCATTCGCAATCACGCAATCACAATCACGCAATCACAATCACGCACTCACAATCACGCAATCACAATCACGCACTCACAATCACGCAAACACAATCACGGAATCACTATCACGCAATCACAATCACGCAATCACAATCACGCAATCGCAATCACAATCACGCAATCGCAATCACGTAATCACAATGAAACAATCACAATCACACAATCACAATCACAATCACGCAATCACAATCACGCAATCACAATCACGCAATCACAATCACACAAACACAATCACACAATCACAATCACGCAATCACCATCACGCAATCACAATCGCGCAATCAGCATCACGCAATCACAATCACGCAATCACAATCACACAATCACGGCCACTTAATCACAATCACGCAAGCACAATCACGCAATCACAACCACAACCACAATCACTATCACACAATCACAATCACAATGACAGAATCACAATCACACAATCACAATCACACAATCACACAATCACAATCACACAATCACAATCACACAATCACAATCACACAATCACAATCACACAATCACAATCACGTAATCACAATCGCGTAATCAGAATCACGCAATCAGAATCACGCAATCACAATGACGCAATCACAGTCACGCAATCACAATCACGCAATCACAATCACGCAATCAGAATCACGCAATCACAATCACACAATCACAATCACACAATCACCATCACGCAATCACAATCAGGCAATCAAAATCACAGTCACACAATCACAATCACACAATCACAATCACACAATCACAATCACTCAATCACAATCACACAATCACAATCACACAATCACAATCACACAATCACAATCACTCAATCACAATCACGCAATCACAATCACACAATCACAGCCACACTCACGCAATCACAATCACACAATCACAAGCACACAATCACAATCACACAATCACAGTCACACAATCACAATCACACAATCACAGTCACACAATCACAATCACGATCACACAATCACATTCACACAATCACACAATCACACAATCACAATCACACAATCACAATCACACAATCACAATCACACAATCACAATCACACAATCACAATCACACAATCACAATCACACAGTCACAATCACACAACCACAATCACACGATCACAATCACACAATCACAATCACGATCACACAATCACATTCACACAATCACACAATCACAATAACAAAATCACAATCACGCATTCACAATCACGCAATCACAATCACGCAATCACAATCACGCAATCACAATCACGCAATCGCAATCAAACAATCACAATCACACAATCACAATCACAATCACGCAATCACAATCACGCAATCACAATCACGCAATCACAATCACAATCACACAATCACAATCACACAATAACAATCACACAATTACATTCACACAATCACAATCACACAATCACAATCACAATCACAATCACAATCACACAATCACGCATTCACAATCACGCAATCACAATCACACAACACAATCACACAATCACAATCACGCAATCACCATCACGCAATCACAATCGCGCAATCACAATCACACAATCACAATCACACAATCACAATCACACAATCACAATCACACAATCACAATCACCCACTCACAATCACGCAATCACAATCACGCAATCACAATCAGGCAATCACAATCACACAATCACAATCACACAATCACAATCACGCAATCACAATCACACAAACACAATCGCACAATCACAATCACACAATTACAATCACACAATCACAATCACACAATCACAATCACGCAATCACAATCACGCAATCACAATCAGGCAATCACAATCACAGTCACACAATCACAATCACACAATCACAATCACTCAATCACAATCACGCAATCACAATCAGGCAATCACAATCAAAGTCACACAATCACAATCACACAATAACGCATTCACAATCACGCAATCACAATCACACAAACACAATCGCACAAACACAATCACACAATTACAATCACACAATCACAATCACAATCAGACAATCACAGTCACACAATCACAATCGCACAATCACAATCACACAATCACAATCACGCAATCACAATCACGCAATCACAATGACGCAATCACAATCACGCAATCACAATCACGCAATCACAATCACGCAATCACAATCACCCAATCACAATCACACAATCACTATCACACAATCACAATCACACAATCACAATCACACAATCACAATAACACAATCACAATCACCCAATCAAAATCACACAATCATAATCACACAATCACAATCACACAATCACAATAACACAATCACAATCACACAATCACAATCACACAATCACAGCCACACAATCACGCAATCACAATCACACAGTCACAATCACACAATCCCAATCACACAATCACAATCACACAAACACAATCACACAATCACAATCACGCAGTCACAATCGCGCAATCAGAATCACGCAATCAGAATCACGCAATCACAATGACGCAAACACAGTCACGCAGTCACAATCACGCTATCACAATCACGCAATCAGAATCACGCAATCACAATGACGCAATCACAATGACGCAATCACAATCACGCAATCACAATCACGCAAGCACAATCACAATCACTATCACACAATCACAATCACAATGACACAATCACAATCACACAATCACAATCACACAATCACAATCACGCAATCACAATCACTCATTCACAATCAGCAATCACAATCACACAATCACAATCACACAATCACAATAACACAATCACAATCACGCAATCACAATCACTCAATCACTTTGACGCAATCACAGTCACGCAATCACAATCACGCAATCAAAATCACGAATTCACAATCACGCAACCACAATAACGCAATCACAATAAGGCAACCACAATCACACAATCACAATCACGCAATCACAATCACGCAATCACAATCACAATCACACAATCACAGTCACACATTCACAATCACACAATCACAATCACACAATCACAATCACACAATAACAATCGCACAATTACATTCACACAATCACAATCACACACTCACAATCACAATCACAATCACACAATCATGCAATCACAATCACGCAATCACAATCACACAAACACAATCACACAATCACAATCACGCCATCACCATCACGCAATCACAATTGCGCAATCAGCATCACGCAATCACAATGACGCAATCACAATCACGCAATCACAATCACACAATAATAATCACACAATCACAATCACGATCACACAATCACAATCACACAATCACAATCACACAATCACAATCACACAATCACAATCACAATCACACAATCACACAATCACAATCACACAATCACAATCACGATCACACAATCACATTCACACAATCACACAATCACAATAACACAATCACAATAACACAATCACAATAACACAATCACAATAACACAATCACAATCACACAATCACAATCACACAATCACAATCACGCAATCACAATCACGCAACCAAAATCACGCAATCACAATCACGCAATCACAATAACGCAGTCACAATAACGGAATCACAATAACGTAATCACAGTAACGTAATCACAATAACACAATCACAATCACGCATTCGCAATCACGCAATCACAATCACGCAATCACAATCACGCACTCACAATCACGCAATCACAATCACGCACTCACAATCACGCAAACACAATCACGGAATCACTATCACGCAATCACAATCACGCAATCACAATCACGCAATCGCAATCACAATCACGCAATCGCAATCACGTAATCACAATGAAACAATCACAATCACACAATCACAATCACAATCACAATCACGCAATCACAATCACGCAATCACAATCACGCAATCACAATCACACAAACACAATCACACAATCACAATCACGCAATCACCATCACGCAATCACAATCGCGCAATCAGCATCACGCAATCACAATCACGCAATCACAATCACACAATCACGGCCACTTAATCACAATCACGCAAGCACAATCACGCAATCACAACCACAACCACAATCACTATCACACAATCACAATCACAATGACAGAATCACAATCACACAATCACAATCACACAATCACACAATCACAATCACACAATCACAATCACACAATCACAATCACACAATCACAATCACACAATCACAATCACACAATCACAATCACGTAATCACAATCGCGTAATCAGAATCACGCAATCAGAATCACGCAATCACAATGACGCAATCACAGTCACGCAATCACAATCACGCAATCACAATCACGCAATCAGAATCACGCAATCACAATCACACAATCACAATCACACAATCACCATCACGCAATCACAATCAGGCAATCACAATCACAGTCACACAATCACAATCACACAATCACAATCACACAATCACAATCACTCAATCACAATCACACAATCACAATCACACAATCACAATCACACAATCACAATCACTCAATCACAATCACGCAATCACAATCACGCAATCACAATAACGCAGTCACAATAACGGAATCACAATAACGTAATCACAATAACGTAATCACAATAACACAATCACAATCACGCATTCACAATCACGCAATCACAATCACGCAATCACAATCACGCACTCACAATCACGCAATCACAATCACGCACTCACAATCACGCAAACACAATCACGGAATCACTATCACGCAATCACAATCACGCAATCACAATCACGCAATTGCAATCACAATTACGCAATCGCAATCACGCAATCACAATCAAACAATCACAATCACACAATCACAATCACAATCACGCAATCACAATCACGCATTCACAATCACGCAATCACAATCACACAAACACAATCACACAATCACAATCGCGCAATCACCATCACGCAATCACAATCACACAAACACAATCACACAATCACAATCACGCAATCACAATCACGCATTCACAATCACGCAATCACAATGACACAATCACAATCACACAATCACAATCACACAATCATAATCACACAATCACAATCACGCAATCACAATCACGCAATCACAATCACGCAATCACAATCACGCAATCACAATCACACAATCACAGCCACACTCACGCAATCACAATCACACAGTCACAATCACACAATCACAATCACACAATCACAATCACACAAACACAATCACACAATCACAATCACGCAATCACAATCGCGCAATCAGAATCACGCAATCAGAATCACGCAATCACAATGACGCAATCACAATCACGCAATCACAATCACGCAAGCACAATCACAATCACTATCACACAATCACAATCACAATGACACAATCACAATCACACAATCACAATCACACAATCACAATCACGCAATCACAATCACTCATTCACAATCAGCAATCACAATCACACAATCACAATCACACAATCACAATAACACAATCACAATCACGCAATCACAATCACTCAATCACTTTGACGCAATCACAGTCACGCAATCACAATCACGCAATCAAAATCACGAATTCACAATCACGCAACCACAATAACGCAATCACAATAACGCAACCACAATCACACAATCACAATCACGCAATCACAATCACGCAATCACAATCACAATCACACAATCACAGTCACACATTCACAATCACACAATCACAATCACACAATCACAATCACACAATAACAATCGCACAATTACATTCACACAATCACAATCACACACTCACAATCACAATCACAATCACACAATCATGCATTCACAATCACGCAATCACAATCACACAAACACAATCACACAATCACAATCACGCCATCACCATCACGCAATCACAATTGCGCAATCAGCATCACGCAATCACAATGACGCAATCACAATCACGCAATCACAATCACACAATAATAATCACACAATCACAATCACGATCACACAATCACAATCACACAATCACAATCACACAATCACAATCACACAATCACAATCACACAATCACAATCACAATCACACAATCACACAATCACAATCACACAATCACAATCACACAATCACAATCACACAATCACAATCACACAATCACAATCACGCACTCACAATCACACAATCGCAATCACACAATCACAATAACACAATCATAATCACACAATCACAATCACACAATCACAATCACACATTCACAATCACACAATCACAATCACACAAACACAATCACACAATCACAATCACGCAATCACAATCACGCAATCACAATCACGCAATCAGAATCACGCAATCAGAATCAGGCAATTACAATGACGCAATCACAGTCACGCAATCACAATCACGCAATCACAATCACTCAATCACAATCACGCAATCAGAATCACGCAATCACAATGACGCAATCACAATGATGCAATCACAATCACGCAAGCACAATCACGCAATCACAATCACAATCGCTATCACACAATCACAATCACAATGACACAATCACAATCACACAATCACAATCACACAATCACAATCACACAATCACAATCACACAATCACAATCACACAATCACAATCACACAATCACAATCACACAATCACAATCACACAATCACAATCACACAATCACAATCACACAATCACAATCACACAATCACAATCACACAATCACAATCACACAATCACAATCACACAATCACAATCACACAATCACAATCGCACAATCACAATCGCACAATCACAATCGCACAATCACAATCAAACAATCACAATCACACAATCACAATCACACAATCACAATCACACAATCACAATCACACAATCACAATCACACAATCACAATCACACAATCACAATCACACAATCGCAATCACACAATCACAATCACACAATCACAATCACACAATCACAATCACACAATCACAATCACACAATCACAATCACACAATCACAATCACACAATCACAATCACACAATCACAATCACACAATCACAATCACACAATCACAATCACACAATCACAATCACACAATCACAATCACACAATCACAATCACACAATCACAATCACGATCACACAATCACACAATCACAATAACACAATCACAATAACACAATCACAATCACGCAATCACAATCACTCAATCACTTTGACGCAATCACAGTCACGCAATCACAATCACGCAATCAAAATCACGAATTCACAATCACGCAACCACAATAACGCAATCACAATAACGCAACCACAATCACACAATCACAATCACGCAATCACAATCACGCAATCACAATCACAATCACACAATCACAGTCACACATTCACAATCACACAATCACAATCACACAATCACAATCACACAATAACAATCGCACAATTACATTCACACAATCACAATCACACACTCACAATCACAATCACAATCACACAATCATGCATTCACAATCACGCAATCACAATCACACAAACACAATCACACAATCACAATCACGCCATCACCATCACGCAATCACAATTGCGCAATCAGCATCACGCAATCACAATGACGCAATCACAATCACGCAATCACAATCACACAATAATAATCACACAATCACAATCACGATCACACAATCACAATCACACAATCACAATCACACAATCACAATCACACAATCACAATCACACAATCACAATCACAATCACACAATCACACAATCACAATCACACAATCACAATCACACAATCACAATCACACAATCACAATCACACAATCACAATCACACAATCACAATCACGCACTCACAATCACACAATCGCAATCACACAATCACAATAACACAATCATAATCACACAATCACAATCACACAATCACAATCACACATTCACAATCACACAATCACAATCACACAAACACAATCACACAATCACAATCACGCAATCACAATCACGCAATCACAATCACGCAATCAGAATCACGCAATCAGAATCAGGCAATTACAATGACGCAATCACAGTCACGCAATCACAATCACGCAATCACAATCACTCAATCACAATCACGCAATCAGAATCACGCAATCACAATGACGCAATCACAATGATGCAATCACAATCACGCAAGCACAATCACGCAATCACAATCACAATCGCTATCACACAATCACAATCACAATGACACAATCACAATCACACAATCACAATCACACAATCACAATCACACAATCACAATCACACAATCACAATCACACAATCACAATCACACAATCACAATCACACAATCACAATCACACAATCACAATCACACAATCACAATCACACAATCACAATCACACAATCACAATCACACAATCACAATCACACAATCACAATCACACAATCACAATCGCACAATCACAATCGCACAATCACAATCGCACAATCACAATCGCACAATCACAATCGCACAATCACAATCGCACAATCACAATCAAACAATCACAATCACACAATCACAATCACACAATCACAATCACACAATCACAATCACACAATCACAATCACACAATCACAATCACACAATCACAATCACACAATCACAATCACACAATCACAATCACACAATCACAATCACACAATCACAATCACACAATCACAATCACACAATCACAATCACACAATCACAATCACACAATCACAATCACACAATCACAATCACACAATCACAATCACACAATCACAATCACACAATCACAATCACACAATCACAATCACACAATCACAATCACACAATCACAATCACACAATCACAATCACACAATCACAATCACACAATCACAGTCACACAATCACAATCACACAATCACAATCACACAATCACAATCACACAATCACAATCACACAATCACAATCACACAATCACAATCACACAATCACAATCACGATCACACAATCACATTCACACAATCACACAATCACAATAACACAATCACAATAACACAATCACAATAACACAATCACAATCACACAATCACAATCACACAATCACAATCACGCAATCACAATCACGCAACCAAAATCACGCAATCACAATCACGCAATCACAATAACGCAGTCACAATAACGGAATCACAATAACGTAATCACAGTAACGTAATCACAATAACACAATCACAATCACGCATTCGCAATCACGCAATCACAATCACGCAATCACAATCACGCACTCACAATCACGCAATCACAATCACGCACTCACAATCACGCAAACACAATCACGGAATCACTATCACGCAATCACAATCACGCAATCACAATCACGCAATCGCAATCACAATCACGCAATCGCAATCACGTAATCACAATGAAACAATCACAATCACACAATCACAATCACAATCACAATCACGCAATCACAATCACGCAATCACAATCACGCAATCACAATCACACAAACACAATCACACAATCACAATCACGCAATCACCATCACGCAATCACAATCGCGCAATCAGCATCACGCAATCACAATCACGCAATCACAATCACACAATCACGGCCACTTAATCACAATCACGCAAGCACAATCACGCAATCACAACCACAACCACAATCACTATCACACAATCACAATCACAATGACAGAATCACAATCACACAATCACAATCACACAATCACACAATCACAATCACACAATCACAATCGCGCAATCACCATCACGCAATCACAATCACACAAACACAATCACACAATCACAATCACGCAATCACAATCACGCATTCACAATCACGCAATCACAATGACACAATCACAATCACACAATCACAATCACACAATCATAATCACACAATCACAATCACGCAATCACAATCACGCAATCACAATCACGCAATCACAATCACGCAATCACAATCACACAATCACAGCCACACTCACGCAATCACAATCACACAGTCACAATCACACAATCACAATCACACAATCACAATCACACAAACACAATCACACAATCACAATCACGCAATCACAATCGCGCAATCAGAATCACGCAATCAGAATCACGCAATCACAATGACGCAATCACAATCACGCAATCACAATCACGAAGGCACAATCACGCAATCACAATCACAATCACTATTACACAATCACAATCACAATGACACAATCACAATCACACAATCGCAATCACACAGTCACAATCACACAATCACAATCACACAATCACAATCACACAATCACAATCACACAATCACAGCCACGCAATCACAATCACGCAATCACAATCAGGCAATCACAATCACAGTCACACAATCACAATCACACAATCACAATCACACAATCACAATCACTCAATCACAATCACACAATCACAATCACACAATCACAATCACACAATCACAATCAGACAATCACAATCACACAATCACAATCACACAATCACAATCACACAATCACAATCACACAATCACAATCACACAATCACAATCACACAATCACAATCACACAATCACAATCACACAATCACAATCACACAATCACAATCACACAATCACAATCACACAATCACAATCACACAATCACAATCACACAATCACAATCACACAATCACAATCACACAATCACAATCACACAATCACAATCACACAATCACAATCACACAATCACAATCACACAATCACAATCACACAATCACAATCACACAATCACAATAACAATCACACAATAACGCAATCACAATCACACAATCACAGTCACAAAATCACAATGACACAATCACAATCACACAATCACAATCACACAATCACAATCACACAATCACAATCGCACAATCACAATCACACAATCACAATCACGCAATCACAATCACGCAATCACAATCAGGCAATCACAATCACAGTCACACAATCACAATCACACAATAACGCATTCACAATCACGCAATCACAATCACACAAACACAATCGCACAATTACAATCACACAATTACAATCACACAATTACAATCACACAATCACAATCACACAATCACAATCACGCAATCACAATCACGCAATCACAATCACGCAATCACAATCACGCAATCACAATCACGCAATCACAATCACAATCAGACAATCACAGTCACACAATCACAATCACACAATCACAATCACACAATCACAATCACACAATCACAATCACGCAATCACAATCACGCACCCACAACCACGCAATCACAATCACGCAATCACAATGACGCAGTCACAATAACGGAATCACAATAACGTAATCACAATAACGTAATCACAATAACACAATCACAATCACGCATTCACAATCACGCAATCACAATCACGCAATCACAATCACGCACTCACAATCACGCAATCACAATCACGCAATCACAATCACGCACTCACAATCACGCAAACACAATCACGGAATCACTATCACGCAATCACAATCACGCAATCACAATCACGCAATCGCAATCACAATCACGCAATCGCAATCACGCAATCACAATCAAACAATCACAATCACACAATCACAATCACACAATCACAATCACACAATCACAATCACACAATCACAATCACACAATCACAATCACACAATCACAATCACACAATCACAATCACACAATCACAATCACACAATCACAATCACACAATCACAATCACACAATCACAATCACACAATCACAATCACACAATCACAATCACACAATCACAATCGCACAATCACAATCACGCAATCACAATCACACAATCACAATCACACAATCACAATCACCCAATCACAATCACGCAATCACAATCACGCAATCACAATCACGCACTCACAATCACGCAAACACAATCACGGAATCACTATCACGCAATCACAATCACGCAATCACAATCACGCAATCGCAATCACAATCACGCAATCGCAATCACGCAATCACAATCAAACAATCACAATCACACAATCACAATCACACAGTCACAATCACACAGTCACAATCACACAGTCACAATCACACAATCACAATCACACAGTCACAATCACACAGTCACAATCAAACAATTACAATCAAATAATCATAATCACACAATCACAATCACACAATCACAATCACGCAATCACAATCACGCAATCACAATCACGCAATCACAATCACAATAAGACAATCACAGTCACACAATCACAATCACACAATCACAATCACGCAATCACAATCACGCAATCACAATCACGCAATCACAATCACACAATCACAGTCACACAATCACAGTCACGATCACACAATCACATTCACACAATCACACAATCACACAATCACAATCACACAATCACAATCACACAATCACAATCACACAATCACAATCACACAATCACAATCACACAATCACAATCACACAATCGCAATCACACAATCGCAATCACACAATCACAATCACACAATCACAATCACACAATCACAATCACACAATCACAACCACACAATCACAATCACACAATCACAATCACACAATCACAATCACACAATCACAATCACACAATCACAATCACACAATCACAATCACGATCACACAATCACATTCACACAATAACACAATCACACAATCACAATAACACAATCACAATAACACAATCACAATCACCCAATCACAATCACTCAATCATAATCACACAATCACAATCACGCAAACACAATAACGCAATCACAATCACACAATCACAGCCACACTCACGCAATCACAATCACACAGTCACAATCACACAATCACAATCACACAATCACAATCACACAATCACAATCACACAAACACAATCACACAATCACAATCACGTAATCACAATCGCGCAATCAGAATCACGCAATCAGAATCACGCAATCACAATGACGCAATCACAGTCACGCAATCACAATCACGCAATCACAATCACGCAATCACAATCACGCAATCAGAATCACGCAATCACAATGACGCAATCACAATGACGCAATCACAATCACGCAATCACAATCACGCAAGCACAATCACGCAATCACAATCACAATCACTATTACACAATCACAATCACAATGACACAATCACAATCTCACAATCACAATTACACAATCACACAATCACAATCACACAATCACAACCACGCAATCACAATCAGGCAATCACAATCACAGTCACACAATCACAATCACACAATCACAATCACACAATCACAATCACACAATCACAATCACACAATCACAATCACACAATCACAATCACACAATCACAATCACACAATCACAATCACACAATCACAATCACACAATCACAATCACACAATCACAATCACACAATCACAATCACACAATCACAATCACGCAATCGCAATCACGCAATCACAATCACGCAATCACAATCACACAATCACAATAACAATCACACAATAACGCATTCACAATCACACAAACACAATCGCACAATCACAATCACACAATCACAATCACACAATCACAATCACACAATCACGATCACACAATCACAATCATACAATCACAATCACACAATCGCAATCACGCAATCACAATCACGCAATCACAATCACACAATCACAATCACACAATCACAATCACACAATCACAATCACACAATCACAGTCACACAATCACAATCGCGATCACACAATCACATTCACACAATCACACAATCACACAATCACAATCACACAATCACAATCACACAATCACAATCACACAATCACAATCACACAATCACAATCGCACAATCACAATCACGCAATCACAATCGCGCAATCACAATCACGCAATCAGAATCACGCAATCACAATGACGCAATCGCAGTCACGCAATCACAATCACGCAATCAGAATCACGCAATCACAATGACGCAATCACAATGACGCAATCACAATCACGCAATCACAATCACGCAAGCACAATCACGCAATCACAATCACAATCACTATTACACAATCACAATCACACAATCACAATCACACAATCACAATCGCACAATCACAATCACGCAATCACAATCGCGCAATCACAATCACGCAATCAGAATCACGCAATCACAATGACGCAATCGCAGTCACGCAATCACAATCACGCAATCAGAATCACGCAATCACAATGACGCAATCACAATGACGCAATCACAATCACGCAATCACAATCACGCAAGCACAATCACGCAATCACAATCACAATCACTATTACACAATCACAATCACAATGACACAATCACAATCACACAATCACAATCACACAATCACAATCACACAATCACAATCACACAATCACAATCACACAATCACAATCACACAATCACAATCACACAATCACAATCACACAATCACAATCACACAATCACAATCACCCAATCACAATCACGCAATCACAATCAGGCAATCACAATCACAGTCACACAATCACAATCACACAATCACAATCACACAATCACAATCACTCAATCACAATCACACAATCACAATCACACAAACACAATCACACAATCACAATCACACAATCACAATCACACAATCACAATCACACAATCACAATCACACAATCACAATCACAAAATCACAGCCACACTCACGCAATCACAATCACACAGTCACAATCACACAATCACAACCACACAATCACAATCACACAATCACAATCACACAATCACAATCACACAATCACAATCACAATGACACAATCACAATCACACAATCACATTCACACAATCACACAATCACAATAACACAATCACACAATCACACAATCACAATAACACAATCACAATAACACAATCACAATCACCCAATCACAATCACTCAATCATAATCACACAATCACAATCACGCAATCACAATCACGCAATCACAATCACACAATCACAGCCACACTCACGCAATCACAATCACACAGTCACAATCACACAATCACAATCACACAACCACAATCACACAAACACAATCACACAATCACAATCACGTAATCACAATCGCGCAATCAGAATCACGCAATCAGAATCACGCAATCACAATGACGCAATCACAGTCACGCAATCACAATCACGCAATCACAATCACGCAATCAGAATCACGCAATCACAATCACAATCACTATTACACAATATCAATCACAATGACACAATCACAATCACACAATCACAGTCACACAATCACACAATCACAATCACACAATCACAATCACACAATCACAATCACGCAATCGCAATCAGGCAATCACAATCACAGTCACACAATCACAATCACACAATCACAATCACACAATCACAATCACTCAATCACAATCACACAATCACAATCACACAATCACAATCACACAATCACAATCACTCAATCACTATCACGCAATCACAATCACGCAATCACAATAACGCAGTCACAATAACGGAATCACAATAACGTAATCACAATAACGTAATCACAATAAAACAATCACAATCACGCATTCACAATCACGCAATCACAATCGCGCAATCACAATCACGCAATCAGAATCACGCAATCACAATGACGCAATCACAATGACGCAATCACAATCACGCAATCACAATCACGCAAGCACAATCGCGCAATCACAATCACAATCACTATTACACAATCACAATCACAATCACACAATCACAATCACACAATCACAATCACACAATCACAATCACACAATCACAATCACACAATCACAATCACACAATCACAATCACGCAATCACAATCAGGCAATCACAATCACAGTCACACAATCACAATCACACAATCACAATCACACAATCACAATCACTCAATCACAATCACACAATCACAATCACACAAACACAATCACACAATCACAATCACACAATCACAATCACACAATCACAATCACACAATCACAATCACACAATCACAATCACACAATCACAGCCACACTCACGCAATCACAATCACACAGTCACAATCACACAATCACAACCACACAATCACAATCACACAATCACAATCACACAATCACAATCACACAATCACAATCAGAATGACACAATCACAATCACACAATCACATTCACACAATCACACAATCACAATAACACAATCACACAATCACACAATCACACAATCACACAATCACAATAACACAATCACAATCACCCAATCACAATCACTCAATCATAATCACACAATCACAATCACGCAATCACAATCACGCAATCACAATCACACAATCACAGCCACACTCACGCAATCACTATCACACAGTCACAATCACACAATCACAATCACACAACCACAATCACACAAACACAATCACACAATCACAATCACGTAATCACAATCGCGCAATCAGAATCACGCAATCAGAATCACGCAATCACAATGACGCAATCACAGTCACGCAATCACAATCACGCAATCACAATCACGCAATCAGAATCACGCAATCACAATCACAATCACTATTACACAATCACAATCACAATGACACAATCACAATCACACAATCACAGTCACACAATCACACAATCACAATCACACAATCACAATCACACAATCACAATCACGCAATCACAATCAGGCAATCACAATCACAGTCACGCAATCACAATCACACAATCACAATCACACAATCACAATCACTCAATCACAATCACACAATCACAATCACACAATCACAATCACACAATCACAATCACTCAATCACTATCACGCAATCACAATCACGCAATCACAATAACGCAGTCACAATAACGGAATCACAATAACGTAATCACAATAACGTAATCACAATAACACAATCACAATCACGCATTCACAATCACGCAATCACAATCACGCAATCACAATCACGCAATCACAATCACGCACTCACAATCACGCAATCACAATCACGCACTCACAATCACACAAACACAATCACACAATCACAATCACGCAATCACCATCACGCAATCACAATCGCGCAATCAGCATCACGCAATCACAATCACGCAATCACAATCACACAATCACAGCCACTTAATCACAATCACGCAAGCACAATCACGCAATCACAATCACAATCACTATCACACAATCACAATCACAATGACACAATCACAATCACACAATCACAATCACACAATCACAATCACACAATCACAATCACACAATCACACAATCACAATCACACAATCACAATCACGCAATCAGAATCACGCAATCACAATGACGCAATCACAATGACGCAATCACAATAACGCAATCACAATCACGCAAGCACAATCATGCAATCACAATCACAACCACTACTACACAATCACAATCACAATGACACAATCACAATCACACAATCACAATCACACAATAACAATCACACAATCACAATCACACAATCACAATCACGCAATCACAATCACGCAATCACAATCACGCAATCACAATCAGGCAATCACAATCACAGTCACACAATCACAATCACACAATCACAATCACACAATCACAATCACACAATCACAATCACTCAATCATAATCACACAATCACAATCACACAATCACAATCACACAATCACAATCAGACAATCACAATCACACAATCACAATCACACAATCACACAATCACAATCACACAATCACATTCACGCAATCACAATCACGCAATCACAATCAGGCAATCACAATCACAGTCACACAATCACAATCACACAATAACGCATTCACAATCACGCAATCACAATCACACAAACACAATCGCACAATCACAATCACACAATTACAATCACACAATCACAATCACACAATCACAATCACGCAATCACAATCACGCAATCACAATCACGCAATCGCAATCACAATCAGACAATCACAGTCACACAATCACAATCACACAATCACAATCACACAATCACAATCACACAATCACAATCACACAATCACAATCACACAATCACAATCACACAATCACAATCACACAATCACAATCACACAATCACAATCACACAATCACAATCACACAATCACAATCACACAATCACAATCACACAATCACAATCACACAATCACAATCACACAATCACAATCACACAATCACAATCACACAATCACAATCACACAATCACAATCACACAATCACAATCACCCAATCACAATCACGCAATCACAATCACGCAATCACAATCACGCACTCACAATCACGCAAACACAATCACGGAATCACTATCACGCAATCACAATCACGCAATCACAATCACGCAATCGCAATCACAATCACGCAATCGCAATCACGCAATCACAATCAAACAATCACAATCACACAATCACAATCACACAATCACAATCACACAATCACAATCACACAATCACAATCACATAATCACAATCACGCAATCACAATCACGCAATCACAATCACGCAATCACAATCACGCAATCACAATCACGCAATCACAATCACGCAGTCACAATAACGCAGTCACAATAACGGAATCACAATAACGTAATCACAATTAAGTAATCACAATAACACAATCACAATCACGCATTCACAATCACGCAATCACAATCACGCAATCACAATCACGCACTCACAATCACGCAATCACAATCACGCACTCACAATCACGCAAACACAATCACGCAATCACTATCACGCAATCACAATCACGCAGTCACAATCACGCAATCACAATCACGCAATCACAATCACGCAATCACAATCACACAATCACAATCACACAATCACAATCACACAATCGCAATCACACAATCACAATCACACAATCACAATCACACAATCACAATCACACAATCACAACCACACAATCACAATCACACAATCACAATCACACAATCACAATCACACAATCACAATCACACAATCACAATCACGATCACACAATCACATTCACACAATAACACAATCACACAATCACAATAACACAATCACAATAACACAATCACAATCACCCAATCACAATCACTCAATCATAATCACACAATCACAATCACGCAATCACAATAACGCAATCACAATCACACAATCACAGCCACACTCACGCAATCACAATCACACAGTCACAATCACACAATCACAATCACACAATCACAATCACACAATCACAATCACACAAACACAATCACACAATCACAATCACGTAATCACAATCGCGCAATCAGAATCACGCAATCAGAATCACGCAATCACAATGACGCAATCACAGTCACGCAATCACAATCACGCAATCACAATCACGCAATCACAATCACGCAATCAGAATCACGCAATCACAATGACGCAATCACAATGACGCAATCACAATCACGCAATCACAATCACGCAAGCACAATCACGCAATCACAATCACAATCACTATTACACAATCACAATCACAATGACACAATCACAATCACACAATCACAATCACACAATCACACAATCACAATCACACAATCACAACCACGCAATCACAATCAGGCAATCACAATCACAGTCACACAATCACAATCACACAATCACAATCACACAATCACAATCACACAATCACAATCACACAATCACAATCACACAATCACAATCACACAATCACAATCACACAATCACAATCACACAATCACAATCACACAATCACAATCACACAATCACAATCACACAATCACAATCACACAATCACAATCACGCAATCGCAATCACGCAATCACAATCACGCAATCACAATCACACAATCACAATAACAATCACACAATAACGCATTCACAATCACACAAACACAATCGCACAATCACAATCACACAATCACAATCACACAATCACAATCACACAATCACGATCACACAATCACAATCATACAATCACAATCACACAATCGCAATCACGCAATCACAATCACGCAATCACAATCACACAATCACAATCACACAATCACAATCACACAATCACAATCACACAATCACAGTCACACAATCACAATCGCGATCACACAATCACATTCACACAATCACACAATCACACAATCACAATCACACAATCACAATCACACAATCACAATCACACAATCACAATCACACAATCACAATCGCACAATCACAATCACGCAATCACAATCGCGCAATCACAATCACGCAATCAGAATCACGCAATCACAATGACGCAATCGCAGTCACGCAATCACAATCACGCAATCAGAATCACGCAATCACAATGACGCAATCACAATGACGCAATCACAATCACGCAATCACAATCACGCAAGCACAATCACGCAATCACAATCACAATCACTATTACACAATCACAATCACAATGACACAATCACAATCACACAATCACAATCACACAATCACAATCACACAATCACAATCACACAATCACAATCACACAATCACAATCACACAATCACAATCACACAATCACAATCACCCAATCACAATCACGCAATCACAATCAGGCAATCACAATCACAGTCACACAATCACAATCACACAATCACAATCACACAATCACAATCACTCAATCACAATCACACAATCACAATCACACAAACACAATCACACAATCACAATCACACAATCACAATCACACAATCACAATCACACAATCACAATCACACAATCACAATCACACAATCACAATCACACAATCACAATCACACAATCACAATCACACAATCACAATCACAAAATCACAGCCACACTCACGCAATCACAATCACACAGTCACAATCACACAATCACAACCACACAATCACAATCACACAATCACAATCACACAATCACAATCACACAATCACAATCACACAATCACAATCACAATGACACAATCACAATCACACAATCACATTCACACAATCACACAATCACAATAACACAATCACACAATCACACAATCACAATAACACAATCACAATAACACAATCACAATCACCCAATCACAATCACTCAATCATAATCACACAATCACAATCACGCAATCACAATCACGCAATCACAATCACACAATCACAGCCACACTCACGCAATCACAATCACACAGTCACAATCACACAATCACAATCACACAACCACAATCACACAAACACAATCACACAATCACAATCACGTAATCACAATCGCGCAATCAGAATCACGCAATCAGAATCACGCAATCACAATGACGCAATCACAGTCACGCAATCACAATCACGCAATCACAATCACGCAATCAGAATCACGCAATCACAATCACAATCACTATTACACAATCACAATCACAATGACACAATCACAATCACACAATCACAGTCACACAATCACACAATCACAATCACACAATCACAATCACACAATCACAATCACGCAATCACAATCAGGCAATCACAATCACAGTCACACAATCACAATCACACAATCACAATCACACAATCACAATCACTCAATCACAATCACACAATCACAATCACACAATCACAATCACACAATCACAATCACTCAATCACTATCACGCAATCACAATCACGCAATCACAATAACGCAGTCACAATAACGGAATCACAATAACGTAATCACAATAACGTAATCACAATAACGTAATCACAATAAAACAATCACAATCACGCAATCACAATCACGCACTCACAATCACGCAAACACAATCACGCAATCAGAATCACGCAATCACAATCACGCAATCACAATCACGCAATCGCAATCACAATCACGCAATCGCAATCACGCAATCACAATCAAACAATCACAATCACACAATCACAATCACACAATCACAATCACACAATCACAATCACACAATCACAATCACATAATCACAATCACGCAATCACAATCACGCAATCACAATCACGCAATCACAATCACACAATCACAATAACAATCACACAATAACGCATTCACAATCACTCAAACACAATCGCACAATCACAATCACACAATCACAATCACACAATCACAATCACACAATCACGATCACACAATCACAATCATACAATCACAATCACACAATCACAATCACACAATCACAATCACGCAATCACAATCACGCAATCACAATCACGCAATCACAATCACAATAAGACAATCACAGTCACACAATCACAATCACACAATCACAATCACGCAATCACATTCACGCAATCACAATCACGCAATCACAATCACGCAATCACAATCACGCAATCACAATCACGCAGTCACAATAACGCAGTCACAATAACGGAATCACAATAACGTAATCACAATTAAGTAATCACAATAACACAATCACAATCACGCATTCACAATCACGCAATCACAATCACGCAATCACAATCACGCACTCACAATCACGCAATCACAATCACGCACTCACAATCACGCAAACACAATCACGCAATCACTATCACGCAATCACAATCACGCAATCACAATCACGCAATCACAATCACGCAATCACAATCACGCAATCACAATCACACAATCACAATCACACAATCACAATCACACAATCACAATCACACAATCACAATCACACAATCACAATCACACAATCACAATCACACAATCACAATCACACAATCACAATCACACAGTCACAATCACACAATCACAATCACACAGTCACAATCACACAGTCACAATCACACAGTCACAATCACACAATCACAATCACACAGTCACAATCACACAGTCACAATCAAACAATTACAATCAAATAATCATAATCACACAATCACAATCACACAATCACAGTCACACAATCACAGTCACGATCACACAATCACATTCACACAATCACACAATCACACAATCACAATCACACAATCACAATCACACAATCACAATCACACAATCACAATCACACAATCACAATCACACAATCACAATCACACAATCGCAATCACACAATCACAATCACACAATCACAATCACACAATCACAATCACACAATCACAACCACACAATCACAATCACACAATCACAATCACACAATCACAATCACACAATCACAATCACACAATCACAATCACACAATCACAATCACGATCACACAATCACATTCACACAATAACACAATCACACAATCACAATAACACAATCACAATAACACAATCACAATAACACAATCACAATCACCCAATCACAATCACTCAATCATAATCACACAATCACAATCACGCAATCACAATAACGCAATCACAATCACACAATCACAGCCACACTCACGCAATCACAATCACACAGTCACAATCACACAATCACAATCACACAATCACAATCACACAATCACAATCACACAAACACAATCACACAATCACAATCACGTAATCACAATCGCGCAATCAGAATCACGCAATCAGAATCACGCAATCACAATGACGCAATCACAGTCACGCAATCACAATCACGCAATCACAATCACGCAATCACAATCACGCAATCAGAATCACGCAATCACAATGACGCAATCACAATGACGCAATCACAATCACGCAATCACAATCACGCAAGCACAATCACGCAATCACAATCACAATCACTATTACACAATCACAATCACAATGACACAATCACAATCACACAATCACAATCACACAATCACACAATCACAATCACACAATCACAACCACGCAATCACAATCAGGCAATCACAATCACAGTCACACAATCACAATCACACAATCACAATCACACAATCACAATCACACAATCACAATCACACAATCACAATCACACAATCACAATCACACAATCACAATCACACAATCACAATCACACAATCACAATCACACAATCACAATCACACAATCACAATCACACAATCACAATCACACAATCACAATCACGCAATCGCAATCACGCAATCACAATCACGCAATCACAATCACACAATCACAATAACAATCACACAATAACGCATTCACAATCACACAAACACAATCGCACAATCACAATCACACAATCACAATCACACAATCACAATCACACAATCACGATCACACAATCACAATCATACAATCACAATCACACAATCGCAATCACGCAATCACAATCACGCAATCACAATCACACAATCACAATCACACAATCACAATCACACAATCACAATCACACAATCACAGTCACACAATCACAATCGCGATCACACAATCACACAATCACACAATCACAATCACACAATCACAATCACACAATCACAATCACACAATCACAATCACACAATCACAATCGCACAATCACAATCACGCAATCACAATCGCGCAATCACAATCACGCAATCAGAATCACGCAATCACAATGACGCAATCGCAGTCACGCAATCACAATCACGCAATCAGAATCACGCAATCACAATGACGCAATCACAATGACGCAATCACAATCACGCAATCACAATCACGCAAGCACAATCACGCAATCACAATCACAATCACTATTACACAATCACAATCACAATGACACAATCACAATCACACAATCACAATCACACAATCACAATCACACAATCACAATCACACAATCACAATCACACAATCACAATCACACAATCACAATCACACAATCACAATCACCCAATCACAATCACGCAATCACAATCAGGCAATCACAATCACAGTCACACAATCACAATCACACAATCACAATCACACAATCACAATCACTCAATCACAATCACACAATCACAATCACACAAACACAATCACACAATCACAATCACACAATCACAATCACACAATCACAATCACACAATCACAATCACACAATCACAATCACACAATCACAATCACACAATCACAATCACACAATCACAATCACACAATCACAATCACAAAATCACAGCCACACTCACGCAATCACAATCACACAGTCACAATCACACAATCACAACCACACAATCACAATCACACAATCACAATCACACAATCACAATCACACAATCACAATCACACAATCACAATCACAATGACACAATCACAATCACACAATCACATTCACACAATCACACAATCACAATCACACAATCACAATAACACAATCACACAATCACACAATCACAATAACACAATCACAATAACACAATCACAATCACCCAATCACAATCACTCAATCATAATCACACAATCACAATCACGCAATCACAATCACGCAATCACAATCACACAATCACAGCCACACTCACGCAATCACAATCACACAGTCACAATCACACAATCACAATCACACAACCACAATCACACAAACACAATCACACAATCACAATCACGTAATCACAATCGCGCAATCAGAATCACGCAATCAGAATCACGCAATCACAATGACGCAATCACAGTCACGCAATCACAATCACGCAATCACAATCACGCAATCAGAATCACGCAATCACAATCACAATCACTATTACACAATCACAATCACAATGACACAATCACAATCACACAATCACAGTCACACAATCACACAATCACAATCACACAATCACAATCACACAATCACAATCACGCAATCACAATCAGGCAATCACAATCACAGTCACACAATCACAATCACACAATCACAATCACACAATCACAATCACTCAATCACAATCACACAATCACAATCACACAATCACAATCACACAATCACAATCACTCAATCACTATCACGCAATCACAATCACGCAATCACAATAACGCAGTCACAATAACGGAATCACAATAACGTAATCACAATAACGTAATCACAATAAAACAATCACAATCACGCATTCACAATCACACAATCACAATCACACAGTCACAATCACACAGTCACAATCACACAGTCACAATCACACAATCACAATCACACAGTCACAATCACACAGTCACAATCAAACAATTACAATCAAATAATCATAATCACACAATCACAATCACACAATCACAGTCACACAATCACAGTCACGATCACACAATCACATTCACACAATCACACAATCACACAATCACAATCACACAATCACAATCACACAATCACAATCACACAATCACAATCACACAATCACAATCACACAATCACAATCACACAATCGCAATCACACAATCACAATCACACAATCACAATCACACAATCACAATCACACAATCACAACCACACAATCACAATCACACAATCACAATCACACAATCACAATCACACAATCACAATCACACAATCACAATCACACAATCACAATCACGATCACACAATCACATTCACACAATAACACAATCACACAATCACAATAACACAATCACAATAACACAATCACAATCACCCAATCACAATCACTCAATCATAATCACACAATCACAATCACGCAATCACAATAACGCAATCACAATCACACAATCACAGCCACACTCACGCAATCACAATCACACAGTCACAATCACACAATCACAATCACACAATCACAATCACACAATCACAATCACACAAACACAATCACACAATCACAATCACGTAATCACAATCGCGCAATCAGAATCACGCAATCAGAATCACGCAATCACAATGACGCAATCACAGTCACGCAATCACAATCACGCAATCACAATCACGCAATCACAATCACGCAATCAGAATCACGCAATCACAATGACGCAATCACAATGACGCAATCACAATCACGCAATCACAATCACGCAAGCACAATCACGCAATCACAATCACAATCACTATTACACAATCACAATCACAATGACACAATCACAATCACACAATCACAATCACACAATCACACAATCACAATCACACAATCACAACCACGCAATCACAATCAGGCAATCACAATCACAGTCACACAATCACAATCACACAATCACAATCACACAATCACAATCACACAATCACAATCACACAATCACAATCACACAATCACAATCACACAATCACAATCACACAATCACAATCACACAATCACAATCACAATCACACAATCACAATCACACAATCACAATCACACAATCACAATCACACAATCACAATCACGCAATCGCAATCACGCAATCACAATCACGCAATCACAATCACACAATCACAATAACAATCACACAATAACGCATTCACAATCACACAAACACAATCGCACAATCACAATCACACAATCACAATCACACAATCACAATCACACAATCACGATCACACAATCACAATCATACAATCACAATCACACAATCGCAATCACGCAATCACAATCACGCAATCACAATCACACAATCACAATCACACAATCACAATCACACAATCACAATCACACAATCACAGTCACACAATCACAATCGCGATCACACAATCACATTCACACAATCACACAATCACACAATCACACAATCACAATCACACAATCACAATCACACAATCACAATCACACAATCACAATCACACAATCACAATCGCACAATCACAATCACGCAATCACAATCGCGCAATCACAATCACGCAATCAGAATCACGCAATCACAATGACGCAATCGCAGTCACGCAATCACAATCACGCAATCAGAATCACGCAATCACAATGACGCAATCACAATGACGCAATCACAATCACGCAATCACAATCACGCAAGCACAATCACGCAATCACAATCACAATCACTATTACACAATCACAATCACAATGACACAATCACAATCACACAATCACAATCACACAATCACAATCACACAATCACAATCACACAATCACAATCACACAATCACAATCACACAATCACAATCACACAATCACAATCACCCAATCACAATCACGCAATCACAATCAGGCAATCACAATCACAGTCACACAATCACAATCACACAATCACAATCACACAATCACAATCACTCAATCACAATCACACAATCACAATCACACAAACACAATCACACAATCACAATCACACAATCACAATCACACAATCACAATCACACAATCACAATCACACAATCACAATCACACAATCACAATCACAAAATCACAGCCACACTCACGCAATCACAATCACACAGTCACAATCACACAATCACAACCACACAATCACAATCACACAATCACAATCACACAATCACAATCACACAATCACAATCACAATGACACAATCACAATCACACAATCACATTCACACAATCACACAATCACAATAACACAATCACACAATCACACAATCACAATAACACAATCACAATAACACAATCACAATCACCCAATCACAATCACTCAATCATAATCACACAATCACAATCACGCAATCACAATCACGCAATCACAATCACACAATCACAGCCACACTCACGCAATCACAATCACACAGTCACAATCACACAATCACAATCACACAACCACAATCACACAAACACAATCACACAATCACAATCACGTAATCACAATCGCGCAATCAGAATCACGCAATCAGAATCACGCAATCACAATGACGCAATCACAGTCACGCAATCACAATCACGCAATCACAATCACGCAATCAGAATCACGCAATCACAATCACAATCACTATTACACAATCACAATCACAATGACACAATCACAATCACACAATCACAGTCACACAATCACACAATCACAATCACACAATCACAATCACACAATCACAATCACGCAATCACAATCAGGCAATCACAATCACAGTCACACAATCACAATCACACAATCACAATCACACAATCACAATCACTCAATCACAATCACACAATCACAATCACACAATCACAATCACACAATCACAATCACTCAATCACTATCACGCAATCACAATCACGCAATCACAATAACGCAGTCACAATAACGGAATCACAATAACGTAATCACAATAACGTAATCACAATAAAACAATCACAATCACGCATTCACAATCACGCAATCACAATCGCGCAATCACAATCACGCAATCAGAATCACGCAATCACAATGACGCAATCACAATGACGCAATCACAATCACGCAATCACAATCACGCAAGCACAATCGCGCAATCACAATCACAATCACTATTACACAATCACAATCACAATGACACAATCACAATCACACAATCACAATCACACAATCACAATCACACAATCACAATCACACAATCACAATCACACAATCACAATCACGCAATCACAATCAGGCAATCACAATCACAGTCACACAATCACAATCACACAATCACAATCACACAATCACAATCACTCAATCACAATCACACAATCACAATCACACAAACACAATCACACAATCACAATCACACAATCACAATCACACAATCACAATCACACAATCACAATCACACAATCACAATCACACAATCACAGCCACACTCACGCAATCACAATCACACAGTCACAATCACACAATCACAACCACACAATCACAATCACACAATCACAATCACACAATCACAATCACACAATCACAATCACACAATCACAATCAGAATGACACAATCACAATCACACAATCACATTCACACAATCACACAATCACAATAACACAATCACACAATCACACAATCACACAATCACACAATCACACAATCACACAATCACAATAACACAATCACAATCACCCAATCACAATCACTCAATCATAATCACACAATCACAATCACGCAATCACAATCACGCAATCACAATCACACAATCACAGCCACACTCACGCAATCACAATCACACAGTCACAATCACACAATCACAATCACACAACCACAATCACACAAACACAATCACACAATCACAATCACGTAATCACAATCGCGCAATCAGAATCACGCAATCAGAATCACGCAATCACAATGACGCAATCACAGTCACGCAATCACAATCACGCAATCACAATCACGCAATCAGAATCACGCAATCACAATCACAATCACTATTACACAATCACAATCACAATGACACAATCACAATCACACAATCACAGTCACACAATCACACAATCACAATCACACAATCACAATCACACAATCACAATCACGCAATCACAATCAGGCAATCACAATCACAGTCACACAATCACAATCACACAATCACAATCACACAATCACAATCACTCAATCACAATCACACAATCACAATCACACAATCACAATCACACAATCACAATCACACAATCACAATCACTCAATCACTATCACGCAATCACAATCACGCAATCACAATAACGCAGTCACAATAACGGAATCACAATAACGTAATCACAATAACGTAATCACAATCACGCACTCACAATCACACAAACACAATCACACAATCACAATCACGCAATCACCATCACGCAATCACAATCGCGCAATCAGCATCACGCAATCACAATCACGCAATCACAATCACGCAATCACAATCACACAATCACAGCCACTTAATCACAATCACGCAAGCACAATCACGCAATCACAATCACAATCACTATCACACAATCACAATCACAATGACACAATCACAATCACACAATCACAATCACACAATCACAATCACACAATCACACAATCACAATCACACAATCACAATCACGCAATCAGAATCACGCAATCACAATGACGCAATCACAATGACGCAATCACAATAACGCAATCACAATCACGCAAGCACAATCACGCAATCACAATCACAACCACTACTACACAATCACAATCACAATGACACAATCACAATCACACAATCACAATCACACAATAACAATCACACAATCACAATCACACAATCACAATCACGCAATCACAATCACGCAATCACAATCACGCAATCACAATCAGGCAATCACTATCACAGTCACACAATCACAATCACACAATCACAATCACACAATCACAATCACACAATCACAATCACTCAATCATAATCACACAATCACAATCACACAATCACAATCACACAATCACAATCAGACAATCACAATCACACAATCACAATCACACAATCACACAATCACAATCACACAATCACATTCACGCAATCACAATCACGCAATCACAATCAGGCAATCACAATCACAGTCACACAATCACAATCACACAATAACGCATTCACAATCACGCAATCACAATCACACAAACACAATCGCACAATCACAATCACACAATTACAATCACACAATCACAATCACACAATCACAATCACGCAATCACAATCACGCAATCACAATCACGCAATCACAATCACAATCAGACAATCACAGTCACACAATCACAATCACACAATCACAATCACACAATCACAATCACACAATCACAATCACACAATCACAATCACACAATCACAATCACACAATCACAATCACACAATCACAATCACACAATCACAATCACACAATCACAATCACACAATCACAATCACACAATCACAATCACACAATCACAATCACACAATCACAATCACTCAATCACAATCACGCAATCACAATCACGCAATCACAATAACGCAGTCACAATAACGGAATCACAATAACGTAATCACAATAACATAATCACAATAACACAATCACAATCACGCATTCACAATCACGCAATCACAATCACGCAATCACAATCACGCACTCACAATCACGCAATCACAATCACGCACTCACAATCACGCAAACACAATCACGGAATCACTATCACGCAATCACAATCACGCAATCACAATCACGCAATTGCAATCACAATTACGCAATCGCAATCACGCAATCACAATCAAACAATCACAATCACACAATCACAATCACAATCACGCAATCACAATCACGCATTCACAATCACGCAATCACAATCACACAAACACAATCACACAATCACAATCGCGCAATCACCATCACGCAATCACAATCACACAAACACAATCACACGATCACAATCACGCAATCACAATCACGCATTCACAATCACGCAATCACAATGACACAATCACAATCACACAATCACAATCACACAATCACACAATCACAATCACACAATCACAATCACACAATCACAATCACACAATCACAATCACACAATCACAATCACACAATCACAATCACACAATCACAATCACACAATCACAATCACACAATCACAATCACACAATCACAATCACACAATCACAATCACACAATCACAATCACACAATCACACAATCACAATCACACAATCACAATCACACAATCACAATCACACAATCACAATCACACAATCACAATCGCACAATCACAATAGCACAATCACAATCACTCAATCATAATCACACAATCACAATCACGCAATCACAATCACGCAATCACAATCACGCAATCACAATCACACAATCACAGCCACACTCACGCAATCACAATCACACAGTCACAATCACACAATCACAATCACACAATCACAATCACACAAACACAATCACACAATCACAATCACGCAATCACAATCGCGCAATCAGAATCACGCAATCAGAATCACGCAATCACAATGACGCAATCACAATCACGCAATCACAATCACGAAAGCACAATCACGCAATCACAATCACAATCACTATTACACAATCACAATCACAATGACACAATCACAATCACACAATCGCAATCACACAATCACAATCACACAATCACAATCACACAATCACAATCACACAATCACAATCACACAATCACAATCACACAATCACAATAACAATCACACAATAACGCATTCACAATCACGCAATCACAATCACACAATCACAGTCACACAATCACAATGACACAATCACAATCACACAATCACAATCACACAATCACAATCACACAATCACAATCGCACAATCACAATCACACAATCACAATCACGCAATCACAATCACGCAATCACAATCAGGCAATCACAATCACAGTCACACAATCACAATCACACAATAACGCATTCACAATCACGCAATCACAATCACACAAACACAATCGCGCAATCACAATCACACAATTACAATCACACAATCACAATCACACAATCACAATCACGCAATCACAATCACGCAATCACAATCACGCAATCACAATCACAATCAGACAATCACAGTCACACAATCACAATCACTCAATCACAATCACACAATCACAATCACACAATCACAATCACGCAATCACAATCATGCAACCACAATCACGCAATCACAATCACGCAATCACAATAACGCAGTCACAATAACGGAATCACAATAACGTAATCACAATAACGTAATCACAATAAGACAATCACAATCACGCATTCACAATCACGCAATCACAATCACGCAATCACAATCACGCACTCACAATCACGCAATCACAATCACGCACTCAAAATCACGCAAACACAATCACGGAATCACTATCACGCAATCACAATCACGCAATCACAATCACGCAATCGCAATCACGCAATCACAATCAAACAATCACAATCACACAATCACAATCACAATCACGCAATCACAATTACGCAATCACAATCACGCATTCACAGTCACGCAATCACAATCACACAAACACAATCACACAATCACAATCACATAATCACAATCACGCAATCACAATCACGCAATCACAATCACGCAATCACAATCACGCAATCACAATCACGCAATCACAATCACACAATCACAATAACAATCACACAATAACGCATTCACAATCACACAAACACAATCGCACAATCACAATCACACAATCACAATCACACAATCACAATCGCACAATCACGATCACACAATCACAATCATACAATCACAATCACACAATCACAATCACACAATCACAATCACGCAATCACAATCACGCAATCACAATCACGCAATCACAATCACAATAAGACAATCACAGTCACACAATCACAATCACACAATCACAATCACGCAATCACATTCACGCAATCACAATCACGCAATCACAATCACGCAATCACAATCACGCAATCACAATCACGCAGTCACAATAACGCAGTCACAGTAACGGAATCACAATAACGTAATCACAATTAAGTAATCACAATAACACAATCACAATCACGCATTCACAATCACGCAATCACAATCACGCACTCACAATCACGCAATCACAATCACGCACTCACAATCACGCAAACACAATCACGCAATCACTATCACGCAATCACAATCACGCAATCACAATCACGCAATCACAATCACGCAATCACAATCACGCAATCACAATCACACAATCACAATCACACAATCACAATCACACAATCACAATCACACAATCACAATCACACAATCACAATCGCACAATCACAATCACACAATCACAATCACGCAATCACAATCACGCAATCACAATCAGGCAATCACAATCACAGTCACACAATCACAATCACACAATAACGCATTCACAATCACGCAATCACAATCACACAAACACAATCGCACAATCACAATCACACAATTACAATCACACAATCGCAATCACACAATCACAATCACGCAATCACAATCACGCAATCACAATCACGCAATCACAATCACAATCAGACAATCACAGTCACACAATCACAATCACACAATCACAATCACACAATCACAATCACGCAATCACAATCACGCAATCACAATCATGCAACCACAATCACGCAATCACAATCACGCAATCACAATAACGCAGTCACAATAACGGAATCACAATAACGTAATCACAATAACGTAATCACAATAACACAATCACCATCACGCATTCACAATCACGCAATCACAATCACGCAATCTCAATCACGCACTCACAATCACGCAATCACAATCACGCACTCAAAATCACGCAAACACAATCACGGATTCACTATCACGCAATCACAATCACGCAATCACAATCACGCAATCGCAATCACGCAATCACAATCACGCAATCACAATCAGGCAATTACAATCACAGTCACACAATCACAATCACACAATAACGCATTCACAATCACGCAATCACAATCACACAAACACAATCGCACAATCACAATCACACAATTACAATCACACAATCACAATCACACAATCACAATCACGCAATCACAATCACGCAATCACAATCACGCAATCACAATCACAATCAGACAATCACAGTCACACAATCACAATCACACAATCACAATCACACAATCACAATCACACAATCACAATCACGCAATCACAATCATGCAACCACAATCACGCAATCACAATCACGCAATCACAATAACGCAGTCACAATAACGGAATCACAATAACGTAATCACAATAACGTAATCACAATAACACAATCACAATCACGCATTCACAATCACGCAATCACAATCACGCAATCACAATCGCGCACTCACAATCACGCAATCACAATCACGCACTCAAAATCACGCAAACACAATCACGGAATCACTATCACGCAATCACAATCACGCAATCACAATCACGCAATCGCAATCACGCAATCACAATCAAACAATCACAATCACACAATCACAATCACAATCACAATCACGCAATCACAATCACGCATTCACAATCACGCAATCACAATCACACAAACACAATCACACAATCACAATCACGCAATCACCATCACGCAATCACAATCGCGCAATCAGCATCACGCAATCACAATCACGCAATCACAATCACGCAATCACAATCACACAATCACAGCCACTTAATCACAATCACGCAAGCACAATCACGCAATCACAATCACAATCACAATCACTATCACACAATCACAATCATACAATCACAATCACACAATCACAATCACACAATCACAATCACACAATCACAATCACACAATCACAATCACACAATCACAATCACACAATCACAATCACACAGTCACAATCACACAATCACAATCACACAGTCACAATCACACAGTCACAATCACACAGTCACAATCACACAATCACAATCACACAGTCACAATCACACAGTCACAATCACACAATCACAATCACACAATCACAATCACACAGTCACAATCACACAGTCACAATCACACAATCACAGTCACACAATCACAATCACGATCACACAATCACACAATCACACAATCACACAATCACAATCACACAATCACAATCACACAATCACAATCACACAATCACAATCACACAATCACAATCACACAATCACAATCACACAATCACAATCACGCAATCACAATCACGCAATCACAATCACACAATCACAATCACACAATCACAATCACACAATCACAATCACACAATCACAACCACACAATCACAATCACACAATCACAATCACACAATCACAATCACACAATCACAATCACACAATCACAATCACGATCACACAATCACGATCACACAATCACACTCACACAATCACAATCACACAATCACAATCACGCAATCACAATCACGCAATCACAATCACAATAAGACAATCACAGTCACACAATCACAATCACACAATCACAATCACGCAATCACATTCACGCAATCACAATCACGCAATCACAATCACGCAATCACAATCACGCAATCACAATCACGCAGTCACAATAACGCAGTCACAATAACGGAATCACAATAACGTAATCACAATTAAGTAATCACAATAACACAATCACAATCACGCATTCACAATCACGCAATCACAATCACGCACTCACAATCACGCAATCACAATCACACAATCACAATCACGTAATCACAATCGCGCAATCAGAATCACGCAATCAGAATCACGCAATCACAATGACGCAATCACAGTCACGCAATCACAATCACGCAATCACAATCACGCAATCACAATCACGCAATCAGAATCACGCAATCACAATGACGCAATCACAATGACGCAATCACAATCACGCAATCACAATCACGCAAGCACAATCACGCAATCACAATCACAATCACTATTACACAATCACAATCACAATGACACAATAACAATCACACAATCACAATCACACAATCACAATCACACAATCACAATCACACAATCACAATCACACAATCACAATCACACAATCACAACCACGCAATCACAATCAGGCAATCCCAATCACAGTCACACAATCACAATCACACAATCACAATCACACAATCACAATCACACAATCACAATGACACAATCACAATCACACAATCACAATCACACAATCACAATCGCACAATCACAATCACACAATCACAATCATACAATCACAATCACGCAATCGCAATCACGCAATCACTATCACGCAATCACAATCACACAATCACAATAACAATCACACAATAACGCATTCACAATCACACAAACACAATCGCACAATCACAATCACACAATCACAATCACACAATCACAATCACACAATCACAATCACACAATCACGATGACACAATCACAATCATACAATCACAATCACACAATCGCAATCACGCAATCACAATCACGCAATCACAATCACGCGATCACAATCGCAATAAGACAATCACAGTCACACAATCACAATCACACAATCACAATCACGCAATCACAATCACACAATCACAATCACGCAATCACAATCATGCAACCACAATCACGCAATCACAATCACGCAATCACAATAACGCAGTCACAATAACGGAATCACAATAACGTAATCACAATAACGTAATCACAATAACACAATCACAATCACGCATTCACAATCACGCAATCACAATCAGGCAATCACAATCACGCAATCACAATCACGCACTCACAATCACGCAATCACAATCGCGCACTCAAAATCACGCAAACACAATCACGGAATCACTATCACGCAATCACAATCACGCAATCACAATCACGCAATCGCAATCACACAATCACAATCACGCAATCACAATCACGCAATCACAATCACGCAATCACAATCACGCAATCACAATCACAATAAGACAATCACAGTCACACAATCACAATCACACAGTCACAATCACGCAATCACATTCACGCAATCACAATCACGCAATCACAATCACGCAATCACAATCACGCAATCACAATCACGCAGTCACAATAACGCAGTCACAGTAACGGAATCACAATAACGTAATCACAATTAAGTAATCACAATAACACAATCACAATCACGCATTCACAATCACGCAATCACAATCACGCACTCACAATCACGCAATCACAATCACGCACTCACAATCACGCAAACACAATCACGCAATCACTATCACGCAATCACAATCACGCAATCACAATCACGCAATCACAATCACGCAATCACAATCACGCAATCACAATCACACAATCACAATCACACAATCACAATCACACAATCACAATCACACAATCACAATCACACAATCGCAATCACACAATCACAATCACACAGTCACAATCACACAATCACAATCACACAGTCACAATCACACAGTCACAATCACACAGTCACAATCACACAATCACAATCACACAGTCACAATCACACAGTCACAATCACACAATCACAATCACACAATCACAACCACACAATCACAATCACACAATCACAATCACACAATCACAATCACACAATCACAATCACGATCACACAATCACAATCACACAATCACAATCACACAATCACAATCACACAATCACAATCACACAATCACAATCACACAATCACAATCACACAATCACAATCACACAATCACAATCACACAATCACAATCACACAACCACAATCACACAATCACAATCACACAATCACAATCACACAATCACAATCACATAATCACAATCACGCAATCACAATCACGCAATCACAATCACGCAATCACAATCACGCAATCACAATCACACAATCACAATAACAATCACACAATAACGCATTCACAATCACACAAACACAATCGCACAACCACAATCACACAATCACAATCACACAATCACAATCACACAATCACAATCACACAATCACGATCACACAATCACAATCATACAATCACAATCACACAATCACAATCACACAATCACAATCACGCAATCACAATCACGCAATCACAATCACGCAATCACAATCACAATAAGACAATCACAGTCACACAATCACAATCACACAATCACAATCACGCAATCACATTCACGCAATCACAATCACGCAATCACAATCACGCAATCACAATCACGCAATCACAATCACGCAGTCACAATAACGCAGTCACAATAACGGAATCACAATAACGTAATCACAATTAAGTAATCACAATAACACAATCACAATCACGCATTCACAATCACGCAATCACAATCACGCACTCACAATCACGCAATCACAATCACGCACTCACAATCACGCAAACACAATCACGCAATCACTATCACGCAATCACAATCACGCAATCACAATCACGCAATCACAATCACGCAATCACAATCACGCAATCACAATCACACAATCACAATCACACAATCAGAATCACACAATCACAATCACACAATCACAATCACACAATCACAATCACACAATCACAATCACACAGTCACAATCACACAATCACAATCACACAGTCACAATCACACAATCACAATCACACAGTCACAATCACACAATCACAATCACACAGTCACAATCACACAGTCACAATCACACAATCACAATCACACAATCACAATCACACAATCACAGTCACACAATCACAATCACGATCACACAATCACATTCACACAATCACACAATCACAATCACACAATCACAATCACACAATCACAATCACACAATCACAGTCACACAATCACAATCACGATCACACAATCACATTCACACAATCACACAATCACACAATCACAATCACACAATCACAATCACACAATCACAATCACACAATCACAATCACACAATCACAATCACACAATCACAATCACACAATCACAATCACACAATCACAATCACACAATCACAATCACACAATCACAATCACACAATCACAATCACACAATCACAATCACACAATCACAATCACACAATCACAATCACACAATCACAATCACACAATCACAATCACACAATCACAATCACACAATCACAATCACGATCACACAATCACATTCACACAATCACGCAATCACACAATCACGCAATCACAATAACACAATCACACAATCACAATAACACAATCACAATAACACAATCACAATCACCCAATCACAATCACTCAATCATAATCACACAATCACAATCACGCAATCACAATAACGCAATCACAATCACACAATCACAGCCATACTCACGCAATCACAATCACACAGTCACAATCACACAATCACAATCACACAATCACAATCACACAAACACAATCACACAATCACAATCACGTAATCACAATCGCGCAATCAGAATCACGCAATCAGAATCACGCAATCACAATGACGCAATCACAGTCACGCAATCACAATCACGCAATCACAATCACGCAATCAGAATCACGCAATCACAATGACGCAATCACAATCACGCAATCACAATCACGCAATCACAATCACGCAAGCACAATCACGCAATCACAATCACAATCACTATTACACAATCACAATCACAATGACACAATCACAATCACACAATCACAATCACACAATCACACAATCACAATCACACAATCACAATCACACAATCACAACAACGCAATCACAATCAGGCAATCACAATCACAGTCACACAATCACAATCACACAATCGCAATCACACAATCACAATCACACAATCACAATCACACAATCACAATGACACAATCACAATCACACGACCACAATCACACAATCACAATCGCACAATCACAATCACACAATCACAATCACACAATCACAATCACGCAATCGCAATCACGCAATCACAATCACGCAATCACAATCACACAATCACAATAACAATCACACAATAACGCATTCACAATCACACAAACACAATCGCACAATCACAATCACACAATCACAATCACACAATCACAATCACACAATCACAATCACACAATCACAATCACACAATCACAATCACACAATCACAATCACACAATCACGATCACACAATGACAATCATACAATCACAATCACACAATCGCAATCACGCAATCACAATCACGCAATCACAATCGCAATAAGACAATCACAGTCACACAATCACAATCACACAATCACAATCACGCAATTACAATCACGCAATCACAATCACGCAATCACAATCACGCAATCACAATCACGCAATCACAATCACGCAATCACAATCACGCAGTCACAATAACGCAGTCACAATAACGGAATCACAATAACGTAATCACAATTAAGTAATCACAATTAAGTAATCACAATAACACAATCACAATCACGCAATCACAATCACGCAATCACAATCACGCACTCACAATCACGCAATCACAATCACGCACTCACAATCACGCAAACACAATCACGCAATCACAATCACGCAATCACAATCACGCAATCACAATCACACAATCACAATCACACAATCACAATCACACAATCACAATTACACAATCACAATCACACAATCACAATCACACAATCACAATCACACAATCACAATCACACAATCACAATCACACAATCACAATCACACCATCACAATCACACAAACACAATCACACAATCACAATCACGTAATCACAATCGCGCAATCAGAATCACGCAATCAGAATCACGCAATCACAATGACGCAATCACAGTCACGCAATCACAATCACGCAATCACAATCACGCAATCAGAATCACGCAATCACAATGACGCAATCACAATGACGCAATCACAATCACGCAATCACAATCACGCAAGTACAATCACGCAATCACAATCACAATCACTATTACACAATCACAATCACAATGACACAATCACAATCACACAATCACACAATCACAATCACACAATCACAATCACACAATCACAACCACGCAATCACAATCAGGCTATCACAATCACAGTCACACAATCACAATCACACAATCACAATCACACAATCACAATCACACAATCACAATCACACAATCACAATCACACAGTCACAATCACACAATCACAATCACACAATCACAATGACACAATCACAATCACACAATCACAATCACACAATCACAATCACACAATCACAATCACACAATCACAATCACACAATCACAATCACGCAATCGCAATCACGCAATCACAATCACGCAATCACAATCACACAATCACAATAACAATCACACAATAACGCATTCACAATCACACAAACACAACCGCACAATCACAATCACACAATCACAATCACACAATCACAATCACACAATCACGATCACACAATCACAATCATACAATCACAATCACACAATCGCAATCACGCAATCACAATCACGCAATCACAATCACAATCACGCAATCACAATCACGCGATCACAATCGCAATAAGACAATCACAGTCACACAATCACAATCACGCAATCACAATCACGCAATCACAATCACGCAATCACAATCACGCAATCACAATCACACAATCACAATCACGCAATCACAATCACGCAGTCACAATAACGCAGTCACAATAACGGAATCACAATCACGCAAGCACAATCACGCAATCACAATCACAATCACTATTACACAATCACAATCACAATGACACAATCACAATCACACAATCACAATCACACAATCACAATCACACAATCACAATCACACAATCACACAATCACAATCACGCAATCACAATCACACAATCACAATAACAATCACACAATAACGCATTCACAATCACACAAACACAACCGCACAATCACAATCACACAATCACAATCACACAATCACAATCACGCAATCACAATGACGCAATCACAATCACGCAATCAGAATCACGCAATCACAATGACGCAATCACAATGACGCAATCACAATCACGCAATCACAATCACGCAAGCACAATCACGCAATCACAATCACAATCACTATTACACAATCACAATCACAATGACACAATCACAATCGCACAATCACAATCACACAATCACGCAATCACAATGACGCAATCACAGTCACGCAATCACAATCACGCAATCACAATCACGCAATCAGAATCACGCAATCACAATGACGCAATCACAATCACGCAATCACAATCACGCAATCACAATCACAATCACTATTACACAATCACAATCACAATGACACAATCACAATCACAATGACACAATCACAATCACACAATCACAATCACACAATCGCACAATCACAATGACACAATCACAATCACACAATCACAATCACACAATCACAATCACGCAATCACAATCACGCAATCACAATCACGCAATCACAATCACGCAATCACAATCACGCAATCACAATCACGCAATCACAATCACGCAATCACAATCACGCAATCACAATCACGCAATCACAATCACGCAATCACAATCACACAATCAGAATTACGCAATCACAATGACGCAATCACAATCACGCAATCACAATCACGTCATTCACAATCACGCATTCACAATCACACAATCACAATCACACAATCACAATCACATATTCACAATCACACAATCACAATCACACAAACACAATCGCGCAATCACAATGACGCAATCACAATCACGCAATCACAATCACGCAAGCACAACCACGCAATCACAATCACAATCACTATCACACAATCACAATAACACAATCACAATCACGCAATCACAATAACTCAATCACAATGACGCAATCAGAGTCACGCAATCACAATCACGCTATCAGAATCACGCAATCACAATGACGCAATCACAATCACGCAATCACAATCACGTCATTCACAATCACGCATTCACAATCACACAATCACAATCACACAATCACAATCACACATTCACAATCACACATTCACAATCACACAATCACAATCACACAAACACAATCGCGCAATCACAATCGCGCAATCACAATGACGCAATCACAGTCACGCAATCACAATCACACAATCACAATCACACAATCACAATCACACAATCACAATCACGCAATCACAATCACGCAATCACAATCACGCAATCACAATCACAATCAGACAATCACAATCGCACAATCACAATCGCACAATCACAATCGCACAATCACAATCGCACAATCACAATCGCACAATCACAATCGCACAATCACAATCGCACAATCACAATCGCACAATCACAATCGCACAATCACAATCGCACAATCACAATCGCACAATCACAATCCCGCAATCACAATCCCGCAATCACAATCACGCAATCACAATCACGCAATCACAATCACGCAATCACAATCACGCAATCACAATCACGCAATCACAATCACGCAATCACAATCACGCAATCACAATCACGCAATCACAATCACGCAATCACAATCACGCAATCACAATCACGCAATCACTATCACGCAATCACAATCACGCAATCACAATCACGCAATCACAATCACGCAATCACAATCACGCAATCACAATCACGCAATCACAATCACGCAATCACAATCACGCAATCACAATCACGCAATCACAATCACGCAATCACAATCACGCAATCACAATCACGCAATCACAATCACGCAATCACAATCACGCAATCACAATCACGCAATCACAATCACGCAATCACAATCACGCAATCACAATCACGCAATCACAATCACGCAATCACAATCACGCAATCACAATCACGCAATCACAATCACGCAATCACAATCACGCAATCACAATCACACAATCAGAATTACGCAATCACAATGACGCAATCACAATCACGCAATCACAATCACGTCATTCACAATCACGCATTCACAATCACACAATCACAATCACACAATCACAATCACATATTCACAATCACACAATCACAATCACACAAACACAATCGCGCAATCACAATGACGCAATCACAATCACGCAATCACAATCACGCAAGCACAACCACGCAATCACAATCACAATCACTATCACACAATCACAATAACACAATCACAATCACGCAATCACAATAACTCAATCACAATGACGCAATCACAGTCACGCAATCACAATCACGCTATCAGAATCACGCAATCACAATGACGCAATCACAATCACGCAATCACAATCACGTCATTCACAATCACGCATTCACAAGCACACAATCACAATCACACAATCACAATCACACATTCACAATCACACATTCACAATCACACAATCACAATCACACAAACACAATCACACAAACACAATCGCGCAATCATAATCACGCAATCACAATGACGCAATCACAGTCACGCAATCACAATCACGCAATCAGAATTACGCAATCACAATGACGCAATCACAATCACGCAATCACAATCACGTCATTCACAATCACGCATTCACAATCACACAATCACAATCACACAATCACAATCACACATTCACAATCACACAATCACAATCACACAAACACAATCGCGCAATCACAATCGCGCAGTCACAATGACGCAATCACAATCACGCAATCACAATCACGCAAGCACAATCACGCAATCACAATCACAATCACAATCACTATCACACAATCACAATCATACAATCACAATCACACAATCACAATCACACAATCACAATCACACAATCACAATCACACAATCACAATCACACAATCACAATCACACAATCACAATCACACAGTCACAATCACACAATCACAATCACACAGTCACAATCACACAGTCACAATCACACAGTCACAATCACACAATCACAATCACACAGTCACAATCACACAGTCACAATCACACAATCACAATCACACAATCACAATCACACAGTCACAATCACACAGTCACAATCACACAATCACAGTCACACAATCACAATCACGATCACACAATCACACAATCACACAATCACAATCACACAATCACAATCACACAATCACAATCACACAATCACAATCACACAATCACAATCACACAATCACAATCACACAATCACAATCACACAATCACAATCACACAATCACAATCACACAATCACAATCACACAATCACAATCACGCAATCACAATCACACAATCACAATCACACAATCACAATCACACAATCACAATCACACAATCACAACCACACAATCACAATCACACAATCACAATCACACAATCACAATCACACAATCACAATCACGATCACACAATCACGATCACACAATCACACTCACACAATCACAATCACACAATCACAATCACACAATCACAATCACACAATCACAATCACACAATCACAATCACACAATAACAATCACACAATCACAATCACGCAATCACAATCACGCAATCACAATCACGCAATCACAATCACAATAAGACAATCACAGTCACACAATCACAATCACACAATCACAATCACGCAATCACATTCACGCAATCACAATCACGCAATCACAATCACGCAATCACAATCACGCAATCACAATCACGCAGTCACAATAACGCAGTCACAATAACGGAATCACAATAACGTAATCACAATTAAGTAATCACAATAACACAATCACAATCACGCATTCACAATCACGCAATCACAATCACGCACTCACAATCACGCAATCACAATCACACAATCACAATCACGTAATCACAATCGCGCAATCAGAATCACGCAATCAGAATCACGCAATCACAATGACGCAATCACAGTCACGCAATCACAATCACGCAATCACAATCACGCAATCACAATCACGCAATCAGAATCACGCAATCACAATGACGCAATCACAATGACGCAATCACAATCACGCAATCACAATCACGCAAGCACAATCACGCAATCACAATCACAATCACTATTACACAATCACAATCACAATGACACAATAACAATCACACAATCACAATCACACAATCACAATCACACAATCACAATCACACAATCACAATCACACAATCACAACCACGCAATCACAATCAGGCAATCCCAATCACAGTCACACAATCACAATCACACAATCACAATCACACAATCACAATCACACAATCACAATGACACAATCACAATCACACAATCACAATCACACAATCACAATCGCACAATCACAATCACACAATCACAATCATACAATCACAATCACGCAATCGCAATCACGCAATCACTATCACGCAATCACAATCACACAATCACAATAACAATCACACAATAACGCATTCACAATCACACAAACACAATCGCACAATCACAATCACACAATCACAATCACACAATCACAATCACACAATCATAATCACACAATCACGATGACACAATCACAATCATACAATCACAATCACACAATCGCAATCACGCAATCACAATCACGCAATCACAATCACGCGATCACAATCGCAATAAGACAATCACAGTCACACAATCACAATCACACAATCACAATCACGCAATCACAATCACACAATCACAATCACGCAATCACAATCATGCAACCACAATCACGCAATCACAATCACGCAATCACAATAACGCAGTCACAATAACGGAATCACAATAACGTAATCACAATAACGTAATCACAATAACACAATCACAATCACGCATTCACAATCACGCAATCACAATCAGGCAATCACAATCACGCAATCACAATCACGCACTCACAATCACGCAATCACAATCGCGCACTCAAAATCACGCAAACACAATCACGGAATCACTATCACGCAATCACAATCACGCAATCACAATCACGCAATCGCAATCACACAATCACAATCACGCAATCACAATCACGCACTCACAATCACGCAATCACAATCACGCACTCACAATCACGCAAACACAATCACGCAATCACTATCACGCAATCACAATCACGCAATCACAATCACGCAATCACAATCACGCAATCACAATCACGCAATCACAATCACACAATCACAATCACACAATCACAATCACACAATCACAATCACACAATCACAATCACACAATCGCAATCACACAATCACAATCACACAGTCACAATCACACAATCACAATCACACAGTCACAATCACACAGTCACAATCACACAGTCACAATCACACAATCACAATCACACAGTCACAATCACACAGTCACAATCACACAATCACAATCACACAATCACAATCACACAATCACAGTCACACAATCACAATCACGATCACACAATCACATTCACACAATCACACAATCACACAATCACAATCACACAATCACAATCACACAATCACAATCACACAATCACAATCACACAACCACAATCACACAATCACAATCACACAATCACAATTACACAATCACAATCACACAATCACAATCACACAATCACAATCACACAATCACAATCACACAATCACAATCACACAATCACAACCACACAATCACAATCACACAATCACAATCACACAATCACAATCACACAATCACAATCACGATCACACAATCACAATCACACAATCACAATCACACAATCACAATCACACAATCACAATCACACAATCACAATCACACAATCACAATCACACAATCACAATCACACAATCACAATCACACAACCACAATCACACAATCACAATCACACAATCACAATCACACAATCACAATCACATAATCACAATCACGCAATCACAATCACACAATCACAATCACGCAATCACAATCACGCAATCACAATCACACAATCACAATAACAATCACACAATAACGCATTCACAATCACACAAACACAATCGCACAACCACAATCACACAATCACAATCACACAATCACAATCACACAATCACAATCACACAATCACGATCACACAATCACAATCATACAATCACAATCACACAATCACAATCACACAATCACAATCACGCAATCACAATCACGCAATCACAATCACGCAATCACAATCACAATAAGACAATCACAGTCACACAATCACAATCACACAATCACAATCACGCAATCACATTCACGCAATCACAATCACGCAATCACAATCACGCAATCACAATCACGCAATCACAATCACGCAGTCACAATAACGCAGTCACAATAACGGAATCACAATAACGTAATCACAATTAAGTAATCACAATAACACAATCACAATCACGCATTCACAATCACGCAATCACAATCACGCACTCACAATCACGCAATCACAATCACGCACTCACAATCACGCAAACACAATCACGCAATCACTATCACGCAATCACAATCACGCAATCACAATCACGCAATCACAATCACGCAATCACAATCACGCAATCACAATCACACAATCACAATCACACAATCAGAATCACACAATCACAATCACACAATCACAATCACACAATCACAATCACACAATCACAATCACACAGTCACAATCACACAATCACAATCACACAGTCACAATCACACAGTCACAATCACACAATCACAATCACACAATCACAATCACACAATCACAGTCACACAATCACAATCACGATCACACAATCACATTCACACAATCACACAATCACAATCACACAATCACAATCACACAATCACAATCACACAATCACAATCACACAATCACAATCACACAATCACAGTCACACAATCACAATCACGATCACACAATCACATTCACACAATCACACAATCACACAATCACAATCACACAATCACAATCACACAATCACAATCACACAATCACAATCACACAATCACAATCACACAATCACAATCACACAATCACAATCACACAATCACAATCACACAATCACAATCACACAATCACAATCACACAATCACAATCACACAATCACAATCACACAATCACAATCACACAATCACAATCACACAATCACAATCACACAATCACAATCACACTATCACAATCACACAATCACAATCACACAATCACAACCACACAATCACAATCACACAATCACAATCACACAATCACAATCACACAATCACAATCACACAATCACAATCACACAATCACAACCACACAATCACAATCACGATCACACAATCACATTCACACAATCACGCAATCACACAATCACGCAATCACAATAACACAATCACACAATCACAATAACACAATCACAATAACACAATCACATTCACACAATCACGCAATCACACAATCACGCAATCACAATAACACAATCACACAATCACAATAACACAATCACAATAACACAATCACAATCACCCAATCACAATCACTCAATCATAATCACACAATCACAATCACGCAATCACAATAACGCAATCACAATCACACAATCACAGCCACACTCACGCAATCACAATCACACAGTCACAATCACACAATCACAATCACACAATCACAATCACACAAACACAATCACACAATCACAATCACGTAATCACAATCGCGCAATCAGAATCACGCAATCAGAATCACGCAATCACAATGACGCAATCACAGTCACGCAATCACAATCACGCAATCACAATCACGCAATCAGAATCACGCAATCACAATGACGCAATCACAATCACGCAATCACAATCACGCAATCACAATCACGCAAGCACAATCACGCAATCACAATCACAATCACTATTACACAATCACAATCACAATGACACAATCAAAATCACACAATCACAATCACACAATCACACAATCACAATCACACAATCACAATCACACAATCACAACAACGCAATCACAATCAGGCAATCACAATCACAGTCACACAATCACAATCACACAATCGCAATCACACAATCACAATCACACAATCACAATCACACAATCACAATGACACAATCACAATCACACGACCACAATCACACAATCACAATCGCACAATCACAATCACACAATCACAATCACACAATCACAATCACGCAATCGCAATCACGCAATCACAATCACGCAATCACAATCACACAATCACAATAACAATCACACAATAACGCATTCACAATCACACAAACACAATCGCACAATCACAATCACACAATCACAATCACACAATCACAATCACACAATCACAATCACACAATCACAATCACACAATCACGATCACACAATGACAATCATACAATCACAATCACACAATCGCAATCACGCAATCACAATCACGCAATCACAATCGCAATAAGACAATCACAGTCACACAATCACAATCACACAATCACAATCACGCAATTACAATCACGCAATCACAATCACGCAATCACAATCACGCAATCACAATCACGCAATCACAATCACGCAATCACAATCACGCAGTCACAATAACGCAGTCACAATAACGGAATCACAATAACGTAATCACAATTAAGTAATCACAATTAAGTAATCACAATAACACAATCACAATCACGCAATCACAATCACGCAATCACAATCACGCACTCACAATCACGCAATCACAATCACGCACTCACAATCACGCAAACACAATCACGCAATCACAATCACGCAATCACAATCACGCAATCACAATCACGCAATCACAATCACACAATCACAATCACACAATCACAATCACACAATCACAATTACACAATCACAATCACACAATCACAATCACACAATCACAATCACACAATCACAATCACACAATCACAATCACACAATCACAATCACACAATCACAATCACACCATCACAATCACACAAACACAATCACACAATCACAATCACGTAATCACAATCGCGCAATCAGAATCACGCAATCAGAATCACGCAATCACAATGACGCAATCACAGTCACGCAATCACAATCACGCAATCACAATCACGCAATCAGAATCACGCAATCACAATGACGCAATCACAATGACGCAATCACAATCACGCAATCACAATCACGCAAGTACAATCACGCAATCACAATCACAATCACTATTACACAATCACAATCACAATGACACAATCACAATCACACAATCACAATCACACAATCACACAATCACAATCACACAATCACAATCACACAATCACAACCACGCAATCACAATCAGGCTATCACAATCACAGTCACACAATCACAATCACACAATCACAATCACACAATCACAATCACACAATCACAATCACACAATCACAATCACACAATCACAATCGCACAATCACAATCACACAATCACAATCACACAATCACAATCACACAATCACAATCACACAATCACAATCACACAATCACAATCACACAATCACAATCACACAATCACAATCACACAATCACAATCACACAATCACAATCACACAATCACAATCACGCAATCGCAATCACGCAATCACAATCACGCAATCACAATCACACAATCACAATAACAATCACACAATAACGCATTCACAATCACACAAACACAACCGCACAATCACAATCACACAATCACAATCACACAATCACAATCACACAATCACGATCACACAATCACAATCATACAATCACAATCACACAATCGCAATCACGCAATCACAATCACGCAATCACAATCACGCGATCACAATCGCAATAAGACAATCACAGTCACACAATCACAATCACGCAATCACAATCACGCAATCACAATCACGCAATCACAATCACGCAATCACAATCACACAATCACAATCACGCAATCACAATCACGCAGTCACAATAACGCAGTCACAATAACGGAATCACAATCACGCAAGCACAATCACGCAATCACAATCACTATTACACAATCACAATCACAATGACACAATCACAATCACACAATCACAATCACACAATCACAATCACACAATCACACAATCACACAATCACAATCACGCAATCACAATCACACAATCACAATAACAATCACACAATAACGCATTCACAATCACACAAACACAACCGCACAATCACAATCACACAATCACAATCACACAATCACAATCACACAATCACGATCACACAATCACAATCATACAATCACAATCACACAATCGCAATCACGCAATCACAATCACGCAATCACAATCACGCGATCACAATCGCAATAAGACAATCACAGTCACACAATCACAATCACGCAATCACAATCACGCAATCACAATCACGCAATCACAATCACGCAATCACAATCACGCAGTCACAATAACGCAGTCACAATAACGGAATCACAATAACGTAATCACAATTAAGTAATCACAATTAAGTAATCACAATAACACAATCACAATCACGCAATCACAATGACGCAATCACAATCACGCAATCAGAATCACGCAATCACAATGACGCAATCACAATGACGCAATCACAATCACGCAATCACAATCACGCAAGCACAATCACGCAATCACAATCACAATCACTATTACACAATCACAATCACAATGACACAATCACAATCGCACAATCACAATCACACAATCACGCAATCACAATGACGCAATCACAGTCACGCAATCACAATCACGCAATCACAATCACGCAATCAGAATCACGCAATCACAATGACGCAATCACAATCACGCAATCACAATCACGCAATCACAATCACAATCACTATTACACAATCACAATCACAATGACACAATCACAATCACAATGACACAATCACAATCACACAATCACAATCACACAATCGCACAATCACAATGACACAATCACAATCACACAATCACAATCACACAATCACAATCACGCAATCACAATCACGCAATCACAATCACGCAATCACAATCACGCAATCACAATCACGCAATCACAATCACGCAATCACAATCACGCAATCACAATCACGCAATCACAATCACACAATCAGAATTACGCAATCACAATGACGCAATCACAATCACGCAATCACAATCACGTCATTCACAATCACGCATTCACAATCACACAATCACAATCACACAATCACAATCACATATTCACAATCACACAATCACAATCACACAAACACAATCGCGCAATCACAATGACGCAATCACAATCAAGCAATCACAATCACGCAAGCACAACCACGCAATCACAATCACAATCACTATCACACAATCACAATAACACAATCACAATCACGCAATCACAATAACTCAATCACAATGACGCAATCAGAGTCACGCAATCACAATCACGCTATCAGAATCACGCAATCACAATGACGCAATCACAATCACGCAATCACAATCACGTCATTCACAATCACGCATTCACAATCACACAATCACAATCACACAATCACAATCACACATTCACAATCACACATTCACAATCACACAATCACAATCACACAAACACAATCGCGCAATCACAATCGCGCAATCACAATGACGCAATCACAGTCACGCAATCACAATCACACAATCACAATCACACAATCACAATCACGCAATCACAATCACGCAATCACAATCACGCAATCACAATCACGCAATCACAATGACGCAATCACAATCACGCAATCACAATCACGTCATTCACAATCACGCATTCACAATCACACAATCACAATCACACAATCACAATCACATATTCACAATCACACAATCACAATCACACAAACACAATCGCGCAATCACAATGACGCAATCACAATCACGCAATCACAATCACGCAAGCACAACCACGCAATCACAATCACGCAATCACAATCACACAATCACAATCACACAATCACAATCACACAATCACAATCACACAATCACAATCACACAATCACAATCACACAATCACAATCACACAATCACAATCACACAATCACAATCACACAATCACAATCACACAATCACAATCACACAATCACAATCACACAATCACAATCACACAATCACAATCACACAATCACAATCACACAATCACAATCACACAATCACAATCACACAATCACAATCACACAATCACAATCACACAATCACAATCACACAATCACAATCACACAATCACAATCACACAATCACAATCACACAATCACAATCACACAATCACAATCACACAATCACAATCACACAATCACAATCACACAATCACAATCACACAATCACAATCACACAATCACAATCACACAATCACAATCACACAATCACAATCACACAATCACAATCACACAATCACAATCACACAATCACAATCACACAATCACAATCACACAATCACAATCACACAATCACAATCACACAATCACAATCACACAATCACAATCACACAATCACAATCACACAATCACAATCACACAATCACAATCACACAATCACAATCACACAATCACAATCACACAATCACAATCACACAATCACAATCACACAATCACAATCACACAATCACAATCACACAATCACAATCACACAATCACAATCACACAATCACAATCACACAATCACAATCACACAATCACAATCACACAATCACAATCACACAATCACAATCACACAATCACAATCACACAATCACAATCACACAATCACAATCACACAATCACAATCACACAATCACAATCACACAATCACAATCACACAATCACAATCACACAATCACAATCACACAATCACAATCACACAATCACAATCACACAATCACAATCACACAATCACAATCACACAGTCACAATCACACAATCACAATCACACAATCACGCAATCACAATCACGCAATCAGAATCACGCAATCACAATCACGCAATCACAATCACGCAATCACAATCACGCAATCACAATCACGCAATCACAATCACGCAATCACAATCACACTATCACAATCACGCAATCACAATCACGCAATCACAATCACACAATCACAATCACACAATCACAATCACACAATCACAATCACACAATCACAATCACACAATCACAATCACGCAATCACAATCACGCAATCACAATCACGCAATCACAATCACGCAATCACAATCACACAATCACAATCACACAATCACACAATCACACAATCACACAGTCACAATCACACAATCACAATAACACAATCACCATCACACAATCACAATCACAGAATCACAATCACACATTCACAATCACACAATCACAATCACACAAACACAATCACACAATCACAATCACGCAATCACAATCACGCAATCACAATCGCGCAATCAGAATCCCGCAATCAGACTCACGCAATCACAATGACGCAATCACAGTCACGCAATCACAATCACGCAATCACAATGACGCAATCACAATGACGCAATCACAATCACGCAAGCACAATCACGCAATCACAATCACAATCACTATCACACAATCACAATCACAATGACACAATCACCATCACACAATCACAATCACACAATCACAATCACACAATCACAATCACACAATCACAATCACACAATCACAATCACACAATCACAATCACACAATCACAATCACACAATCACAATCACACAATCACAATCACACGATCACAATCACACAATCACAATCACACAATCACAATCACACAATCACAATAACAATCACGCAATCACAATCATGCAGTCACAATCACTCAATCACAATCACACAATCACAATCACACAATCACAATCACACAATCACAATCACACAATCACAATCACACAATCACAATCACACAATCACAATCACACAATCACAATCACACAACCACAATAACAAAATCACAGTCTCGCAATCACAATAACTCAATCACAATGACGCAATCACAGTCACGCAATCACAGTCGCGCAATCACAATCACACAATCAGAATCACGCAATCACAATGACGCAATCACAATGACGCAATCACAATGACGCAATCACAATCACACAATCACAATCACACAATCACAATCACACAATCACAATCACGCAATCACAATCACGCAATCACAATCACGCAATCACAATCGCGCAATCAGAATCCCGCAATCAGACTCACGCAATCACAATGACGCAACCACAGTCACGCAATCACAATCACGCAATCACAATCACGCAATCACAATCACGCAATCAGAATCACGAAATCACAATGACGCAATCACAATGACGCAATCACAATCACGCAAGCACAATCACGCAATCACAATCACAATCACTATCACACAATCACAATCACAATGACACAATCACCATCACACAATCACAATCACACAATCACAATCACACAATCACAATCACACAATCACAATCACACAATCACAATCACACAATCACAATCACACAATCACAATCACACAATCACAATCACACAATCACAATCACGCAATCACAATCACACAATCACAATCACACAATCACACAATCACACAGTCACAATCACACAATCACAATCACAGAATCACAATCACACATTCACAATCACACAATCACAATCACACAATCACAATCACACAATCACAATCACAATCAGACAATCACAGTCACACAATCACAGTCACACAATCACAATCACAATCAGACAATCACAATCACACAATCACAATCACACAATCACAATCACGCAATCACAATCACGCAATCACAATCACGCAATCACAATCACGCAATCACAATCATACAATCACAATCACACAATCACAATCACACAATCACAATCACACAGTCACAATCACACAGTCACAATCACACAGTCACAATCACACAATCACAATCACACAATCACAATCACACAATCACAATCACACAATCACAATCACACAATCACAATCACACAATCACAATCACACAATCACAATCACACAATCACAATCACACAATCACAATCACACAATCACAATCACACAATCACAATCACACAGTCACAATCACACAATCACAATCACACAATCACGCAATCACAATCACGCAATCAGAATCACGCAATCACAATCACGCAATCACAATCACGCAATCACAATCACGCAATCACAATCACGCAATCACAATCACGCAATCACAATCACACTATCACAATCACGCAATCACAATCACGCAATCACAATCACCCAATCACAATCACACAATCACAATCACACAATCACAATCACACAATCACAATCACACAATCACAATCACGCAATCACAATCACGCAATCACAATCACGCAATCACAATCACGCAATCACAATCACGCAATCACAATCACACAATCACAATCACACAATCACACAATCACACAATCACACAGTCACAATCACACAATCACAATAACACAATCACCATCACACAATCACAATCACAGAATCACAATCACACATTCACAATCACACAATCACAATCACACAAACACAATCACACAATCACAATCACGCAATCACAATCACGCAATCGCAATCGCGCAATCAGAATCCCGCAATCAGACTCACGCAATCACAATGACGCAATCACAGTCACGCAATCACAATCACGCAATCACAATGACGCAATCACAATGACGCAATCACAATCACGCAAGCACAATCACGCAATCACAATCACAATCACTATCACACAATCACAATCACAATGACACAATCACCATCACACAATCACAATCACACAATCACAATCACACAATCACAATCACACAATCACAATCACACAATCACAATCACACAATCACAATCACACAATCACAATCACACAATCACAATCACACAATCACAATCACACAATCACAATCACACAATCACAATCACACGATCACAATCACACAATCACAATCACACAATCACAATCACACAATCACAATCACAATCACGCAATCACAATCATGCAGTCACAATCACTCAATCACAATCACACAATCACAATCACACAATCACAATCACACAATCACAATCACACAATCACAATCACACAATCACAATCACACAATCACAATCACACAATCACAATCACACAATCACAATCACACAATCACAATCACACAATCACAATCACACAATCACAATCACACAATCACAATCACACAATCACAATCACACAATCACAATCACACAATCACAATCACACAATCACAATCACACAATCACAATCACACAATCACAATCACACAATCACAATCACACAATCACAATCACACAATCACAATCACACAATCACAATCACACAATCACAATCACACAATCACAATCACACAATCACAATCACACAATCACAATCACACAATCACAATCACACAATCACAATCACACAATCACAATCACACAATCACAATCACGCAATCACCATCACGCAATCACAATCGCGCAATCACAATCACACAATCACAATCACACAATCACAATCACACAATCACAATCACACAATCACAATCACCCACTCACAATCACGCAATCACAATCACGCAATCACAATCAGGCAATCACAATCACACAATCACAATCACACAATCACAATCACACAATCACAATCACACAATCACAATCACACAATCACAATCACACAATCACAATCACACAATCACGATCACACAATCACGATCACACAATCACGATCACACAATCACAATCACACAATCACAATCACACAATCACGATCACACAATCACGATCACACAATCACGATCACACAATCACGATCACACAATCACAATCACACAATCACAATCACAATCAGACAATCACAGTCACACAATCACAATCACACAATCACAATCGCACAATCACAATCACACAATCACAATCACACAATCACAATCGCACAATCACAATCGCACAACCACAATCGCACAACCACAATCGCACAATCACAATCACACAATCACAATCACACAATCACAATCACACAATCACAATCACACAATCACAATCACACAATCACAATCACACAATCACAATCACACAATCACAATCACACAAACACAATCACACAATCACAATCACACAAACACAATCACACAATCACAATCACACAATCACAATCACACAATCACAATCACACAATCACAATCACACAATCACAATCACACAATCACAATCACACAATCACAATCACACAATCACAATCACACAATCACAATCACACAATCACAATCACACAATCACAATCACACAATCACAATCACAGAATCACAATCACACAATCACAATCACACAATCACAATCACACAATCACAATCACACAATCACAATCACACAATCACAATCACACAATCACAATCACACAATCACAATCACACAATCACAATCACACAATCACAATCACACAATCACAATCACACAATCACAATCACACAATCACAATCACACAATCACAATCACACAGTCACAATCACACAATCACAATCACACAATCACGCAATCACAATCACGCAATCAGAATCACGCAATCACAATCACGCAATCACAATCACGCAATCACAATCACGCAATCACAATCACGCAATCACAATCACACTATCACAATCACGCAATCACAATCACGCAATCACAATCACACAATCACAATCACACAATCACAATCACACAATCACAATCACACAATCACAATCACACAATCACAATCACGCAATCACAATCACGCAATCACAATCACGCAATCACAATCACACAATCACAATCACACAATCACACAATCACACAATCACACAGTCACAATCACACAATCACAATAACACAATCACCATCACACAATCACAATCACAGAATCACAATCACACATTCACAATCACACAATCACAATCACACAAACACAATCACACAATCACAATCACGCAATCACAATCACGCAATCACAATCGCGCAATCAGAATCCCGCAATCAGACTCACGCAATCACAATGACGCAATCACAGTCACGCAATCACAATCACGCAATCACAATGACGCAATCACAATGACGCAATCACAATCACGCAAGCACAATCACGCAATCACAATCACAATCACTATCACACAATCACAATCACAATGACACAATCACCATCACACAATCACAATCACACAATCACAATCACACAATCACAATCACACAATCACAGTCACACAATCACAATCACACAATCACAATCACACAATCACAATCACACAATCACAATCACACAATCACAATCACACAATCACAATCACACGATCACAATCACACAATCACAATCACACAATCACAATCACACAATCACAATAACAATCACGCAATCACAATCATGCAGTCACAATCACTCAATCACAATCACACAATCACAATCACACAATCACAATCACACAATCACAATCACACAATCACAATCACACAATCACAATCACACAATCACAATCACACAATCACAATCACACAATCACAATCACACAATCACAATCACACAACCACAATAACAAAATCACAGTCTCGCAATCACAATAACTCAATCACAATGACGCAATCACAGTCACGCAATCACAGTCGCGCAATCACAATCACACAATCAGAATCACGCAATCACAATGACGCAATCACAATGACGCAATCACAATGACGCAATCACAATCACACAATCACAATCACACAATCACAATCACACAATCACAATCACACAATCACAATCACGCAATCACAATCACGCAATCACAATCGCGCAATCAGAATCCCGCAATCAGACTCACGCAATCACAATGACGCAACCACAGTCACGCAATCACAATCACGCAATCACAATCACGCAATCACAATCACGCAATCAGAATCACGAAATCACAATGACGCAATCACAATGACGCAATCACAATCACGCAAGCACAATCACGCAATCACAATCACAATCACTATCACACAATCACAATCACAATGACACAATCACCATCACACAATCACAATCACACAATCACAATCACACAATCACAATCACACAATCACAATCACACAATCACAATCACACAATCACAATCACACAATCACAATCACACAATCACAATCACACAATCACAATCACGCAATCACAATCACACAATCACAATCACACAATCACACAATCACACAGTCACAATCACACAATCACAATCACAGAATCACAATCACACATTCACAATCACACAATCACAATCACACAATCACAATCACACAATCACAATCACAATCAGACAATCACAGTCACACAATCACAGTCACACAATCACAATCACAATCAGACAATCACAATCACACAATCACAATCACACAATCACAATCACGCAATCACAATCACGCAATCACAATCACGCAATCACAATCACGCAATCACAATCATACAATCACAATCACACAATCACAATCACACAATCACAATCACACAGTCACAATCACACAGTCACAATCACACAGTCACAATCACACAATCACAATCACACAATCACAATCACACAATCACAATCACACAATCACAATCACACAATCACAATCACACAATCACAATCACACAATCACAATCACACAATCACAATCACACAATCACAATCACACAATCACAATCACACAATCACAATCACACAATCACAATCACACAATCACAATCACACAGTCACAATCACACAATCACAATCACACAATCACGCAATCACAATCACGCAATCAGAATCACGCAATCACAATCACGCAATCACAATCACGCAATCACAATCACGCAATCACAATCACGCAATCACAATCACGCAATCACAATCACACTATCACAATCACGCAATCACAATCACGCAATCACAATCACACAATCACAATCACACAATCACAATCACACAATCACAATCACACAATCACAATCACACAATCACAATCACGCAATCACAATCACGCAATCACAATCACGCAATCACAATCACGCAATCACAATCACACAATCACAATCACACAATCACACAATCACACAATCACACAGTCACAATCACACAATCACAATAACACAATCACCATCACACAATCACAATCACAGAATCACAATCACACATTCACAATCACACAATCACAATCACACAAACACAATCACACAATCACAATCACGCAATCACAATCACGCAATCGCAATCGCGCAATCAGAATCCCGCAATCAGACTCACGCAATCACAATGACGCAATCACAGTCACGCAATCACAATCACGCAATCACAATGACGCAATCACAATGACGCAATCACAATCACGCAAGCACAATCACGCAATCACAATCACAATCACTATCACACAATCACAATCACAATGACACAATCACCATCACACAATCACAATCACACAATCACAATCACACAATCACAATCACACAATCACAATCACACAATCACAATCACACAATCACAATCACACAATCACAATCACACAATCACAATCACACAATCACAATCACACAATCACAATCACACGATCACAATCACACAATCACAATCACACAATCACAATCACACAATCACAATCACACAATCACAATCACACAATCACAATCACAATCACGCAATCACAATCATGCAGTCACAATCACTCAATCACAATCACACAATCACAATCACACAATCACAATCACACAATCACAATCACACAATCACAATCACACAATCACAATCACACAATCACAATCACACAATCACAATCACACAACCACAATAACAAAATCACAGTCTCGCAATCACAATAACTCAATCACAATGACGCAATCACAGTCACGCAATCACAGTCGCGCAATCACAATCACGCAATCAGAATCACGCAATCACAATGACGCAATCACAATGACGCAATCACAATGACGCAATCACAATCACACAATCACAATCACACAATCACAATCACACAATCACAATCACACAATCACAATCACGCAATCACAATCACGCAATCACAATCGCGCAATCAGAATCCCGCAATCAGACTCACGCAATCACAATGACGCAACCACAGTCACGCAATCACAATCACGCAATCACAATCACGCAATCACAATCACGCAATCAGAATCACGAAATCACAATGACGCAATCACAATGACGCAATCACAATCACGCAAGCACAATCACGCAATCACAATCACAATCACTATCACACAATCACAATCACAATGACACAATCACCATCACACAATCACAATCACACAATCACAATCACACAATCACAATCACACAATCACAATCACACAATCACAATCACACAATCACAATCACACAATCACAATCACACAATCACAATCACACAATCACAATCACGCAATCACAATCACACAATCACAATCACACAATCACACAATCACACAGTCACAATCACACAATCACAATCACAGAATCACAATCACACATTCACAATCACACAATCACAATCACACAATCACAATCACAATCAGACAATCACAGTCACACAATCACAGTCACACAATCACAATCACAATCAGACAATCACAATCACACAATCACAATCACGCAATCACAATCACGCAATCACAATCACGCAATCACAATCACGCAATCACAATCACGCAATCACAATCACGCAATCACAATCATACAATCACAATCACACAATCACAATCACACAATCACAATCACACAGTCACAATCACACAGTCACAATCACACAGTCACAATCACACAATCACAATCACACAATCACAATCACACAATCACAATCACACAATCACAATCACACAATCACAATCACACAATCACAATCACACAATCACAATCACACAATCACAATCACACAATCACAATCACACAATCACAATCACACAATCACAATCACACAATCACAATCACACAATCACAATCACACAATCACAATCACACAATCACAATCACACAATCACAATCACACAATCACAATCACACAATCACAATCACACAATCACAATCACACAATCACAATCACACAATCACAATCACACAATCACAATCACACAATCACAATCACACAATCACAATCACACAATCACAATCACACAATCACAATCACACAATCACAATCACACAATCACAATCACACAATCACAATCACACAATCACAATCACACAATCACAATCACACAATCACAATCACACAATCACAATCACACAATCACAATCACACAATCACAATCACACAATCACAATCACACAATCACAATCACACAATCACAATCACACAATCACAATCACACAATCACAATCACACAATCACAATCACACAATCACAATCACACAATCACAATCACACAATCACAATCACACAATCACAATCACACAATCACAATCACACAATCACAATCACACAATCACAATCACACAATCACAATCACACAATCACAATCACACAATCACAATCACACAATCACAATCACACAATCACAATCACACAATCACAATCACACAATCACAATCACACAATCACAATCACACAATCACAATCACACAATCACAATCACACAATCACAATCACACAATCACAATCACACAATCACAATCACACAATCACAATCACACAATCACAATCACACAATCACAATCACACAATCACAATCACACAATCACAATCACACAATCACAATCACACAATCACAATCACACAATCACAATCACACAATCACAATCACACAATCACAATCACACAATCACAATCACACAATCACAATCACACAATCACAATCACACAATCACAATCACACAATCACAATCACACAATCACAATCACACAATCACAATCACACAATCACAATCACACAATCACAATCACACAATCACAATCACACAATCACAATCACACAATCACAATCACACAATCACAATCACACAATCACAATCACACAATCACAATCACACAATAAAAACACACAATCACAATCACACAATCACAATCACACAATCACAATCACACAATCACAATCACACAATCACAATCACACAATCACAATCACACAATCACAATCACACAATCACAATCACACAATCACAATCACACAATCACAATCACACAATCACAATCACACAATCACAATCACACAATCACAATCACACAATCACAATCACACAATCACAATCACACAATCACAATCACACAATCACAATCACACAATCACAATCACACAATCACAATCACACAATCACAATCACACAATCACAATCACACAATCACAATCACACAATCACAATCACACAATCACAATCACACAATCACAATCACACAATCACAATCACACAATCACAATCACACAATCACAATCACACAATCACAATCACACAATCACAATCACACAATCACGATCACACAATCACGATCACACAATCACAATCACACAATCACAATCACACAATCACAATCACACAATCACAATCACACAATCACGATCACACAATCACGATCACACAATCACGATCACACAATCACGATCACACAATCACAATCACACAATCACAATCACAATCAGACAATCACAGTCACACAATCACAATCACACAATCACAATCACACAATCACAATCACACAATCACAATCACACAATCACAATCACACAATCACAATCGCACAATCACAATCGCACAACCACAATCGCACAATCACAATCACACAATCACAATCACACAATCACAATCACACAATCACAATCACACAATCACAATCACACAATCACAATCACACAATCACAATCACACAATCACAATCACACAAACACAATCACACAATCACAATCACACAATCACAATCACACAATCACAATCACACAATCACAATCACACAATCACAATCACACAATCACAATCACACAATCACAATCACACAATCACAATCACACAATCACAATCACACAATCACAATCACACAATCACAATCACACAATCACAATCACACAATCACAATCACACAATCACAATCACACAATCACAATCACAGAATCACAATCACAGAATCACAATCACACAATCACAATCACACAATCACAATCACACAATCACAATCACACAATCACAATCACACAATCACAATCACACAATCACAATCACACAATCACAATCACACAATCACAATCACACAATCACAATCACACAATCACAATCACACAATCACAATCACACAATCACAATCACAAAATCACAATCACACAATCACAATCACACAGTCACAATCACACAATCACAATCACACAATCACGCAATCACAATCACGCAATCAGAATCACGCAATCACAATCACGCAATCACAATCACGCAATCACAATCACGCAATCACAATCACGCAATCACAATCACGCAATCACAATCACACTATCACAATCACGCAATCACAATCACACAATCACAATCACACAATGACAATCACACAATCACAATCACACAATCACAATCACACAATCACAATCACACAATCACAATCACGCAATCACAATCACGCAATCACAATCACGCAATCACAATCACGCAATCACAATCACACAATCACAATCACACAATCACACAATCACACAATCACACAGTCACAATCACACAATCACAATAACACAATCACCATCACACAATCACAATCACAGAATCACAATCACACATTCACAATCACACAATCACAATCACACAAACACAATCACACAATCACAATCACGCAATCACAATCACGCAATCACAATCGCGCAATCAGAATCCCGCAATCAGACTCACGCAATCACAATGACGCAATCACAGTCACGCAATCACAATCACGCAATCACAATGACGCAATCACAATGACGCAATCACAATCACGCAAGCACAATCACGCAATCACAATCACAATCACTATCACACAATCACAATCACAATGACACAATCACCATCACACAATCACAATCACACAATCACAATCACACAATCACAATCACACAATCACAATCACACAATCACAATCACACAATCACAATCACACAATCACAATCACACAATCACAATCACACAATCACAATCACACAATCACAATCACACGATCACAATCACACAATCACAATCACACAATCACAATCACAATCACGCAATCACAATCATGCAGTCACAATCACTCAATCACAATCACACAATCACAATCACACAATCACAATCACACAATCACAATCACACAATCACAATCACACAATCACAATCACACAACCACAATAACAAAATCACAGTCTCGCAATCACAATAACTCAATCACAATGACGCAATCACAGTCACGCAATCACAGTCGCGCAATCACAATCACGCAATCAGAATCACGCAATCACAATGACGCAATCACAATGACGCAATCACAATGACGCAATCACAATCACACAATCACAATCACACAATCACAATCACACAATCACAATCACACAATCACAATCACGCAATCACAATCACGCAATCACAATCGCGCAATCAGAATCCCGCAATCAGACTCACGCAATCACAATGACGCAATCACAGTCACGCAATCACAATCACGCAATCACAATCACGCAATCACAATCACGCAATCAGAATCACGAAATCACAATGACGCAATCACAATGACGCAATCACAATCACGCAAGCACAATCACGCAATCACAATCACAATCACTATCACACAATCACAATCACAATGACACAATCACCATCACACAATCACAATCACACAATCACAATCACACAATCACAATCACACAATCACAATCACACAATCACAATCACACAATCACAATCACACAATCACAATCACACAATCACAATCACACAATCACAATCACGCAATCACAATCACACAATCACAATCACACAATCACACAATCACACAGCCACAATCACACAATCACAATCACAGAATCACAATCACACATTCACAATCACACAATCACAATCACACAATCACAATCACACAATCACAATCACAATCAGACAATCACAGTCACACAATCACAGTCACACAATCACAATCACAATCAGACAATCACAATCACACAATCACAATCACACAATCACAATCACGCAATCACAATCACGCAATCACAATCACGCAATCACAATCACGCAATCACAATCATACAATCACAATCACACAATCACAATCACACAATCACAATCACACAGTCACAATCACACAGTCACAATCACACAGTCACAATCACACAATCACAATCACACAATCACAATCACACAATCACAATCACACAATCACAATCACACAATCACACAATCACAATCACACAATCACAATCACACAATCACGCAATCACAATCACGCAATCAGAATCACGCAATCACAATCACGCAATCACAATCACGCAATCACAATCACGCAATCACAATCACGCAATCACAATCACGCAATCACAATCACGCAATCACAATCACACAATCACAATCACACAATCACAATCACACAATCACAATCACACAATCACAATCACACAATCACAATCACACAATCACAATCACGCAATCACAATCACGCAATCACAATCGCGCAATCAGAATCCCGCAATCAGACTCACGCAATCACAATGACGCAATCACAGTCACGCAATCACAATCACACAATCACAATCACACAATCACAATCACGCAATCACAATCACGCAATCACAATCACGCAATCACAATCACGCAATCACAATCATACAATCACAATCACACAATCACAATCACACAATCACAATCACACAGTCACAATCACACAGTCACAATCACACAGTCACAATCACACAATCACAATCACACAATCACAATCACACAATCACGCAATCACAATCACGCAATCAGAATCACGCAATCACAATCACGCAATCACAATCACGCAATCACAATCACGCAATCACAATCACGCAATCACAATCACGCAATCACAATCACGCAATCACAATCACACAATCACAATCACACAATCACAATCACACAATCACAATCACACAATCACAATCACACAATCACAATCACACAATCACAATCACACAATCACAATCACGCAATCACAATCACGCAATCACAATCGCGCAATCAGAATCCCGCAATCAGACTCACGCAATCACAATGACGCAATCACAGTCACGCAATCACAATCACGCAATCACAATCACACAATCACAATCACACAATCACAATCACTCCATCACAATCACACAATCACAATCACACAATCGCAATCACACAACCACAATAACAAAATCACAGTCTCGCAATCACAATAACTCAATCACAATGACGCAATCACAGTCACGCAATCACAGTCACGCAATCACAATCACGCAATCAGAATCACGCAATCACAATGACGCAATCACAATGACGCAATCACAATGACGCAATCACAATCATACAACCACAATCACACAATCACAATCACACAATCACAATCACACAATCACAATCACGCAATCACAATCACGCAATCACAATCGCGCAATCAGAATCCCGCAATCAGACTCACGCAATCACAATGACGCAATCACAGTCACGCAATCACAATCACGCAATCACAATCACGCAATCACAATCACGCAATCAGAATCACGAAATCACAATGACGCAATCACAATGACGCAATCACAATCACGCAAGCACAATCACGCAATCACAATCACAATCACTATCACACAATCACAATCACAATGACACAATCACCATCACACAATCACAATCACACAATCACAATCACACAATCACAATCACACAATCACAATCACACAATCACAATCACACAATCACAATCACACAATCACAATCACGCAATCACAATCACGCAATCACAATCACACAATCACAATCACACAATCACACAGTCACAATCACACAATCACAATCACAGAATCACAATCACACATTCACAATCACACAATCACAATCACACAAACACAATCACACAATCGCAATCACGCAATCACAATCACGCAATCACAATCGCGCAATCAGAATCCCGCAATCAGACTCACGCAATCACAATGACGCAATCACAGTCACGCAATCACAATCACGCAATCACAATCACGCAATCACAATCACGCAATCAGAATCACGAAATCACAGTGACGCAATCACAATGACGCAATCACAATCACGCAAGCACAATCACGCAATCACAATCACAATCACTATCACACAATCACAATCACAATGACACAATCACCATCACACAATCACAATCACACAATCACAACCACACAATCACAATCACACAATCACAATCACAATCACGCAATCACAATCACGCAATCACAATCACGCAATCACAATCACGCAATCGCAATCACGCAATCACAATCACAATCACGCAATCACAATCACGCAATCACAATCACGCAATCACAATCACGCAATCACGCAATCACAATCACGCAATCAGAATCACGCAATCACAATCACGCAATCACAATCACGCAATCACAATCACGCAATCACAATCACGCAATCACAATCACGCAATCACAATCACGCAATCACAATCACACAATCACAATCACACAATCACAATCACACAATCACAATCACACAATCACAATCACACAATCACAATCACGCAATCACAATCACGCAATCACAATCGCGCAATCACAATCGCGCAATCAGAATCCCGCAATCAGACTCACGCAATCACAATGACGCAATCACAGTCACGCAATCACAATCACGCAATCACAATCACACAATCACAATCACACAATCACAATCACTCCATCACAATCACACAATCACAATCACACAATCGCAATCACACAACCACAATAACAAAATCACAGTCTCGCAATCACAATAACTCAATCACAATGACGCAATCACAGTCACGCAATCACAGTCACGCAATCACAATCACGCAATCAGAATCACGCAATCACAATGACGCAATCACAATGACGCAATCACAATGACGCAATCACAATCACACAATCACAATCACACAATCACAATCACACAATCACAATCACACAATCACAATCACGCAATCACAATCACGCAATCACAATCGCGCAATCAGAATCCCGCAATCAGACTCACGCAATCACAATGACGCAATCACAGTCACGCAATCACAATCACGCAATCACAATCACGCAATCACAATCACGCAATCAGAATCACGAAATCACAATGACGCAATCACAATGACGCAATCACAATCACGCAAGCACAATCACGCAATCACAATCACAATCACTATCACACAATCACAATCACAATGACACAATCACCATCACACAATCACAATCACACAATCACAATCACACAATCACAATCACACAATCACAATCACACAATCACAATCACACAATCACAATCACACAATCACAATCACGCAATCACAATCACGCAATCACAATCACACAATCACAATCACACAATCACACAATCACACAGTCACAATCACACAATCACAATCACAGAATCACAATCACACATTCACAATCACACAATCACAATCACACAAACACAATCACACAATCGCAATCACGCAATCACAATCACGCAATCACAATCGCGCAATCAGAATCCCGCAATCAGACTCACGCAATCACAATGACGCAATCACAGTCACGCAATCACAATCACGCAATCACAATCACGCAATCACAATCACGCAATCAGAATCACGAAATCACAGTGACGCAATCACAATGACGCAATCACAATCACGCAAGCACAATCACGCAATCACAATCACAATCACTATCACACAATCACAATCACAATGACACAATCACCATCACACAATCACAATCACACAATCACAACCACACAATCACAATCACACAATCACAATCACAATCACGCAATCACAATCACGCAATCACAATCACGCAATCACAATCACGCAATCGCAATCACGCAATCACAATCACAATCACGCAATCACAATCACGCAATCACAATCACGCAATCACAATCACGCAATCACAATCACGCAATCACAATCACCCAATCACAATCACACAATCACAATCACACAATCACAATCACACAATCACAATCACACAATCACAATCACACAATCACAATCACACAATCACAATCACACAATCACAATCACACAATCACAATCACACAATCACAATCACACAATCACACAATCACACAGTCACAATCACACAATCACAATCACACAATCACAATCACACCATCACAACCACACAATCACAATCACACAATCACAATCACACAATCACAATCACACAATCAAAATCACACAATCACAATCTCGCAATCACAATCACGCAATCACAATCACGCAATCACAATCACACATTCACAATCACACAGTCACAAACACACAAACACAATCACACAATCACAATCACACAATCCCAATCGCACAATCACTATCGCACAATCACAATCACACAATCACAATCACACAATCACAATCACACATTCACAATCACACAATCACAATCACACAAACACAATCGCGCAATCATAATCACGCAATCACAATGACGCAATCACAGTCACGCAATCACAATCACGCAATCACAATCACGCAATCAGAATTACGCAATCACAATGACGCAATCACAATCACGCAATCACAATCACGTCATTCACAATCACGCATTCACAATCACACAATCACAATCACACAATCACAATCACACATTCACAATCACACAATCACAATCACACAAACACTATCGCGCAATCACAATCGCGCAGTCACAATGACGCAATCACAATCACGCAAGCACAATCACGCAATCACAATCACAATCACTATCACACAATCACAATCACACAATCACAATCACACAATCACAATCACACAATCACAATCACACAATCACAATCACGCAATCACAATCACGCAATCACAATCACACAATCACAATCAGGCAATCACAATCATACAATCACAATCACACAATCACAATCACGCAATCACAATCACGCAATCACAATCACAATCAGACAATCACAGTCACACAATCACAATCACACAAACACAATCGCACAATCACAATCACACAATCACAATCACACAATCACAATCACACAATCACAATCACACAATCACAATCACACAATCACAATCACACAATCACAATCACACAATCACAATCACACAATCACAATCACACAATCACAATCACACAATCACAATCACACAATCACAATCACACAATCACAATCACACAATCACAATCACACAATCACAATCACACAATCACAATCACACAATCACAATCACACAATCACAATCACGCAATCACAATCACGCAATCACAATCACGCAATCACAATCACGCAATCACAATCACCCAATCACAATCACACAATCACAATCACACAATCACAATCACACAATCACAATCACACAATCACAATCACACAATCACAATCACACAATCACAATCACACAATCACAATCACACAATCACACAATCACACAGTCACAATCACACAATCACAATCACACAATCACAATCACACCATCACAATCACACAATCACAATCACACAATCACAATCACACAATCACAATCACGCAATCACAATCACGCAATCACAATCACGCAATCACAATCACGCAATCACAATCACACATTCACAATCACACAGTCACACAATCACACAGTCACAATCACACAATCACAATAACACAATCACCATCACACAATCACAATCACAGAATCACAATCACACATTCACAATCACACAATCACAATCACACAAACACAATCACACAATCACAATCACGCAATCACAATCGCGCAATCACAATCGCGCAATCAGAATCCCGCACTCAGACTCACGCAATCACAATGACGCAATCACAGTCACGCAATCACAATCACGCAATCACAACCACACAATCACAATCACACAATCACAATCACAATCACGCAATCACAATCATGCAATCACAATCACTCAATCACAATCACACAATCACAATCACACAATCACAATCACACAACCACAATAACAAAATCACAGTCTCGCAATCACAATAACTCAATCACAATGACGCAATCACAGTCACGCAATCACAGTCACGCAATCACAATCACGCAATCAGAATCACGCAATCACAATGACGCAATCACAATGACGCAATCACAATGACGCAATCACAATCACACAATCACAATCACACAATCACAATCACGCAATCACAATCACGCAATCACAATCACGCAATCACAATCACGCAATCGCAATCACGCAATCACAATCACAGTCACACAATCACAATCACGCAATCACAATCACGCAATCACAATCACGCAATCACAATCACGCAATCACAATCACCCAATCACAATCACACAATCACAATCACACAATCACAATCACACAATCACAATCACACAATCACAATCACACAATCACAATCACACAATCACAATCACACAATCACAATCACACAATCACAATCACACAATCACAATCACACAATCACACAATCACACAGTCACAATCACACAATCATAATCACACAATCACAATCACACCATCACAATCACACAATCACAATCACACAATCACCATCACACAATCAAAATCACACAATCACAATCACACAATCACAATCACACAATCACAATCACGCAATCACAATCACGCAATCACAATCACGCAATCACAATCACACATTCACAATCACACAGTCACAAACACACAAACACAATCACACAATCACAATCACACAATCCCAATCGCACAATCACTATCGCACAATCACAATCACACAATCACAATCACACAATCACAATCACACATTCACAATCACACAATCACAATCACACAAACACAATCGCGCAATCATAATCACGCAATCACAATGACGCAATCAGAGTCACGCAATCACAATCACGCAATCACAATCACGCAATCAGAATTACGCAATCACAATGACGCAATCACAATCACGCAATCACAATCACGTCATTCACAATCACGCATTCACAATCACACAATCACAATCACACAATCACAATCACACATTCACAATCACACAATCACAATCACACAAACACAATCACACAATCACAATCACGCAATCACAATCGCGCAATCACAATCGCGCAATCAGAATCCCGCACTCAGACTCACGCAATCACAATGACGCAATCACAGTCACGCAATCACAATCACGCAATCACAACCACACAATCACAATCACACAATCACAATCACAATCACGCAATCACAATCATGCAATCACAATCACTCAATCACAATCACACAATCACAATCACACAATCACAATCACACAACCACAATAACAAAATCACAGTCTCGCAATCACAATAACTCAATCACAATGACGCAATCACAGTCACGCAATCACAGTCACGCAATCACAATCACGCAATCAGAATCACGCAATCACAATGACGCAATCACAATGACGCAATCACAATGACGCAATCACAATCACACAATCACAATCACACAATCACAATCACGCAATCACAATCACGCAATCACAATCACGCAATCGCAATCACGCAATCGCAATCACGCAATCACAATCACAGTCACACAATCACAATCACGCAATCACAATCACGCAATCACAATCACGCAATCACAATCACCCAATCACAATCACACAATCACAATCACACAATCACAATCACACAATCACAATCACACAATCACAATCACACAATCACAATCACACAATCACAATCACACAATCACAATCACACAATCACAATCACACAATCACAATCACACAATCACACAATCACACAATCACAATCACACAATCACAATCACACCATCACAATCACACAATCACAATCACACAATCACCATCACACAATCAAAATCACACAATCACAATCACACAATCACAATCACACAATCACAATCACGCAATCACAATCACGCAATCACAATCACGCAATCACAATCACGCAATCACAATCACACATTCACAATCACACAGTCACAAACACACAAACACAATCACACAATCACAATCACACAATCCCAATCGCACAATCACTATCGCACAATCACAATCACACAATCACAATCACACAATCACAATCACACATTCACAATCACACAATCACAATCACACAAACACAATCGCGCAATCATAATCACGCAATCACAATGACGCAATCAGAGTCACGCAATCACAATCACGCAATCACAATCACGCAATCACAATCACGCAATCAGAATTACGCAATCACAATGACGCAATCACAATCACGCAATCACAATCACGTCATTCACAATCACGCATTCACAATCACACAATCACAATCACACAATCACAATCACACAATCACAATCACACAATCACAATCACACAATCACAATCACACAATCACAATCACACAATCACAATCACACAATCACAATCACACAATCACAATCACACAATCACAATCACACAATCACAATCACACAATCACAATCACACAATCACAATCACACAATCACAATCACACAATCACAATCACACAATCACAATCACACAATCACAATCACACAATCACAATCACACAATCACAATCACACAATCACAATCACACAATCACAATCACACAATCACAATCACACAATCACAATCACACAATCACAATCACACAATCACAATCACACAATCACAATCACACAATCACAATCACACAATCACAATCACACAATCACAATCACACAATCACAATCACACAATCACAATCACACAATCACAATCACACAATCACAATCACACAATCACAATCACACAATCACAATCACACAATCACAATCACACAATCACAATCACACAATCACAATCACACAATCACAATCACACAATCACAATCACACAATCACAATCACACAATCACAATCACACAATCACAATCACACAATCACAATCACACAATCACAATCACACAATCACAATCACACAATCACAATCACACAATCACAATCACACAATCACAATCACACAATCACAATCACACAATCACAATCACACAATCACAATCACACAATCACAATCACACAATCACAATCACACAATCACAATCACACAATCACAATCACACAATCACAATCACACAATCACAATCACACAATCACAATCACACAATCACAATCACACAATCACAATCACACAATCACAATCACACAATCACAATCACACAATCACAATCACACAATCACAATCACACAATCACAATCACACAATCACAATCACACAATCACAATCACACAATCACAATCACACAATCACAATCACACAATCACAATCACACAATCACAATCACACAATCACAATCACACAATCACAATCACACAATCACAATCACACAATCACAATCACACAATCACAATCACACAATCACAATCACACAATCACAATCACACAATCACAATCACACAATCACAATCACACAATCACAATCACACAATCACAATCACACAATCACAATCACACAATCACAATCACACAATCACAATCACACAATCACAATCACACAATCACAATCACACAATCACAATCACACAATCACAATCACGCAATCACAATCACGCAATCACAATCACGCAATCACAATCACGCAATCACAATCACGCAATCACAATCACGCAATCACAATCACACATTCACAATCACACAGTCACACAATCACACAGTGACAATCACACAATCACAATAACACAATCACCATCACACAATCACAATCACAGAATCACAATCACACATTCACAATCACACAATCACAATCACACAAACACAATCACACAATCACAATCACGCAATCACAATCGCGCAATCACAATCGCGCAATCAGAATCCCGCACTCAGACTCACGCAATCACAATGACGCAATCACAGTCACGCAATCACAATCACGCAATCACAACCACACAATCACAATCACAATCACGCAATCACAATCATGCAATCACAATCACTCAATCACAATCACACAATCACAATCACACAATCACAATCACACAATCACAATCACACAACCACAATAACAAAATCACAGTCTCGCAATCACAATAACTCAATCACAATGACGCAATCACAGTCACGCAATCACAGTCACGCAATCACAATCACGCAATCAGAATCACGCAATCACAATGACGCAATCACAATGACGCAATCACAATGACGCAATCACAATCACACAATCACAATCACACAATCACAATCACGCAATCACAATCACGCAATCACAATCACGCAATCACAATCACGCAATCGCAATCACGCAATCACAATCACAGTCACACAATCACAATCACGCAATCACAATCACGCAATCACAATCACGCAATCACAATCACGCAATCACAATCACCCAATCACAATCACACAATCACAATCACACAATCCCAATCGCACAATCACTATCGCACAATCACAATCACACAATCACAATCACACAATCACAATCACACATTCACAATCACACAATCACAATCACACAAACACAATCGCGCAATCATAATCACGCAATCACAATGACGCAATCAGAGTCACGCAATCACAATCACGCAATCACAATCACGCAATCAGAATTACGCAATCACAATGACGCAATCACAATCACGCAATCACAATCACGTCATTCACAATCACGCATTCACAATCACACAATCACAATCACACAATCACAATCACACAATCACAATCACACAATCACAATCACACAATCACAATCACACAATCACAATCACACAATCACAATCACACAATCACAATCACACAATCACAATCACACAATCACAATCACACAATCACAATCACACAATCACAATCACACAATCACAATCACACAATCACAATCACACAATCACAATCACACAATCACAATCACACAATCACAATCACACAATCACAATCACACAATCACAATCACACAATCACAATCACACAATCACAATCACACAATCACAATCACACAATCACAATCACACAATCACAATCACACAATCACAATCACACAATCACAATCACACAATCACAATCACACAATCACAATCACACAATCACAATCACACAATCACAATCACACAATCACAATCACACAATCACAATCACACAATCACAATCACACAATCACAATCACACAATCACAATCACACAATCACAATCACACAATCACAATCACACAATCACAATCACACAATCACAATCACACAATCACAATCACACAATCACAATCACACAATCACAATCACACAATCACAATCACACAATCACAATCACACAATCACAATCACACAATCACAATCACACAATCACAATCACACAATCACAATCACACAATCACAATCACACAATCACAATCACACAATCACAATCACACAATCACAATCACACAATCACAATCACACAATCACAATCACACAATCACAATCACACAATCACAATCACACAATCACAATCACACAATCACAATCACACAATCACAATCACACAATCACAATCACACAATCACAATCACACAATCACAATCACACAATCACAATCACACAATCACAATCACACAATCACAATCACACAATCACAATCACACAATCACAATCACACAATCACAATCACACAATCACAATCACACAATCACAATCACACAATCACAATCACACAATCACAATCACACAATCACAATCACACAATCACAATCACACAATCACAATCACACAATCACAATCACACAATCACAATCACACAATCACAATCACACAATCACAATCACACAATCACAATCACACAATCACAATCACACAATCACAATCACACAATCACAATCACACAATCACAATCACACAATCACAATCACACAATCACAATCACACAATCACAATCACACAATCACAATCACACAATCACAATCACACAATCACAATCACACAATCACAATCACACAATCACAATCACACAATCACAATCACACAATCACAATCACACAATCACAATCACACAATCACAATCACACAATCACAATCACACAATCACAATCACACAATCACAATCACACAATCACAATCACACAATCACAATCACACAATCACAATCACACAATCACAATCACACAATCACAATCACACAATCACAATCACACAATCACAATCACACAATCACAATCACACAATCACAATCACACAATCACAATCACACAATCACAATCACACAATCACAATCACACAATCACAATCACACAATCACAATCACACAATCACAATCACACAATCACAATCACACAATCACAATCACACAATCACAATCACACAATCACAATCACACAATCACAATCACACAATCACAATCACACAATCACAATCACACAATCACAATCACACAATCACAATCACACAATCACAATCACACAATCACAATCACACAATCACAATCACACAATCACAATCACACAATCACAATCACACAATCACAATCACACAATCACAATCACACAATCACAATCACACAATCACAATCACACAATCACAATCACACAATCACAATCACACAATCACAATCACACAATCACAATCACAATCAGACAATCACAGTCACACAATCACAATCACACAATCACAATCACAATCAGACAATCACAATCACACAATCACAATCACACAATCACAATCACACAATCACAATCACGCAATCACAATCACGCAATCACAATCACGCAATCACAATCACGCAATCACAATCACGCAATCACAATCACGCAATCACAATCACACAATCACAATCACACAATCACAATCACACAATCACAATCACACAATCACAATCACACAATCACAATCACACAATCACAATCACACAATCACAATCACACAATCACAATCACACAATCACAATCACACAATCACAATCACACAATCACAATCACACAATCACAATCACACAATCACAATCACACAATCACAATCACACAATCACAATCACACAATCACAATCACACAATCACAATCACACAATCACAATCACACAATCACAATCACACAATCACAATCACACAATCACAATCACACAATCACACAATCACAATCGCGCAATCACAATCACGCAATCACAATCACGCAATCACAATCACAATCAGACAATCACAGTCACACAATCACAATCGCACAATCACAATCGCACAATCACAATCACACAATCACAATCACACAATTACAATCACACAACCACAATAACAAAATCACAGTCACGCAATCACAATAACAAAATCACAGTCACGCAACCACAATAACTCAATCACAATGACGCAATCACAGTCACGCAATCACAATCACACAATCACAATCACGCAACCACAATCACACAATCACAATCACGCAATCACAATCACACAATCACAATCACACAATCAGAATCACACAATCACAATCACACAATCACAATCACACAATCACAATCACACAATCACAATCACACAATCACAATCACACAATCACAATCACACAATCACAATCACACAATCACAATCACACAATCACAATCACACATTCACAATCACACAATCACAATCACAATCACACAATCACAATCATGCAATCACAATCACTCAATCACAATGACGCAATCACAGTCACGCAATCACAATCACGCTATCAGAATCACGCAATCACAATGACGCAATCACAATCACGCAATCACAATCACGTCATTCACAATCACGCATTCACAATCACACAATCACAATCACACAATCACAATCACACATTCACAATCACACAATCACAATCACACAAACACAATCGCGCAATCACAATCGCGCAATCACAATGACGCAATCACAGTCACGCAATCACAATCACACAATCACAATCACACAATCACAATCACACAATCACAATCACACAATCACAATCACACAATCACAATCACAATCACACAATCACAATCACACAATCACAATCACACAATCACAATCACACAATCACAATCACACAATCACAATCACACAATCACAATCACACAATCACAATCACACAATCACAATCACACAATCACAATCACACAATCACAATCACACAATCACAATCACACAATCACAATCACACAATCACAATCACACAATCACAATCACACAATCACAATCACACAATCACAATCACACAATCACAATCACACAATCACAATCACACAATCACAATCACACAATCACAATCACACAATCACAATCACACAATCACAATCACACAATCACAATCACACAATCACAATCACACAATCACAATCACACAATCACAATCACACAATCACAATCACACAATCACAATCACACAATCACAATCACACAATCACAATCACACAATCACAATCACACAATCACAATCACACAATCACAATCACACAATCACAATCACACAATCACAATCACACAATCACAATCACACAATCACAATCACACAATCACAATCACACAATCACAATCACACAATCACAATCACACAATCACAATCACACAATCACAATCACACAATCACAATCACACAATCACAATCACACAATCACAATCACACAATCACAATCACACAATCACAATCACACAATCACAATCACACAATCACAATCACACAATCACAATCACACAATCACAATCACACAATCACAATCACACAATCACAATCACACAATCACAATCACACAATCACAATCACACAATCACAATCACACAATCACAATCACACAATCACAATCACACAATCACAATCACACAATCACAATCACACAATCACAATCACACAATCACAATCACACAATCACAATCACACAATCACAATCACACAATCACAATCACACAATCACAATCACACAATCACAATCACACAATCACAATCACACAATCACAATCACACAATCACAATCACACAATCACAATCACACAATCACAATCACACAATCACAATCACACAATCACAATCACACAATCACAATCACACAATCACAATCACACAATCACAATCACACAATCACAATCACACAATCACAATCACACAATCACAATCACACAATCACAATCACACAATCACAATCACACAATCACAATCACACAATCACAATCACACAATCACAATCACACAATCACAATCACACAATCACAATCACACAATCACAATCACACAATCACAATCACACAATCACAATCACACAATCACAATCACACAATCACAATCACACAATCACAATCACACAATCACAATCACACAATCACAATCACACAATCACAATCACACAATCACAATCACACAATCACAATCACACAATCACAATCACACAATCACAATCACACAATCACAATCACACAATCACAATCACACAATCACAATCACACAATCACAATCACACAATCACAATCACACAATCACAATCACACAATCACAATCACACAATCACAATCACACAATCACAATCACACAATCACAATCACACAATCACAATCACACAATCACAATCACACAATCACAATCACACAATCACAATCACACAATCACAATCACACAATCACAATCACACAATCACAATCACACAATCACAATCACACAATCACAATCACACAATCACAATCACACAATCACAATCACACAATCACAATCACACAATCACAATCACACAATCACAATCACACAATCACAATCACACAATCACAATCACACAATCACAATCACAATCAGACAATCACAGTCACACAATCACAGTCACACAATCACAATCACAATCAGACAATCACAATCACACAATCACAATCACAATCACACAATCACAATCACGCAATCACAATCACGCAATCACAATCACGCAATCACAATCACGCAATCACAATCATACAATCACAGTCACACAATCACAATCACACAATCACAATCACACAATCACAATCACACAATCACAATCACACAGTCACAATCACACAATCACAATCACACAATCACAATCACAATCACGCAATCACAATCATGCAATCACAATCACTCCATCACAATCACACAATCACAATCACACAATCACAATCACACAACCACAATAACAAAATCACAGTCTCGCAATCACAATAACTCAATCACAATGACGCAATCACAGTCACGCAATCACAGTCACGCAATCACAATCACGCAATCAGAATCACGCAATCACAATGACGCAATCACAATGACGCAATCACAATCACACAATCACAATCACACAATCACAATCACACAATCACAATCACACAATCACAATCACGCAATCACAATCACGCAATCACAATCGCGCAATCAGAATCCCGCAATCAGACTCACGCAATCACAATGACGCAATCACAGTCACGCAATCACAATCACGCAATCACAATCACGCAATCACAATCACGCAATCACAATCACGCAATCACAATCACGCAATCAGAATCACGAAATCACAATGACGCAATCACAATGACGCAATCACAATCATGCAAGCACAATCACGCAATCACAATCACAATCACTATCACACAATCACAATCACAATGACACAATCACCATCACACAATCACAATCACACAATCACAATCACACAATCACAATCACACAATCACAATGACGCAATCACAATCACGCAAGCACAATCACGCAATCACAATCACAATCACTATCACACAATCACAATCACACAATCACAATCACACAATCACAATCACACAATCACAATCACACAATCACAATCACGCAATCACAATCACACAATCACAATCAGGCTATCACAATCATACAATCACAATCACACAATCACAATCACACAATCACAATCACGCAATCACAATCACGCAATCACAATCACAATCAGACAATCACAGTCACACAATCACAATAACACAAACACAATCGCACAATCACAATCACACAATCACAATCACACAATCACAATCACACAATCACAATCACACAATCACAATCACACAATCACAATCACACAATCACAATCACACAATCACAATCACACAATCACAATCACACAATCACAATCACACGATCACAATCACACAATCACAATCACACAATCACAATCACAATCACGCAATCACAATCATGCAATCACAATCACTCCATCACAATCACACAATCACAATCACACAATCACAATCACACAACCACAATAACAAAATCACAGTCTCGCAATCACAATAACTCAATCACAATGACGCAATCACAGTCACGCAATCACAGTCACGCAATCACAATCACGCAATCAGAATCACGCAATCACAATGACGCAATCACAATGACGCAATCACAATGACGCAATCACAATCACACAATCACAATCACACAATCACAATCACACAATCACAATCACACAATCACAATCACGCAATCACAATCACGCAATCACAATCGCGCAATCAGAATCCCGCAATCAGACTCACGCAATCACAATGACGCAATCACAGTCACGCAATCACAATCACGCAATCACAATCACGCAATCACAATCACGCAATCAGAATCACGAAATCACAATGACGCAATCACAATGACGCAATCACAATCATGCAAGCACAATCACGCAATCACAATCACAATCACTATCACACAATCACAATCACAATGACACAATCACCATCACACAATCACAATCACACAATCACAATCACACAATCACAATCACGCAATCACAATCACGCAATCACAATCGCGCAATCAGAATCCCGCAATCAGACTCACGCAATCACAATGACGCAATCACAATCACACAATCACAATCACACAATTACAATCACACAATCACAATCACACAATCACAATCACACAATCACAATCACACAATCACAATCACACAATCACAATCACACAATCACAATCACACAATCACAATCACACAATCACAATCACACAATCACAATCACACAATCACGCAATCACAATCACGCAATCAGAATTACGCAATCACAATGACGCAATCACAATCACGCAATCACAATCACGTCATTCACAATCACGCATTCACAATCACACAATCACAATCACACAATCACAATCACATATTCACAATCACACAATCACAATCACACAAACACAATCGCGCAATCACAATCGCGCAATCACAATGACGCAATCACAATCACGCAATCACAATCACGCAAGCACAACCACGCAATCACAATCACAATCACTATCACACAATCACAATAACACAATCACAATCACGCAATCACAATAACTCAATCACAATGACGCAATCACAGTCACGCAATCACAATCACGCTATCAGAATCACGCAATCACAATGACGCAATCACAATCACGCAATCACAATCACGTCATTCACAATCGCGCATTCACAATCACACAATCACAATCACACAATCACAATCACACAATCACAATCACACATTCACAATCACACATTCACAATCACACAATCACAATCACACAAACACAATCGCGCAATCACAATCGCGCAATCACAATGACGCAATCATAGTCACGCAATCACAATCACACAATCACAATCACACAATCACAATCACACAATCACAATCACACAATCACAATCACGCAATCACAATCACGCAATCACAATCACATTCAGACAATCACAGTCACACAATCACAATCACACAATCGCAATCGCACAATCACAATCGCACAATCACAATCACGCAATCACAATCACGCAATCAGAATCACGAAATCACAATGACGCAATCACAATGACGCAATCACAATCACGCAAGCACAATCACGCAATCACAATCACAATCACTATCACACAATCACAATCACAATGACACAATCACCATCACACAATCACAATCACACAATCACAATCACACAATCACAATCACACAATCACAATCACACAATCACAATCACACAATCACAATCACACAATCACAATCACACAATCACAATCACACAATCACAATCACACAATCACAATCACACAATCACAATCACACGATCACAATCACACAATCACAATCACACAATCACAATCACACAATCACAATCACACAATCACAATCACAATCACGCAATCACAATCATGCAATCACAATCACTCAATCACAATCACACAATCACAATCACACAATCACAATCACACAATCACAATCACACAACCACAATAACAAAATCACAGTCTCGCAATCACAATAACTCAATCACAATGACGCAATCACAGTCACGCAATCACAGTCACGCAATCACAATCACGCAATCAGAATCACGCAATCACAATGACGCAATCACAATGACGCAATCACAATGACGCAATCACAATCACACAATCACAATCACACTATCACAATCACACAATCACAATCACGCAATCACAATCACGCAATCACAATCACGCAATCGCAATCACGCAATCACAGTCACAGTCACGCAATCACAATCACGCAATCACAATCACGCAATCACAATCACGCAATCACAATCACCCAATCACAATCACACAATCACAATCACACAATCACAATCACACAATCACAATCACACAATCACAATCACACAATCACAATCACACAATCACAATCACACAATCACAATCACACAATCACAATCACACAATCACAATCACACAATCACAATCACACAATCACAATCACACAATCACAATCACACAATCACAATCACACAATCACAATCACACAATCACACAATCACACAGTCGCAATCACACAATCACAATCACACAATCACAATCACACCATCACAATCACACAATCACAATCACACAATCACAATCACGCAATCACAATCACGCAATCACAATCACGCAATCACAATCACGCAATCACAATCACGCAATCACAATCACACATTCACAATCACACAGTCACACAATCACACAGTCACAATCACACCATCACAATAACACAATCACCATCACACAATCACAATCACAGAATCACAATCACACATTCACAATCACACAATCACAATCACACAAACACAATCACACAATCACAATCACGCAATCACAATCACGCAATCACAATCGCGCAATCAGAATCCCGCAATCAGACTCACGCAATCACAATGACGCAATCACAGTCACGCAATCACAATCACGCAATCACAATCACACAATCACAATCACACAATCACAATCACAATCACGCAATCACAATCATGCAATCACAATCACTCAATCACAATCACACAATCACAATCACACAATCACAATCACACAACCACAATAACAAAATCACAGTCTCGCAATCACAATAACTCAATCACAATGACGCAATCACAGTCACGCAATCACAGTCACGCAATCACAATCACGCAATCAGAATCACGCAATCACAATGACGCAATCACAATGACGCAATCACAATGACGCAATCACAATCACACAATCACAATCACACAATCACAATCACACAATCACAATCACGCAATCGCAATCACGCAATCACAATCACAGTCACACAATCACAATCACGCAATCACAATCACGCAATCACAATCACGCAATCACAATCACGCAATCACAATCACCCAATCACAATCACACAATCACAATCACACAATCACAATCACACCATCACAATCACACAATCACAATCACACAATCACAATCACACAATCACAATCACACAATCACAATCACGCAATCACAATCACGCAATCACAATCACGCAATCACAATCACGCAATCACAATCACACATTCACAATCACACAGTCACACAATCACACAGTCACAATCACACAATCACAATAACACAATCACCATCACACAATCACAATCACAGAATCACAATCACACATTCACAATCACACAATCACAATCACACAAACACAATCACACAATCACAATCACGCAATCACAATCACGCAATCACAATCGCGCAATCAGAATCCCGCACTCAGACTCACGCAATCACAATGACGCAATCACAGTCACGCAATCACAATCACGCAATCACAATCACACAATCACAATCACACAATCACAATCACACAATCACAATCACAATCACGCAATCACAATCATGCAATCACAATCACTCAATCACAATCACACAATCACAATCACACAATCACAATCACACAACCACAATAACAAAATCACAGTCTCGCAATCACAATAACTCAATCACAATGACGCAATCACAGTCACGCAATCACAGTCACGCAATCACAATCACGCAATCAGAATCACGCAATCACAATGACGCAATCACAATGACGCAATCACAATGACGCAATCACAATCACACAATCACAATCACACAATCACAATCACACAATCACAATCACGCAATCACAATCACGCAATCACAATCACGCAATCGCAATCACGCAATCACAATCACAGTCACACAATCACAATCACGCAATCACAATCACGCAATCACAATCACGCAATCACAATCACGCAATCACAATCACCCAATCACAATCTCACAATCACAATCACACAATCACAATCACACAATCACAATCACACAATCACAATCACACAATCACAATCACACAATCACAATCACACAATCACACAATCACACAGTCACAATCACACAATCACAATCACACAATCACAATCCCACCATCACAATCACACAATCACAATCACACAATCACAATCACACAATCACAATCACACAATCACAATCACAATCACGCAATCACAATCATGCAATCACAATCACTCAATCACAATCACACAATCACAATCACACAATCACAATCACACAATCACAATCACACAATCACAGTCTCGCAATCACAATAACTCAATCACAATGACGCAATCACAGTCACGCAATCACAGTCACGCAATCACAATCACGCAATCAGAATCACGCAATCACAATGACGCAATCACAATGACGCAATCACAATGACGCAATCACAATCACACAATCACAATCACACAATCACAATCACACAATCACAATCACGCAATCACAATCACGCAATCACAATCACGCAATCGCAATCACGCAATCACAGTCACAGTCACGCAATCACAATCACGCAATCACAATCACGCAATCACAATCACGCAATCACAATCACCCAATCACAATCACACAATCACAATCACACAATCACAATCACACAATCACAATCACACAATCACAATCACACAATCACAATCACACAATCACAATCACACAATCACAATCACACAATCACAATCACACAATCACAATCACACAATCACAATCACACAATCACAATCACACAATCACAATCACACAATCACAATCACACAATCACAATCACACAATCACAATCACACAATCACAATCACACAATCACAATCACACAATCACAATCACACAATCACAATCACACAATCACAATCACACAATCACAATCACACAATCACAATCACACAATCACAATCACACAATCACAATCACACAATCACAATCACACAATCACAATCACACAATCACAATCACACAATCACAATCACACAATCACAATCACACAATCACAATCACACAATCACAATCACACAATCACAATCACACAATCACAATCACACAATCACAATCACACAATCACAATCACACAATCACAATCACAATCAGACAATCACAGTCACACAATCACAGTCACACAATCACAATCACAATCAGACAATCACAATCACACAATCACAATCACAATCACACAATCACAATCACGCAATCACAATCACGCAATCACAATCACGCAATCACAATCACGCAATCACAATCATACAATCACAGTCACACAATCACAATCACACAATCACAATCACACAATCACAATCACACAGTCACAATCACACAATCACAATCACACAATCACAATCACACAATCACAATCACACAATCACAATCACACAATCACACAATCACAATCACACAATCACAATCACACAATCACAATCACACAATCACAATCACACAATCACAATCACACAATCACAATCACACAATCACGCAATCAGAATCACGCAATCACAATCACGCAATCACAATCACGCAATCACAATCACGCAATCACAATCACGCAATCACAATCACGCAATCACAATCACGCAATCACAATCACGCAATCACAATCACGCAATCACAATCACACAATCACAATCACACAATCACAATCACACAATCACAATCACACAATCACAATCACACAATCACAATCACACAATCACAATCACACAATCACAATCACGCAATCACAATCACGCAATCACAATCACACAATCACAATCACACAATCACAATCACACAATCACACAATCACACAATCACACAGTCACAATCACACAGTCACAATCACACAATCACAATAACACAATCACCATCACACAATCACAATCACAGAATCACAATCACACATTCACAATCACACAATCACAATCACACAAACACAATCACACAATCACAATCACGCAATCACAATCACGCAATCACAATCGCGCAATCAGAATCCCGCAATCAGACTCACGCAATCACAATGACGCAATCACAGTCACGCAATCACAATCACGCAATCACAATGACGCAATCACAATGACGCAATCACAATCACGCAAGCACAATCACGCAATCACAATCACAATCACTATCACACAATCACAATCACAATGACACAATCACCATCACACAATCACAATCACACAATCACAATCACACAATCACAATCACACAATCACAATCACACAATCACAATCACACAATCACAATCACACAATCACAATCACACAATCACAATCACACAATCACAATCACACAATCACAATCACACAATCACAATCACACAATCACAATCACACGATCACAATCACACAATCACAATCACACAATCACAATCACACAATCACAATCACAATCACGCAATCACAATCATGCAATCACAATCACTCCATCACAATCACACAATCACAATCACACAATCACAATCACACAACCACAATAACAAAATCACAGTCTCGCAATCACAATAACTCAATCACAATGACGCAATCACAGTCACGCAATCACAGTCACGCAATCACAATCACGCAATCAGAATCACGCAATCACAATGACGCAATCACAATGACGCAATCACAATGACGCAATCACAATCACACAATCACAATCACACAATCACAATCACACAATCACAATCACACAATCACAATCACGCAATCACAATCACGCAATCACAATCGCGCAATCAGAATCCCGCAATCAGACTCACGCAATCACAATGACGCAATCACAGTCACGCAATCACAATCACGCAATCACAATCACGCAATCACAATCACGCAATCACAATCACGCAATCACAATCACGCAATCAGAATCACGAAATCACAATGACGCAATCACAATGACGCAATCACAATCATGCAAGCACAATCACGCAATCACAATCACAATCACTATCACACAATCACAATCACAATGACACAATCACCATCACACAATCACAATCACACAATCACAATCACACAATCACAATCACACAATCACAATGACGCAATCACAATCACGCAAGCACAATCACGCAATCACAATCACAATCACTATCACACAATCACAATCACACAATCACAATCACACAATCACAATCACACAATCACAATCACACAATCACAATCACGCAATCACAATCACACAATCACAATCAGGCAATCACAATCATACAATCACAATCACACAATCACAATCACACAATCACAATCACGCAATCACAATCACGCAATCACAATCACAATCAGACAATCACAGTCACACAATCACAATAACACAAACACAATCGCACAATCACAATCACACAATCACAATCACACAATCACAATCACACAATCACAATCACACAATCACAATCACACAATCACAATCACACAATCACAATCACACAATCACAATCACACAATCACAATCACACAATCACAATCACACAACCACAATCACACAATCACAATCACACAATCACAATCACACAATCACAATCACACAATCACAATCACACAATCACAATCACACAATCACAATCACACAATCACAATCACACAATCACAATCACACAATCACAATCACACAATCACAATCACACAATCACAATCACACAATCACAATCACACAATCACAATCACACAATCACAATCACACAATCACAATCACACAATCACAATCACACGATCACAATCACACGATCACAATCACACGATCACAATCACACGATCACAATCACACGATCACAATCACACAATCACAATCACACAATCACAATCACACAATCACAATCACACAATCACAATCACACAATCACAATCACACAATCACAATCACACAATCACAATCACACAATCACAATCACACAATCACAATCACACAATCACAATCACACAATCACAATCACACAATCACAATCACACAATCACAATCACACAATCACAATCACACAATCACAATCACACAATCACAATCACACAATCACAATCACACAATCACAATCACACAATCACAATCACACAATCACAATCACACAATCACAATCACACAATCAAAATCACACAATCACAATCACACAATCACAATCACACAATCACAATCACACAATCACAATCACACAATCACAATCACACAATCACAATCACACAATCACAATCACACAATCACAATCACACAATCACAATCACACAATCACAATCACACAATCACAATCACACAATCACAATCACACAATCACAATCACACAATCACAATCACACAATCACAATCACACAATCACAATCACACAATCACAATCACACAATCACAATCACACAATCACAATCACACAATCACAATCACACAATCACAATCACACAATCACAATCACACAATCACAATCACACAATCACAATCACACAATCACAATCACACAATCACAATCACACAATCACAATCACACAATCACAATCACACAATCACAATCACACAATCACAATCACACAATCGCAATCACACAATCGCAATCACACAATCGCAATCACACAATCACAATCACACAATCACAATCACACAATCACAATCACACAATCACAATCACACAATCACAATCACACAATCACAATCACACAATCACAATCACACAATCACAATCACACAATCACAATCACACAATCACAATCACACAATCACAATCACACAATCACAATCACACAATCACAATCACACAATCACAATCACACAATCACACAATCACAATCACACAATCACAATCACACAATCACAATCACACAATCACAATCACACAATCACAATCACACAATCACAATCACACAATCACAATCACACAATCACAATCACACAATCACAATCACACAATCACAATCACACAATCACAATCACACAATCACAATCACACAATCACAATCACAATCAGACAATCACAGTCACACAATCACAATCACACAATCACAATCACAATCAGACAATCACAATCACACAATCACAATCACACAATCACAATCACACAATCACAATCACGCAATCACAATCACGCAATCACAATCACGCAATCACAATCACGCAATCACAATCACGCAATCACAATCACGCAATCACAATCACACAATCACAATCACACAATCACAATCACACAATCACAATCACACAATCACAATCACACAATCACAATCACACAATCACAATCACACAATCACAATCACACAATCACAATCACACAATCACAATCACACAATCACAATCACACAATCACAATCACACAATCACAATCACACAATCACAATCACACAATCACAATCACACAATCACAATCACACAATCACAATCACACAATCACAATCACACAATCACAATCACACAATCACAATCACACAATCACAATCACACAATCACAATCACACAATCACAATCACACAATCACAATCACACAATCACACAATCACAATCGCGCAATCACAATCACGCAATCACAATCACGCAATCACAATCACAATCAGACAATCACAGTCACACAACCACAATCGCACAATCACAATCGCACAATCACAATCACACAATCACAATCACACAATTACAATCACACAACCACAATAACAAAATCACAGTCACGCAATCACAATAACAAAATCACAGTCACGCAACCACAATAACTCAATCACAATGACGCAATCACAGTCACGCAATCACAATCACACAATCACAATCACGCAACCACAATCACACAATCACAATCACGCAATCACAATCACACAATCACAATCACACAATCAGAATCACACAATCACAATCACACAATCACAATCACACAATCACAATCACACAATCACAATCACACAATCACAATCACACAATCACAATCACACAATCACAATCACACAATCACAATCACACAATCACAATCACACAATCACAATCACACAATCACAATCACACAATCACAATCACACAATCACAATCACACAATCACAATCACAATCACACAATCACAATCATGCAATCACAATCACTCAATCACAATGACGCAATCACAGTCACGCAATCACAATCACGCTATCAGAATCACGCAATCACAATGACGCAATCACAATCACGCAATCACAATCACGTCATTCACAATCACGCATTCACAATCACACAATCACAATCACACAATCACAATCACACATTCACAATCACACAATCACAATCACACAAACACAATCGCGCAATCACAATCGCGCAATCACAATGACGCAATCACAGTCACGCAATCACAATCACACAATCACAATCACACAATCACAATCACACAATCACAATCACACAATCACAATCACACAATCACAATCACACAATCACAATCACAATCACACAATCACAATCACACAATCACAATCACACAATCACAATCACACAATCACAATCACACAATCACAATCACACAATCACAATCACACAATCACAATCACAATCACACAATCACAATCACACAATCACAATCACACAGTCACAATCACACAATCACAATCACACAATCACAATCACACAATCACAATCACACAATCACAATCACACAATCACAATCACACAATCACAATCACACAATCACAATCACACAATCACAATCACACAATCACAATCACACAATCACAATCACACAATCACAATCACACAATCACAATCACACAATCACAATCACACAATCACAATCACACAATCACAATCACACAATCACAATCACACAAGCACAATCACACAATCACAATCACACAATCACAATCACACAATCACAATCACACAATCACAATCACACAATCACAATCACACAGTCACAATCACACAGTCACAATCACACAATCACAATCACACAATCACAATCACACAATCACAATCACACAATCACAATCACACAATCACAATCACACAATCACAATCACACAATCACAATCACACAATCACAATCACACAATCACAATCACACAATCACAATCACACAATCACAATCACACAATCACAATCACACAATCACAATCACACAATCACAATCACACAATCACAATCACACAATCACAATCACACAATCACAATCACAATCAGACAATCACAGTCACACAATCACAGTCACACAATCACAATCACAATCAGACAATCACAATCACACAATCACAATCACAATCACACAATCACAATCACGCAATCACAATCACGCAATCACAATCACGCAATCACAATCACGCAATCACAATCATACAATCACAGTCACACAATCACAATCACACAATCACAATCACACAATCACAATCACACAGTCACAATCACACAATCACAATCACACAATCACAATCACACAATCACAATCACACAATCACACAATCACAATCACACAATCACAATCACACAATCACAATCACACAATCACAATCACACAATCACAATCACACAATCACGCAATCAGAATCACGCAATCACAATCACGCAATCACAATCACGCAATCACAATCACGCAATCACAATCACGCAATCACAATCACGCAATCACAATCACGCAATCACAATCACGCAATCACAATCACGCAATCACAATCACACAATCACAATCACACAATCACAATCACACAATCACAATCACACAATCACAATCACACAATCACAATCACACAATCACAATCACGCAATCACAATCACGCAATCACAATCACGCAATCACAATCACGCAATCACAATCACACAATCACAATCACACAATCACAATCACACAATCACACAATCACACAGTCACAATCACACAGTCACAATCACACAATCACAATAACACAATCACCATCACACAATCACAATCACAGAATCACAATCACACATTCACAATCACACAATCACAATCACACAAACACAATCACACAATCACAATCACGCAATCACAATCACGCAATCACAATCGCGCAATCAGAATCCCGCAATCAGACTCACGCAATCACAATGACGCAATCACAGTCACGCAATCACAATCACGCAATCACAATGACGCAATCACAATGACGCAATCACAATCACGCAAGCACAATCACGCAATCACAATCACAATCACTATCACACAATCACAATCACAATGACACAATCACCATCACACAATCACAATCACACAATCACAATCACACAATCACAATCACACAATCACAATCACACAATCACAATCACACAATCACAATCACACAATCACAATCACACAATCACAATCACACAATCACAATCACACAATCACAATCACACAATCACAATCACACGATCACAATCACACAATCACAATCACACAATCACAATCACACAATCACAATCACAATCACGCAATCACAATCATGCAATCACAATCACTCCATCACAATCACACAATCACAATCACACAATCACAATCACACAACCACAATAACAAAATCACAGTCTCGCAATCACAATAACTCAATCACAATGACGCAATCACAGTCACGCAATCACAGTCACGCAATCACAATCACGCAATCAGAATCACGCAATCACAATGACGCAATCACAATGACGCAATCACAATGACGCAATCACAATCACACAATCACAATCACACAATCACAATCACACAATCACAATCACACAATCACAATCACGCAATCACAATCACGCAATCACAATCGCGCAATCAGAATCCCGCAATCAGACTCACGCAATCACAATGACGCAATCACAGTCACGCAATCACAATCACGCAATCACAATCACGCAATCACAATAACGCAATCACAATCACGCAATCACAATCACGCAATCAGAATCACGAAATCACAATGACGCAATCACAATGACGCAATCACAATCATGCAAGCACAATCACGCAATCACAATCACAATCACTATCACACAATCACAATCACAATGACACAATCACCATCACACAATCACAATCACACAATCACAATCACACAATCACAATCACACAATCACAATGACGCAATCACAATCACGCAAGCACAATCACGCAATCACAATCACAATCACTATCACACAATCACAATCACACAATCACAATCACACAATCACAATCACACAATCACAATCACACAATCACAATCACGCAATCACAATCACACAATCACAATCAGGCAATCACAATCATACAATCACAATTACACAATCACAATCACACAATCACAATCACGCAATCACAATCACGCAATCACAATCACAATCAGACAATCACAGTCACACAATCACAATAACACAAACACAATCGCACAATCACAATCACACAATCACAATCACACAATCACAATCACACAATCACAATCACACAATCACAATCACACAATCACAATCACACAATCACAATCACACAATCACAATCACACAATCACAATCACACAATCACAATCACACAACCACAATCACACAATCACAATCACACAATCACAATCACACAATCACAATCACACAATCACAATCACACAATCACAATCACACAATCACAATCACACAATCACAATCACACAATCACAATCACACAATCACAATCACACAATCACAATCACACAATCACAATCACACAATCACAATCACACAATCACAATCACACAATCACAATCACACAATCACAATCACACAATCACAATCACACAATCACAATCACACAATCACAATCACACGATCACAATCACACAATCACAATCACACAATCACAATCACACAATCACAATCACAATCACGCAATGACAATCATGCAATCACAATCATGCAATCACAATCACTCCATCACAATCACACAATCACAATCACACAATCACAATCACACAACCACAATAACAAAATCACAGTCTCGCAATCACAATAACTCAATCACAATGACGCAATCACAGTCACGCAATCACAGTCACGCAATCACAATCACGCAATCAGAATCACGCAATCACAATGACGCAATCACAATGACGCAATCACAATGACGCAATCACAATCACACAATCACAATCACACAATCACAATCACACAATCACAATCACACAATCACAATCACGCAATCACAATCACGCAATCACAATCGCGCAATCAGAATCCCGCAATCAGACTCACGCAATCACAATGACGCAATCACAGTCACGCAATCACAATCACGCAATCACAATCACGCAATCACAATCACGCAATCAGAATCACGAAATCACAATGACGCAATCACAATGACGCAATCACAATCATGCAAGCACAATCACGCAATCACAATCACAATCACTATCACACAATCACAATCACAATGACACAATCACCATCACACAATCACAATCACACAATCACAATCACACAATCACAATCACACAATCACAATGACGCAATCACAATCACGCAAGCACAATCACGCAATCACAATCACAATCACTATCACACAATCACAATCACACAATCACAATCACACAATCACAATCACACAATCACAATCACACAATCACAATCACACAATCACAATCACACAATCACAATCACGCAATCACAATCACACAATCACAATCAGGCAATCACAATCATACAATCACAATCACACAATCACAATCACACAATCACAATCACGCAATCACAATCACGCAATCACAATCACAATCAGACAATCACAGTCACACAATCACAATAACACAAACACAATCGCACAATCACAATCACACAATCACAATCACACAATCACAATCACACAATCACAATCACACAATCACAATCACACAATCACAATCACACAATCACAATCACACAATCACAATCACACAATCACAATCACACAATCACAATCACACAATCACAATCACACAATCACAATCACACAATCACAATCACACAATCACAATCACACAATCACAATCACACAATCACAATCACACAATCACAATCACACAATCACAATCACACAATCACAATCACACAATCACAATCACACAATCACAATCACACAATCACAATCACACAATCACAATCACACAATCACAATCACACAATCACAATCACACAATCACAATCACACAATCACAATCACACAATCACAATCACACAATCACAATCACACAATCACAATCACACAATCACAATCACACAATCACAATCACACAATCACAATCACACAATCACAATCACACAATCACAATCACACAATCACAATCACACAATCACAATCACACAATCACAATCACACAATCACAATCACACAATCACAATCACACAATCACAATCACACAATCACAATCACACAATCACAATCACAATCAGACAATCACAATCACGCAATCACAATCACGCAATCACAATCACGCAATCACAATCACGCAATCACAATCACGCAATCACAATCACGCAATCACAATCACGCAATCACAATCACGCAATCACAATCACGCAATCACAATCACGCAATCACAATCACCCAATCACAATCACACAATCACAATCACACAATCACAATCACACAATCACAATCACACAATCACAATCACACAATCACAATCACACAATCACAATCACACAATCACAATCACACAATCACAATCACACAATCACAATCACACAATCACAATCACACAATCACAATCACACAATCACAATCACACAATCACAATCACACAATCACAATCACACAATCACAATCACACAATCACAATCACACAATCACGCAATCACAATCACGCAATCAGAATTACGCAATCACAATGACGCAATCACAATCACGCAATCACAATCACGTCATTCACAATCACGCATTCACAATCACACAATCACAATCACACAATCACAATCACATATTCACAATCACACAATCACAATCACACAAACACAATCGCGCAATCACAATCGCGCAATCACAATGACGCAATCACAATGACGCAATCACAATCACGCAATCACAATCACGCAAGCACAACCACGCAATCACAATCACAATCACTATCACACAATCACAATAACACAATCACAATCACGCAATCACAATAACTCAATCACAATGACGCAATCACAGTCACGCAATCACAATCACGCTATCAGAATCACGCAATCACAATGACGCAATCACAATGACGCAATCACAATCACGCAAGCACAATCACGCAATCACAATCACAATCACTATCACACAATCACAATCACAATGACACAATCACCATCACACAATCACAATCACACAATCACAATCACACAATCACAATCACACAATCACAATCACACAATCACAATCACACAATCACAATCACACAATCACAATCACACAATCACAATCACACAATCACAATCACACAATCACAATCACACAATCACAATCACACAATCACAATCACACGATCACAATCACACAATCACAATCACACAATCACAATCACACAATCACAATCACACAATCACAATCACACAATCACAATCACAATCACGCAATCACAATCATGCAATCACAATCACTCAATCACAATCACACAATCACAATCACACAATCACAATCACACAACCACAATAACAAAATCACAGTCTCGCAATCACAATAACTCAATCACAATGACGCAATCACAGTCACGCAATCACAGTCACGCAATCACAATCACGCAATCAGAATCACGCAATCACAATGACGCAATCACAATGACGCAATCACAATGACGCAATCACAATCACACAATCACAATCACACAATCACAATCACACAATCACAATCACGCAATCACAATCACGCAATCACAATCACGCAATCACAATCACGCAATCGCAATCACGCAATCACAGTCACAGTCACGCAATCACAATCACGCAATCACAATCACGCAATCACAATCACGCAATCACAATCACCCAATCACAATCACACAATCACAATCACACAATCACAATCACACAATCACAATCACACAATCACAATCACACAATCACAATCACACAATCACAATCACACAATCACAATCACACAATCACAATCACACAATCACAATCACACAATCACAATCACACAATCACAATCACACAATCACACAATCACACAGTCACAATCACACAATCACAATCACACAATCACAATCACACCATCACAATCACACAATCACAATCACACAATCACAATCACACAATCACAATCACACAATCACAATCACGCAATCACAATCACGCAATCACAATCACGCAATCACAATCACGCAATCACAATCACACATTCACAATCACACAGTCACACAATCACACAGTCACAATCACACAATCACAATAACACAATCACCATCACACAATCACAATCACAGAATCACAATCACACATTCACAATCACACAATCACAATCACACAAACACAATCACACAATCACAATCACGCAATCACAATCACGCAATCACAATCGCGCAATCAGAATCCCGCAATCAGACTCACGCAATCACAATGACGCAATCACAGTCACGCAATCACAATCACGCAATCACAATCACACAATCACAATCACACAATCACAATCACAATCACGCAATCACAATCATGCAATCACAATCACTCAATCACAATCACACAACCACAATCACACAATCACAATCACACAACCACAATAACAAAATCACAGTCTCGCAATCACAATAACTCAATCACAATGACGCAATCACAGTCACGCAATCACAGTCACGCAATCACAATCACGCAATCAGAATCACGCAATCACAATGACGCAATCACAATGACGCAATCACAATGACGCAATCACAATCACACAATCACAATCACACAATCACAATCACACAATCACAATCACGCAATCGCAATCACGCAATCACAATCACAGTCACACAATCACAATCACGCAATCACAATCACGCAATCACAATCACGCAATCACAATCACGCAATCACAATCACCCAATCACAATCACACAATCACAATCACACAATCACAATCACACCATCACAATCACACAATCACAATCACACAATCACAATCACACAATCACAATCACACAATCACAATCACGCAATCACAATCACGCAATCACAATCACGCAATCACAATCACGCAATCACAATCACACATTCACAATCACACAGTCACACAATCACACAGTCACAATCACACAATCACAATAACACAATCACCATCACACAATCACAATCACAGAATCACAATCACACATTCACAATCACACAATCACAATCACACAAACACAATCACACAATCACAATCACGCAATCACAATCACGCAATCACAATCGCGCAATCAGAATCCCGCACTCAGACTCACGCAATCACAATGACGCAATCACAGTCACGCAATCACAATCACGCAATCACAATCACACAATCACAATCACACAATCACAATCACACAATCACAATCACAATCACGCAATCACAATCATGCAATCACAATCACTCAATCACAATCACACAATCACAATCACACAATCACAATCACACAACCACAATAACAAAATCACAGTCTCGCAATCACAATAACTCAATCACAATGACGCAATCACAGTCACGCAATCACAGTCACGCAATCACAATCACGCAATCAGAATCACGCAATCACAATGACGCAATCACAATGACGCAATCACAATGACGCAATCACAATCGCACAATCACAATCACACAATCACAATCACACAATCACAATCACGCAATCACAATCACGCAATCACAATCACGCAATCGCAATCACGCAATCACAATCACAGTCACACAATCACAATCACGCAATCACAATCACGCAATCACAATCACGCAATCACAATCACGCAATCACAATCACCCAATCACAATCACACAATCACAATCACACAATCACAATCACACAATCACAATCACACAATCACAATCACACAATCACAATCACACAATCACAATCACACAATCACAATCACACAATCACACAATCACACAGTCACAATCACACAATCACAATCACACAATCACAATCCCACCATCACAATCACACAATCACAATCACACAATCACAATCACACAATCACAATCACACAATCACAATCACACAATCACAATCACAATCACGCAATCACAATCATGCAATCACAATCACTCAATCACAATCACACAATCACAATCACACAATCACAATCACACAACCACAATAACAAAATCACAGTCTCGCAATCACAATAACTCAATCACAATGACGCAATCACAGTCACGCAATCACAGTCACGCAATCACAATCACGCAATCAGAATCACGCAATCACAATGACGCAATCACAATGACGCAATCACAATGACGCAATCACAATCACACAAACACAATCACACAATCACAATCACACAATCACAATCACGCAATCACAATCACGCAATCACAATCACGCAATCGCAATCACGCAATCACAGTCACAGTCACGCAATCACAATCACGCAATCACAATCACGCAATCACAATCACGCAATCACAATCACCCAATCACAATCACACAATCACAATCACACAATCACAATCACACAATCACAGTCACACAATCACAATCACACAATCACAATCACACAATCACAATCACACAATCACAATCACACAATCACAATCACACAATCACACAATCACACAGTCACAATCACACAATCACAATCACACAATCACAATCACACCATCACAATCACACAATCACAATCACACAATCACAATCACACAATCACAATCACACAATCGCAATCACGCAATCACAATCACGCAATCACAATCACGCAATCACAATCACACATTCACCATCACACAGTCACACAATCACACAGTCACAATCACACAATCACAATAACACAATCACCATCACACAATCACAATCACAGAATCACAATCACACATTCACAATCACACAATCACAATCACACAAACACAATCACACAATCACAATCACGCAATCACAATCACGCAATCACAATCGCGCAATCAGAATCCCGCAATCAGACTCACGCAATCACAATGACGCAATCACAGTCACGCAATCACAATCACGCAATCACAATCACACAATCACAATCACACAATCACAATCACAATCACGCAATCACAATCATGCAATCACAATCACTCAATCACAATCACACAATCACAATCACACAATCACAATCACACAACCACAATAACAAAATCACAGTCTCGCAATCACAATAACTCAATCACAATGACGCAATCACAGTCACGCAATCACAGTCACGCAATCACAATCACGCAATCAGAATCACGCAATCACAATGACGCAATCACAATGACGCAATCACAATGACGCAATCACAATCACACAATCACAATCACACAATCACAATCACGCAATCACAATCACGCAATCGCAATCACGCAATCACAATCACAGTCACACAATCACAATCACGCAATCACAATCACGCAATCACAATCACGCAATCACAATCACGCAATCACAATCACCCAATCACAATCACACAATCACAATCACACAATCACAATCACACCATCACAATCACACAATCACAATCACACAATCACAATCACACAATCACAATCACGCAATCACAATCACGCAATCACAATCACGCAATCACAATCACGCAATCACAATCACGCAATCACAATCACACATTCACAATCACACAGTCACACAATCACACAGTCACAATCACACAATCACAATAACACAATCACCATCACACAATCACAATCACAGAATCACAATCACACATTCACAATCACACAATCACAATCACACAAACACAATCACACAATCACAATCACGCAATCACAATCACGCAATCACAATCGCGCAATCAGAATCCCGCCCTCAGACTCACGCAATCACAATGACGCAATCACAGTCACGCAATCACAATCACGCAATCACAATCACACAATCACAATCACACAATCACAATCACACAATCACAATCACAATCACGCAATCACAATCATGCAATCACAATCACTCAATCACAATCACACAATCACAATCACACAATCACAATCACACAACCACAATAACAAAATCACAGTCTCGCAATCACAATAACTCAATCACAATGACGCAATCACAGTCACGCAATCACAGTCACGCAATCACAATCACGCAATCAGAATCACGCAATCACAATGACGCAATCACAATGACGCAATCACAATGACGCAATCACAATCACACAATCACAATCACACAATCACAATCACACAATCACAATCACGCAATCACAATCACGCAATCGCAATCACGCAATCGCAATCACGCAATCACAATCACAGTCACACAATCACAATCACGCAATCACAATCACGCAATCACAATCACGCAATCACAATCACGCAATCACAATCACCCAATCACAATCACACAATCACAATCACACAATCACAATCACACAATCACAATCACACAATCACAATCACACAATCACAATCACACAATCACAATCACACAATCACAATCACACAATCACAATCACACAATCACACAATCACACAGTCACAATCACACAATCACAATCACACAATCACAATCCCACCATCACAATCACACAATCACAATCACACAATCACAATCACACGATCACAATCACACAATCACAATCACACAATCACAATCACGCAATCACAATCACGCAATCACAATCACGCAATCACAATCACGCAATCACAATCACACATTCACAATCACACAGTCACAAACACACAAACACAATCACACAATCACAATCACACAATCCCAATCGCACAATCACTATCGCACAATCACAATCACACAATCACAATCACACAATCACAATCACACATTCACAATCACACAATCACAATCACACAAACACAATCGCGCAATCATAATCACGCAATCACAATGACGCAATCACAGTCACGCAATCACAATCACGCAATCACAATCACGCAATCAGAATTACGCAATCACAATGACGCAATCACAATCACGCAATCACAATCACGTCATTCACAATCACGCATTCACAATCACACAATCACAATCACACAATCACAATCACACATTCACAATCACACAATCACAATCACACAAACACTATCGCGCAATCGCAATCGCGCAGTCACAATGACGCAATCACAATCACGCAATCACAATCACGCAAGCACAATCACGCAATCACAATCACAATCACAATCACACAATCACAATCACACAATCACAATCATACAATCACAATCACACAATCACAATCACACAATCACAATCACGCAATCACAATCACGCAATCACAATCACAATCAGACAATCACAGTCACACAATCACAATCACACAATCACAATCGCACAATCACAATCACACAATCACAATCAGACAATCACAATCACAAATTCACAATCGCACAATCACAATCACACAATCACAATCACACAATCACAATCACACAATCACAATCACACAATCACAATCACACAATCACAATCACACAATCACAATCACACAATCACAATCACACAATCACAATCACACAATCACAATCACACAATCACAATCACACAATCACAATCACAATCAGACAATCACAATCACACAATCACAATCACACAATCACAATCACACAATCACAGTCACAATCAGACAATCACAATCACACAATCACAATCACACAATCACAATCACGCAATCACAATCACGCAATCACAATCACGCAATCACAATCACGCAATCACAATCACGCAATCACAATCACGCAATCACAATCACGCAATCACAATCACACAATCACAATCACACAATCACAATCACACAATCACAATCACACAATCACAATCACACAATCACAATCACACAATCACAATCACACAATCACAATCACACAATCACGATCACGCAATCACAATCACACAATCGCAATCACACAATCACAATAACACAATCACAATCACACAATCACAATCACAGAATCACAATCACACATTCACAATCACACAATCACAATCACACAAACACAATCACACAATCACAATCACGCAATCACAATCTCGCAATCACAATCGCGCAATCAGAATCCCGCAATCAGACTCACGCAATCACAATGACGCAATCACAGTCACGCAATCACAATCACGCAATCACAATCACGCAATCAGAATCACGAAATCACAATGACGCAATCACAATGACGCAATCACAATCACGCAAGCACAATCACGCAATCACAATCACAATCACTATCACACAATCACAATCACAATGACACTCACCATCACACAATCACAATCACACAATCACAATCACACAATCACAATCACACAATCACAATCACACAATCACAATCACACAATCACAATCACACAATCACAATCACACAATCACAATCACACAATCACAATCACACAATCACAATCACGATCACGCAATCACATTCACACAATCACACAATCACAATCACACAATCACAATCACACATTCACAATCACATAATCACAATCACACAAACACAATCGCGCAATCACAATCGCGCAATCACAATGACGCAATCACAGTCACGCAATCACAATCACACAATCACAATCACACAATCACAATCACACAATCACAATCACACAATCACAATCACACAATCACAATCACACAATCACAATCACACAATCACAATCACACAATCACAATCACGCAATCACAATCACGCAATCACAATCACGCAATCACAATCACGCAATCACAATCACGCAATCACAATCACGCAATCACAATCAGACAATCACAATCACACAATCACAATCACACAATCACAATCACACAATCACAATCACACAATCACAATCACACAATCACAATCACACAATCACAATCACACAATCACAATCACACAATCACAATCACACAATCACAATCACACAATCACAATCACACAATCACACAATCACAATCACACAATCACAATCACACAATCACAATCACACAATCACAATCACACAATCACAATCACACAATCACAATCACACAATCACAATCACACAATCACAATCACACAATCACAATCACACAATCACGCAATCAGAATCACGCAATCACAATCACGCAATCACAATCACGCAATGACAATCACGCAATCACAATCACGCAATCACAATCACGCAATCACAATCACGCAATCACAATCACACAATCACAATCACACAATCACAATCACACAATCACAATCACACAATCACAATCACACAATCACAATCACACAATCACAATCACACAATCACAATCACACAATCACAATCACACAATCACAATCACACAAATCACAATCACACAATCACAATCACACAATCACAATCACACAATCACAATCACACAATCACAATCACACAATCAAAATCACACAATCACAATCACACAATCACAATCACACAATCACAATCACACCATCACAATCACACAATCACAATCACACAATCACAATCACACAATCACAATCACACAATCACAATCACACAATCACAATCACACAATCACAATCACACAATCACAATCACACAATCACAATCACACAATCACAATCACACAATCACAATCACACAATCACAATCACACAATCACAATCACACAATCACAATCACACAATCACAATCACACAATCACAATCACACAATCACAATCACACAATCACAATCACACAATCACAATCACACAATCACAATCACACAATCACAATCACACAATCACAATCACACAATCACAATCACACAATCACAATCACACAATCACAATCACACAATCACAATCACACAATCACAATCACACAATCACAATCACACAATCACAATCACACAATCACAATCACACAATCACAATCACACAATCACAATCACACAATCACAATCACACAATCACGCAATCACAATCACGCAATCACAATCGCGCAATCACAATCACGCAATCACAATCACGCAATCACAATCACGCAATCACAATCACGCAATCACAATCATCCAACCACAATCACACAATCACAATCACACAATCACAATCACACAATCACAATCACACAATCACAATCACACAATCACAATCACACAATCACAATCACACAATCACACAATCACACAGTCACAATCACACAATCACAATCACACAATCACAATCACACCATCACAATCACACAATCACAATCACACAATCACAATCACACAATCACAATCACACAATCACAATAACGCAATCACAATCACGCAATCACGATCACTCAATCACGATCACGCAATCACGATCACGCAATCAGAATCACGCAATCAGAATCACGCAATCAGTATCACGCAATCACAATGACGCAATCACAGTCACGCAATCACAATCACGCAATCACAATAACGCAATCAGAATCACGCAATCACAATGACGCAATCACAATGACGCAATCACAATCACGCAATCAGAATCACGCAAGCACAATCACGCAATCACAATCACAATCACTATCACACAATCACAATCACAATCACACAATCACAATCACACAATCACAATCACACAATCACAATCACAATCACACAATCACAATCACACAATCACAATCACACAATCACAATCACACAATCACAATCACACAATCACAATCACAATCACACAATCACAATCGCACAATCACAATCGCACAATCACAATCGCACAATCACAATCGCACAATCACAATCGCACAATCACAATCGCACAATCACAATCGCACAATCACAATCGCACAATCACAATCGCACAATCACAATCGCACAATCACAATCGCACAATCACAATCGCACAATCACAATCGCACAATCACAATCGCACAATCACAATCGCACAATCACAATCGCACAATCACAATCGCACAATCACAATCGCACAATCACAATCACACAATCACAATCACACAATCACAATCACACAATCACAATCACACAATCACAATCACACAATCACAATCACACAATCACAATCACACAATCACAATCACACAATCACAATCACACAATCACAATCACACAATCACAATCACACAATCACAATCACACAATCACAATCACACAATCACAATCACACAATCACAATCACACAATCACAATCACACAATCACAATCACACAATCACAATCACACAATCACAATCACACAATCACAATCACACAATCACAATCACACAATCACAATCACACAATCACGCAATCACAATCACGCAATCACAATCGCGCAATCACAATCACGCAATCACAATCACGCAATCACAATCACGCAATCACAATCACGCAATCACAATCACGCAATCACAATCATCCAACCACAATCACACAATCACAATCACACAATCACAATCACACAATCACAATCACACAATCACAATCACACAATCACACAATCACACAATCACACAGTCACAATCACACAATCACAATCACACAATCACAATCACACCATCACAATCACACAATCACAATCACACAATCACAATCACACAATCACAATCACACAATCACAATAACGCAATCACAATCACGCAATCACGATCACTCAATCACGATCACGCAATCACGATCACGCAATCAGAATCACGCAATCAGTATCACGCAATCACAATGACGCAATCACAGTCACGCAATCACAATCACGCAATCACAATCACGCAATCAGAATCACGCAATCACAATGACGCAATCACAATGACGCAATCACAATCACGCAATCAGAATCACGCAAGCACAATCACGCAATCACAATCACAATCACTATCACACAATCACAATCACAATGACACAATCACAATCACACAATCACAATCACACAATCACAATCACACAATCACAATCACACAATTACAATCACACAATCACAATCACACAATCACAATCACACATTCACAATCACACAATCACAATCACACAATCACAATCACACAATCACAATCACACAATCACAATCACACAATCACAATCACACAATCACAATCACACAATCACAATCACACAATCACAATCACACAATCACAATCACACAATCACAATCACAATCACGATCACGCAATCACATTCACACAATCACACAATCACAATCACACAATCACAATCACACAATCACAATCACACAATCACAATCACACAAACACAATCACACAATCACAATCACGCAATCACAATCGCGCAACCACAATAACGCAATCACAATAACGCAACCACAATCACACAAACACAATCACGCAATCACAATCACGCAATCACAATCACGCAATCACAATCAGGCAATCACAATCACAGTCACACAATCACAGTCACACAATCACAATCACACAATCCCAATCGCACAATCACTATCGCACAATCACAATCACACAATCACAATAGCACAATCACAATCACGCAATCACAATCACTCAATCACAATGACGCAAACACAGTCACGCAATCACAATCACGCAATCAAAATCACGAATTCACAATCACGCAACCACAATAACGCAATCACAATAACGCAACCACAATCACACAATCACAATCACACAATCACAATCACAATCACACAATCACAATCACACAATCACAATCACACAATCACAATCACACAATCACAATCACACAATCACAATCACACAATCAGAATCACGCAATCACAATCACGCAATCACAATCACGCAATCACAATCACACATTCACAATCACGCAGTCACAAAGACACAAACACAATCACACAATCACAATCACACAATCCCAATCGCACAATCACTATCGCACAATCACAATCACACAATCACAATCACACAATCACAATCACACAATCACAATCACACATTCACAATCACACAATCACAATCACACAAACACAATCGCGCAATCATAATCACGCAATCACAATGACGCAATCACAGTCACGCAATCACAATCACGCAATCACAATCACGCAATCAGAATTACGCAATCACAATGACGCAATCACAATCACGCAATCACAATCACGTCATTCACAATCACGCATTCACAATCACACAATCACAATCACACAATCACAATCACACATTCACAATCACACAATCACAATCACACAAACACAATCGCGCAATCACAATCGCGCAATCACAATCACGTCATTCACAATCACGCATTCACAATCACACAATCACAATCACACAATCACAATCACACAATCACAATCACACGATCAGAATCACGCAATCACAATCACGCAATCACAATCACGCAATCACAATCACACATTCACAATCACACAGTCACAAAGACACAAACACAATCACACAATCACAATCACACAATCCCAATCGCACAATCACTATCGCACAATCACAATCACACAATCACAATCACACAATCACAATCACACAATCACAATCACACATTCACAATCACACAATCACAATCACACAAACACAATCGCGCAATCATAATCACGCAATCACAATGACGCAATCACAGTCACGCAATCACAATCACGCAATCACAATCACGCAATCAGAATTACGCAATCACAATGACGCAATCACAATCACGCAATCACAATCACGTCATTCACAATCACGCATTCACAATCACACAATCACAATCACACAATCACAATCACACATTCACAATCACACAATCACAATCACACAAACACAATCGCGCAATCACAATCGCGCAGTCACAATGACTCAATCACAATCACGCAATCACAATCACGTCATTCACAATCACGCATTCACAATCACACAATCACAATCACACAATCACAATCACACATTCACAATCACAAAATCACAATCACACAAACACAATCGCGCAATCACAATCGCGCAATCACAATGACGCAATCACAGTCACGCAATCACAATCACACAATCACAATCACACAATCACAATCACACAATCACAATCACACAATCACAATCACACAATCACAATCACACAATCACAATCACACAATCACAATCACACAATCACAATCACACAATCACAATCACACAATCACAATCACACAATCACAATCACACAATCACACAATCACAATCACACAATCACAATCACACAATCACAATCACACAATCACAATCACACAATCACAATCACACAATCACAATCACACGATCACGCAATCACAATCACGCAATCAGAATCACGCAATCACAATCACGCAATCACAATCACGCAATCACAATCACGCTATCACAATCACGCAATCACAATCACGCAATCACAATCACGCCATCACAATCACACAATCACAATCACACAATCACAATCACACAATCACACAATCACAATCACACAATCACAATCACACAATCACAATCACACAATCACAATCACACAATCACAATCACACAATCACAATCACACAATCACAATCACACAATCACAATCACACAATCACAATCACACAATCACAATCACACAATCACAATCACACAATCACAATCACACAATCACAATCACACAATCACAATCACACAATCACAATCACACAATCACAATCACACAATCACAATCACACAATCACAATCACACAATCACAATCACACAATCACAATCACACAATCACAATCACACAATCACAATCACACAATCACAATCACACAATCACAATCACACAATCACAATCACACAATCACAATCACACAATCACAATCACACAATCACAATCACACAATCACAATCACACAATCACAATCACACAATCACAATCACACAATCACAATCACACAATCACACAATCACAATCACACAATCACGCAATCATAATCACGCAATCACAATCGCGCAATCACTATCGCGCAATCACAATCGCGCAATCACAATCGCGCAATCACAATCGCGCAATCACAATCGCGCAATCACAATCACGCAATCACAATCACGCAATCACAATCATCCAATCACAATCACACAATCACAATCACACAATCACAATCACACAATCACAATCACACAATCACAATCACACAATCACAATCACACAATCACACAATCACACAGTCACAATCACACAATCACAATCACACAATCACAATCACACCATCACAATCACACAATCACAATCACACAATCACAATCACACAATCACAATCACACAATCACAATAACTCAATCACAATCACGCAATCACAATCACTCTATCACGATCACGCAATCACGATCACGCAATCAGAATCACGCAATCAGTATCACGCAATCACAATGACGCAATCACAGTCACGCAATCACAATCACGCAACCACAATCACGCAATCAGAATCACGCAATCACAATGACGCAATCACAATGACGCCATCACAATCACGCAATCAGAATCACGCAAGCACAATCACGCAATCACAATCACAATCACTATCACACAATCACAATGACACAATCACAATCACACAATCACAATCACACAATCACAATCACACAATCACAATCACACAATTACAATCACACAATCACAATCACACAATCACAATCACACATTCACAATCACACAATCACAATCACACAATCACAATCACACAATCACAATCACACAATCACAATCACACAATCACAATCACACAATCACAATCACACAATCACAATCACACAATCACAATCACACAATCACAATCACACAATCACAATCACACAATCACAATCACACAATCACAATCACGATCACGCAATCACATTCACACAATCACACAATCACAATCACACAATCACAATCACACAATGACAATCACGCAAACACAATCACGCAATCACAATCACGCAATCACAATCACGCAATCAGAATTACGCAATCACAATCACGCAATCACAATCACGCAATCACAATCACGCAATCACAATCACGCAATCAGAATTACGCGATCACAATGACGCAATCACAATCACGCAATCACAATCACGTCATTCACAATCACGCATTCACAATCACACAATCACAATCACACAATCACAATCACACAATCACAATCACATATTCACAATCACACAATCACAATCACACAATCACAATCACACAATCACAATCACACAATCACAATCACACAATCACAATAACGCAATCACAAACACGCAATCACGATCACTCAATCACGATCACGCAATCACGATCACGCAATCAGAATCACGCAATCAGTATCACGCAATCACAATGACGCAATCACAGTCACGCAATCACAATCACGCAATCACAATCACGCAATCACAATCACGCAATCACAATCACGCAATCACAATCAGGCAATCACAATCACAGTCACACAATCACAGTCACACAATCACAATCACACAATCCCAATCGCACAATCACTATCGCACAATCACAATCACACAATCACAATAGCACAATCACAATCACGCAATCACAATCACTCAATCACAATGACGCAAACACAGTCACGCAATCACAATCACGCAATCAAAATCACGAATTCACAATCACGCAACCACAATAACGCAATCACAATAACGCAACCACAATCACACAATCACAATCACACAATCACAATCACAATCACACAATCACAATCACACAATCACAATCACACAATCACAATCACACAATCACAATCACACAATCACAATCACACAATCAGAATCACGCAATCACAATCACGCAATCACAATCACGCAATCACAATCACACATTCACAATCACACAGTCACAAAGACACAAACACAATCACACAATCACAATCACACAATCCCAATCGCACAATCACTATCGCACAATCACAATCACACAATCACAATCACACAATCACAATCACACAATCACAATCACACATTCACAATCACACAATCACAATCACACAAACACAATCGCGCAATCATAATCACGCAATCACAATGACGCAATCACAGTCACGCAATCACAATCACGCAATCACAATCACGCAATCAGAATTACGCAATCACAATGACGCAATCACAATCACGCAATCACAATCACGTCATTCACAATCACGCATTCACAATCACACAATCACAATCACACAATCACAATCACACATTCACAATCACACAATCACAATCACACAAACACAATCGCGCAATCACAATCGCGCAATCACAATCACGTCATTCACAATCACGCATTCACAATCACACAATCACAATCACACAATCACAATCACACAATCACAATCACACAATCAGAATCACGCAATCACAATCACGCAATCACAATCACGCAATCACAATCACACATTCACAATCACACAGTCACAAAGACACAAACACAGTCACACAATCACAATCACACAATCCCAATCGCACAATCACTATCGCACAATCACAATCACACAATCACAATCACACAATCACAATCACACAATCACAATCACACATTCACAATCACACAATCACAATCACACAAACACAATCGCGCAATCATAATCACGCAGTCACAATGACGCAATCACAGTCACGCAATCACAATCACGCAATCACAATCACGCAATCAGAATTACGCAATCACAATGACGCAATCACAATCACGCAATCACAATCACGTCATTCACAATCACGCATTCACAATCACACAATCACAATCACACAATCACAATCACACATTCACAATCACACAATCACAATCACACAAACACAATCGCGCAATCACAATCGCGCAGTCACAATGACTCAATCACAATCACGCAATCACAATCACGTCATTCACAATCACGCATTCACAATCACTCAATCACGATCACGCAATCACGATCACGCAATCAGAATCACGCAATCAGTATCACGCAATCACAATGACGCAATCACAGTCACGCAATCACAATCACGCAATCACAATCACGCAATCAGAATCACGCAATCACAATGACGCAATCACAATGACGCAATCACAATCACGCAATCAGAATCACGCAAGCACAATCACGCAATCACAATCACAATCACTATCACACAATCACAATCACAATGACACAATCACAATCACACAATCACAATCACACAATCACAATCACACAATCACAATCACACAATTACAATCACACAATCACAATCACACAATCACAATCACACATTCACAATCACACAATCACAATCACACAATCACAATCACACAATCACAATCACACAATCACAATCACACAATCACAATCACACAATCACAATCACACAATCACAATCACACAATCACAATCACACAATCACAATCACAATCACGATCACGCAATCACATTCACACAATCACACAATCACAATCACACAATCACAATCACACAATCACAATCACACAAACACAATCACACAATCACAATCACGCAATCACAATCGCGCAACCACAATAACGCAATCACAATAACGCAACCACAATCACACAAACACAATCACGCAATCACAATGACGCAATCACAATCACGCAATCACAATCAGGCAATCACAATCACAGTCACACAATCACAGTCACACAATCACAATCACACAATCCCAATCGCACAATCACTATCGCACAATCACAATCACACAATCACAATAGCACAATCACAATCACGCAATCACAATCACTCAATCACAATGACGCAAACACAGTCACGCAATCACAATCACGCAATCAAAATCACGAATTCACAATCACGCAACCACAATAACGCAATCACAATAACGCAACCACAATCACACAATCACAATCACACAATCACAATCACAATCACACAATCACAATCACACAATCACAATCACACAATCACAATCACACAATCACAATCACACAATCACAATCACACAATCAGAATCACGCAATCACAATCACGCAATCACAATCACGCAATCACAATCACACATTCACAATCACACAGTCACAAAGACACAAACACAATCACACAATCACAATCACACAATCCCAATCGCACAATCACTATCGCACAATCACAATCACACAATCACAATCACACAATCACAATCACACAATCACAATCACACATTCACAATCACACAATCACAATCACACAAACACAATCGCGCAATCATAATCACGCAATCACAATGACGCAATCACAGTCACGCAATCACAATCACGCAATCACAATCACGCAATCAGAATTACGCAATCACAATGACGCAATCACAATCACGCAATCACAATCACGTCATTCACAATCACGCATTCACAATCACACAATCACAATCACACAATCACAATCACACATTCACAATCACACAATCACAATCACACAAACACAATCGCGCAATCACAATCGCGCAATCACAATCACGTCATTCACAATCACGCATTCACAATCACACAATCACAATCACACAATCACAATCACACAATCACAATCACACAATCAGAATCACGCAATCACAATCACGCAATCACAATCACGCAATCACAATCACACATTCACAATCACACAGTCACAAAGACACAAACACAATCACACAATCACAATCACACAATCCCAATCGCACAATCACTATCGCACAATCACAATCACACAATCACAATCACACAATCACAATCACACAATCACAATCACACATTCACAATCACACAATCACAATCACACAAACACAATCGCGCAATCATAATCACGCAATCACAATGACGCAATCACAGTCACGCAATCACAATCACGCAATCACAATCACGCAATCAGAATTACGCAATCACAATGACGCAATCACAATCACGCAATCACAATCACGTCATTCACAATCACGCATTCACAATCACACAATCACAATCACACAATCACAATCACACATTCACAATCACACAATCACAATCACACAAACACAATCGCGCAATCACAATCGCGCAGTCACAATGACTCAATCACAATCACGCAATCACAATCACGTCATTCACAATCACGCATTCACAATCACACAATCACAATCACACAATCACAATCACACATTCACAATCACAAAATCACAATCACACAAACACAATCGCGCAATCACAATCGCGCAATCACAATGACGCAATCACAGTCACGCAATCACAATCACACAATCACAATCACACAATCACAATCACACAATCACAATCACACAATCACAATCACACAATCACAATCACACAATCACAATCACACAATCACAATCACACAATCACAATCACACAATCACACAATCACAATCACACAATCACAATCACACAATCACAATCACACGATCACGCAATCACAATCACGCAATCAGAATCACGCAATCACAATCACGCAATCACAATCACGCAATCACAATCACGCTATCACAATCACGCAATCACAATCACGCAATCACAATCACGCCATCACAATCACACAATCACTATCACACAATCACAATCACACAATCACACAATCACACAATCACAATCACACAATCACAATCACACAATCACAATCACACAATCACAATCACACAATCACAATCACACAATCACAATCACACAATCACGCAATCACAATCACGCAATCAGAATCACGCAATCACAATCACGCAATCACAATTACGCAATCACAATCACGCAATCACAATCACGCAATCACAATCACGCTATCACAATCACGCAATCACAATCACGCAATCACAATCACGCCATCACAATCACGCAATCACAATCACGCAATCACAATCACGCAATCAGAATTACGCAATCACAATCACGCAATCACAATCACGCAATCACAATCACGCAATCAGAATTACGCGATCACAATGACGCAATCACAATCACGCAATCACAATCACGTCATTCACAATCACGCATTCACAATCACACAATCACAATCACACAATCACAATCACACAATCACAATCACATATTCACAATCACACAATCACAATCACACAATCACAATCACACAATCACAATCACACAATCACAATCACACAATCACAATCACACAATCACAATCACACAATCACAATCACACAATCACAATCACACAATCACAATCACACAATCACAATCACACAATCACAATCACACAATCACAATCACACAATCACAATCACACAATCACAATCACACAATCACAATCACACAATCACAATCACACAATCACAATCACACAATCACAATCACACAATCACAATCACACAATCACAATCACACAATCACAATCACACAATAACAATCACACAATCACAATCACACAATCACAATCACACAATCACAATCACACAATCACAATCACACAATCACAATCACACAATCACAATCACACAATCACAATCACACAATCACAATCACACAATCACAATCACACAATCACAATCACACAATCACAATCACACAATCACAATCACACAATCACAATCACACAATCACAATCACACAATCACAATCACACAATCACACAATCACAATCACACAATCACAATCACACAATCACAATCACACAATCACAATCACACAATCACAATCACACAATCACAATCACACAATCACAATCACACAATCACAATCACACAATCACAATCACACAATCACAATCACACAATCACAATCACACAATCACAATCACACAATCACAATCACACAATCACAATCACACAATCACAATCACACAATCACAATCACACAATCACAATCACACAATCACAATCACACAATCACAATCACACAATCACAATCACACAATCACAATCACACAATCACAATCACACAATCACAATCACACAATCACAATCACACAATCACAATCACACAATCACAATCACACAATCACAATCACACAATCACAATCACACAATCACAATCACACAATCACAATCACACAATCACAATCACACAATCACAATCACACAATCACAATCACACAATCACAATCACACAATCACAATCACACAATCACAATCACACAATCACAATCACACAATCACAATCACACAATCACAATCACACAATCACAATCACACAATCACAATCACACAATCACAATCACACAATCACAATCACACAATCACAATCACACAATCACAATCACACAATCACAATCACACAATCACAATCACACAATCACAATCACACAATCACAATCACACAATCACAATCACACAATCACAATCACACAATCACAATCACACAATCACAATCACACAATCACAATCACACAATCACAATCACACAATCACAATCACACAATCACAATCACACAATCACAATCACACAATCACAATCACACAATCACAATCACACAATCACAATCACACAATCACAATCACACAATCACAATCACACAATCACAATCACACAATCACAATCACACAATCACAATCACACAATCACAATCACACAATCACAATCACACAATCACAATCACACAATCACAATCACACAATCACAATCACACAATCACAATCACACAATCACAATCACACAATCACAATCACACAATCACAATCACACAATCACAATCACACAATCACAGTCACACAATCACAGTCACACAATCACAGTCACACAATCACAATCACACAATCACAGTCACACAATCACAATCACACAATCACAATCACACAATCACAATCACACAATCACAATCACACAATCACAATCACACAATCACAATCACACAATCACAATCACACAATCACAATCACACAATCACAATCACACAATCACAATCACACAATCACAATCACACAATCACAATCACACAATCACAATCACACAATCACAATCACACAATCACAATCACACAATCACAATCACACAATCACAATCACACAATCACAATCACACAATCACAATCACACAATCACAATCACACAATCACAATCACACAATCACAATCACACAATCACAATCACACAATCACAATCACACAATCACAATCACACAATCACAATCACACAATCACAATCACACAATCACAATCACACAATCACAATCACACAATCACAATCACACAATCACAATCACACAATCACGCAATCATAATCACGCAATCACAATCGCGCAATCACAATCGCGCAATCACAATCGCGCAATCACAATCGCGCAATCACAATCGCGCAATCACAATCGCGCAATCACAATCGCGCAATCACAATCACGCAATCACAATCACGCAATCACAATCATCCAATCACAATCACACAATCACAATCACACAATCACAATCACACAATCACAATCACACAATCGCAATCACACAATCACACAATCACACAGTCACAATCACACAATCACAATCACACAATCACAATCACACCATCACAATCACACAATCACAATCACACAATCACAATCACACAATCACAATCACACAATCACAATAACTCAATCACAATCACGCAATCACAATCACTCTATCACGATCACGCAATCACGATCACGCAATCAGAATCACGCAATCAGTATCACGCAATCACAATGACGCAATCACAGTCACGCAATCACAATCACGCAACCACAATCACGCAATCAGAATCACGCAATCACAATGACGCAATCACAATGACGCCATCACAATCACGCAATCAGAATCACGCAAGCACAATCACGCAATCACAATCACAATCACTATCACAGAATCACAATGACACAATCACAATCACACAATCACAATCACACAATCACAATCACACAATCACAATCACACAATTACAATCACACAATCACAATCACACAATCACAATCACACATTCACAATCACACAATCACAATCACACAATCACAATCACACAATCACAATCACACAATTACAATCACACAATCACAATCACACAATCACAATCACACAATCACAATCACACAATCACAATCACACAACCACAATCGCACAATCACAATCGCACAATCACAATCACACAATCACAATCACACAATCACAATCACACAATCACAATCACACAATCACAATCACACAATCACAATCACACAATCACAATCACACAATCACAATCACACAATCACAATCACGATCACGCAATCACATTCACACAATCACACAATCACAATCACACAATCACAATCACACAATCACAATCACGCAAACACAATCACGCAATCACAATCACGCAATCACAATCACGCAATCAGAATTACGCAATCACAATCACGCAATCACAATCACGCAATCACAATCACGCAATCACAATCACGCAATCAGAATTACGCGATCACAATGACGCAATCACAATCACGCAATCACAATCACGTCATTCACAATCACGCATTCACAATCACACAATCACAATCACACAATCACAATCACACAATCACAATCACATATTCACAATCACACAATCACAATCACACAATCACAATCACACAATCACAATCACACAATCACAATCACACAATCACAATCACACAATCACAATCACACAATCACAATCACACAATCACAATCACACAATCACAATCACACAATCACAATCACACAATCACAATCACACAATAACAATCACACAATCACAATCACACAATCACAATCACACAATCACAATCACACAATCACAATCACACAATCACAATCACACAATCACAATCACACAATCACAATCACACAATCACAATCACACAATCACAATCACACAATCACAATCACACAATCACAATCACACAATCACAATCACACAATCACAATCACACAATCACAATCACACAATCACAATCACACAATCACAATCACACAATCACAATCACACAATCACAATCACACAATCACAATCACACAATCACAATCACACAATCACAATCACACAATCACAATCACACAATCACAATCACACAATCACAATCACACAATCACAATCACACAATCACAATCACACAATCACAATCACACAATCACAATCACACAATCACAATCACACAATCACAATCACACAATCACAATCACACAATCACAATCACACAATCACAATCACACAATCACAATCACACAATCACAATCACACAATCACAATCACACAATCACAATCACACAATCACAATCACACAATCACAATCACACAATCACAATCACACAATCACAATCACACAATCACAATCACACAATCACAATCACACAATCACAATCACACAATCACAATCACACAATCACAATCACACAATCACAATCACACAATCACAATCACACAATCACAATCACACAATCACAATCACACAATCACAATCACACAATCACAATCACACAATCACAATCACACAATCACAATCACACAATCACAATCACACAATCACAATCACACAATCACAATCACACAATCACAATCACACAATCACAATCACACAATCACAATCACACAATCACAATCACACAATCACACAATCACAATCACACAATCACAATCACACAATCACAATCACACAATCACAATCACACAATCACAATCACACAATCACAATCACACAATCACAATCACACAATCACAATCACACAATCACAATCACACAATCACAATCACACAATCACAATCACACAATCACAATCACACAATCACAATCACACAATCACAATCACACAATCACAATCACACAATCACAATCACACAATCACAATCACACAATCACAATCACACAATCACGCAATCATAATCACGCAATCACAATCGCGCAATCACAATCGCGCATCACAGTCACGCAATCACAGTCCCGCAATCACAATCACGCAATCAGAATCACGCAATCACAATGACGCAATCACAATGACGCAATCACAATCACACAATCACAATCACACAATCACAATCACGCAATCACAATCACGCAATCACAATCACGCAATCGCAATCACGCAATCACAATCACAGTCACACAATCACAATCACGCAATCACAATCACGCAATCACAATCACGCAATCACAATCACGCAATCACAATCACCCAATCACAATCACACAATCACAATCACACAATCACAATCACACAATCACAATCACACAATCACAATCACACAATCACAATCACACAATCACAATCACACAATCACAATCACACAATCACAATCACACAATCACAATCACACAATCACACAATCACACAGTCACAATCACACAATCACAATCACACAATCACAATCACACCATCACAATCACACAATTACAATCACACAATCACAATCACACAATCACAATCACACAATCACAATCACGCAATCACAATCACGCAATCACAATCACGCAATCACAATCACGCAATCACAATCACGCAATCACAATCACGCATTCACAATCACACAGTCACAAACACACAAACACAATCACACAATCACAATCACACAATCCCAATCGCACAATCACTATCGCACAATCACAATCACACAATCACAATCACACATTCACAATCACACAATCACAATCACACAAACACAATCGCGCAATCATAATCACGCAATCACAATGACGCAATCACAGTCACGGAATCACAATCACGCAATCACAATCACGCAATCAGAATTACGCAATCACAATGACGCAATCACAATAACGCAATCACAATCACGTCATTCACAATCACGCATTCACAATCACACAATCACAATCACACAATCACAATCACGCAATCACAATCACACAATCACAATCACGCAATCACAATCATACAATCACAATCACACAATCACAATCACACAATCACAATCACACAATCACAATCACACAATCACAATCACACAATCACAATCACACAATCACAATCATACAATCACAATCACACAATCACAATCACACAATCACAATCACACAATCACACAATCACAATCACACAATCACATTCACACAATCACAATCACACAATCACAATCACACAATCACAATCACACAATCACAATCACACAATCACAATCACACAATCACAATCACACAATCACAATCACACAATCACAATCACACAATCACAATCACACAATCACGCAATCACAATCACGCAATCAGAATCACGCAATCACAATCACGCAATCACAATCACGCAGTGACAATCACGCAATCACAATCACGCAATCACAATCACGCAATCACAATCACGCTATCACAATCACGCAATCACAATCACGCAATCACAATCACGCCATCACAATCACGCAATCACAATCACGCAATCAGAATTACGCAATCACAATCACGCAATCACAATCACGCAATCACAATCACGCAATCACAATCACGCAATCAGAATTACGCAATCACAATGACGCAATCACAATCACGCAATCACAATCACGCAATCACAATCACGTCATTCACAATCACGTAATCACAATCACACAATCACAATCACACAATCACAATCACACATTCACAATCACACAATCACAATCACACAATCACAATCACACAATCACAATCACACAATCACAATCACACAATCACAATCACACAATCACAATCACACAAACACAATCACCCAATCACAATCACCCAATCACAATCACCCAATCACAATCACACAATCACAATCACACAATCACAATCACACAATCACAATCACACAATCACAATCACACAATCACAATCACACAATCACAATCACACAATCACAATCACACAATCACAATCACACAATCACAATCACACAATCACAATCACACAATCACAATCACACAATCACAATCACACAATCACAATCACACAATCACAATCACACAATCACAATCACACAATCACAATCACACAATCACAATCACACAATCACAATCACACAATCACAATCACACAATCACAATCACACAATCACAATCACACAATCACAATCACACAATCACAATCACACAATCACAATCACACAATCACAATCACACAATCACAATCACACAATCACAATCACACAATCACAATCACACAATCACAATCACACAATCACAATCACACAATCACAATCACACAATCACAATCACACAATCACAATACCACAATCACAATCACGCAATCACAATCACGCAATCACAATCACGCAATCACAATCACGCAATCACAATCACCCAATCACAATCACACAATCACAATCACACAATCACAATCACACAATCGCAATCACACAATCGCAATCACACAATCACAATCACACAATCACAATCACACAATCACAATCACACAATCGCAATCACACAATCACAATCACACAATCACAATCACACAATCACAATCACACAATCACAATCACACAATCACAATCACACAATCACACAATCACACAGTCACAATCACACAATCACAATCACACAATCACAATCACACCATCACAATCACACAATCACAATCACACAATCACAATCACGCAATCACAATCACGCAATCACAATCACGCAATCACAATCACGCAATCACAATCACGCAATCACAATCACCCAATCACAATCACACAATCACAATCACACAATCACAATCACACAATCACAATCACGCAATCACAATCACGCAATCACAATCACGCAATCACAATCACGCAATCACAATCACGCAATCACAATCACGCAATCACAATCACACATTCACAATCACACAGTCACACAATCACACAGTCACAATCACACAATCACAATAACACAATCACCATCACACAATCACAATCACAGAATCACAATCACACATTCACAATCACACAATCACAATCACACAAACACAATCACACAATCACAATCACGCAATAACAATCAGGCAATCACAATCGCGCAATCAGAATCCCGCAATCAGACTCACGCAATCACAATGACGCAATCACAGTCACGCAATCACAATCACGCAATCACAATCACACAATCACAATCACACAATCACAATCACAATCACGCAATCACAATCATGCAATCACAATCACTCAATCACAATCACACAATCACAATCACACAATCACAATCACACAACCACAATAACAAAATCACAGTCTCGCAATCACAATAACTCAATCACAATGACGCAATCACAGTCACGCAATCACAGTCCCGCAATCACAATCACGCAATCAGAATCACGCAATCACAATGACGCAATCACAATGACGCAATCACAATGACGCAATCACAATCACACAATCACAATCACACAATCACAATCACACAATCACAATCACGCAATCACAATCACGCAATCACAATCACGCAATCGCAATCACGCAATCACAATCACAGTCACACAATCACACAATCACAATCACACAATCACAATCACACAATCACAATCACACAATCACAATCACACAATCACAATCACACAATCACAATCACACAATCACAATCACACAATCACAATCACACAATCACAATCACACAATCACAATCACACAATCACAATCACACAATCACAATCACACAATCACAATCACACAATCACAATCACACAATCACAATCACACAATCACAATCACACAATCACAACCACACAATCACAATCACACAATCACAATCACACAATCACAATCACACAATCACAATCACACAATCACAATCACACAATCACAATCACACAATCACAATCACACAATCACAATCACACAATCACAATCACACAATCACAATCACACAATCACAATCACACAATCACAATCACACAATCACAATCACACAATCACAATCACACAATCACGCAATCACAATCACGCAATCACAATCGCGCAATCACAATCACGCAATCACAATCACGCAATCACAATCACGCAATCACAATCACGCAATCACAATCACGCAATCACAATCATCCAACCACAATCACACAATCACAATCACACAATCACAATCACACAATCAGAATCACACAATCACAATCACACAATCACAATCACACAATCACACAATCACACAGTCACAATCACACAATCACAATCACACAATCACAATCACACCATCACAATCACACAATCACAATCACACAATCACAATCACACAATCACAATCACACAATCACAATAACGCAATCACAATCACGCAATCACGATCACTCAATCACGATCACGCAATCACGATCACGCAATCAGAATCACGCAATCAGTATCACGCAATCACAATGACGCAATCACAGTCACGCAATCACAATCACGCAATCACAATCACGCAATCAGAATCACGCAATCACAATGACGCAATCACAATGACGCAATCACAATCACGCAATCAGAATCACGCAAGCACAATCACGCAATCACAATCACAATCACTATCACACAATCACAATCACAGTCACACAATCACAATCACACAATCACAATCACACAATCACAATCACACAATCACAATCACAATCACACAATCACAATCACACAATCACAATCACACAATCACAATCACACAATCACAATCACACAATCACAATCACACAATCACAATCACAATCACACAATCACAATCACACAATCACAATCACACAATCACAATCACACAATCACAATCACACAATCACAATCACACAATCACAATCACACAATCACAATCACACAATCACAATCACACAATCACAATCACACAATCACAATCACACAATCACAATCACACAATCACAATCACACAATCACAATCACACAATCACAATCACACAATCACAATCACACAATCACAATCACACAATCACAATCACACAATCACAATCACACAATCACAATCACACAATCACAATCACGCAATCACAATCACGCAATGACAATCACGCAATCACAATCACGCAATCACAATCACGCAATCACAATCACGCTATCACAATCACGCAATCACAATCACGCAATCACAATCACGCCATCACAATCACGCAATCACAATCACGCAATCACAATCACGCAATCAGAATTACGCAATCACAATCACGCAATCACAATCACGCAATCACAATCACGCAATCAGAATTACGCAATCACAATGACGCAATCACAATCACGCAATCAGAATCACGCAATCACAATGACGCAATCACAATGACGCAATCACAATCACGCAATCAGAATCACGCAAGCACAATCACGCAAGCACAATCACGCAATCACAATCACAATCACTATCACACAATCACAATCACAATGACACAATCACAATCACACAATCACAATCACACAATCACAATCACACAATCACAATCACACAATCACAATCACACAATCACAATCACGCAATCACAATCACGCATTCACAATCACACAATCACAATCACACAATCACAATCACACAATCACAATCACACAATCACAATCACACAATCACAATCACACAATCACAATCACACAATCACAATCACACAATCACAATCACACAATCACAATCACACAATCACAATCACAAAATCACAATCACAATCACGATCACGCAATCACATTCACACAATCACACAATCACAATCACACAATCACAATCGCACAATCACAATCACACAAACACAATCACACAATCACAATCACGCAATCACAATCACGCAATCACAATCGCGCAACCACAATAACGCAATCACAATAACGCAACCACAATCACACAAACACAATCACGCAATCACAATCACGCAATCACAATCACGCAATCACAATCAGGCAATCACAATCACAGTCACACAATCACAGTCACACAATCACAATCACACAATCCCAATCGCACAATCACTATCGCACAATCACAATCACACAATCACAATAGCACAATCACAATCACGCAATCACAATCACGCAAGCACAATCACGCAATCACAATCACAATCACTATCACACAATCACAATAACACAATCACAATCACGCAATCACAATAACTCGATCACAATGACGCAATCACAGTCACGCAATCACAATAACGCTATCAGAATCACGCAATCACAATGACGCAATCACAATCACGCAATCACAATCACGTCATTCACAATCACGCATTCACAATCACACAATCACAATCACACAATCACAATCACACAATCACAATCACAAAATCACAATCACACAAACACAATCGCGCAATCACAATCGCGCAATCACAATGACGCAATCACAGTCACGCAATCACAATCACACAATCACAATCACACAATCACAATCACACAATCACAATCACACAATCACAATCACACAATCACACAATCACAATCACACAATCACAATCACACAATCACAATCACACAATCACAATCACACAATCACGCAATCACAATCACGCAATCAGAATCACGCAATCACAATCACGCAATCACAATTACGCAATCACAATCACGCAATCACAATCACGTCATTCACAATCACGCATTCACAATCACACAATCACAATCACACAATCACAATCACACAATCACAATCACACATTCACAATCACACAATCACAATCACACAATCACAATCACACAATCACAATCACACAATTACACAATCACACAGTCACAATCACACAATCACAATCACACAATCACAATCACACCATCACAATCACACAATCACAATCACACAATCACAATCACACAATCACAATCACACAATCACAATCACGCAATCACAATCACGCAATCACAATCACGCAATCACAATCACGCAATCACAATCACACATTCACAATCACACAGTCACAATCACGCAATAACAATCACGCAATCACAATCACGCAATCACAATCACGCAATCACAATCACCCAATCACAATCACACAATCACAATCACACAATCACAATCACACAATCACAATCACACAATCACAATCACACAATCACAATCACACAATCACAATCACACAATCACAATCACACAATCACAATCACACAATCACAATCACACAATCACAATCACACAATCACAATCACACAATCACAATCACACAATCACACAATCACACAGTCACAATCACGCAATCACAATCGCGCAATCAGAATCCCGCAATCAGACTCACGCAATCACAATGACGCAATCACAGTCACGCAATCACAATCACGCAATCACAATCACACAATCACAATCACACAATCACAATCACAATCACGCAATCACAATCATGCAATCACAATCACTCAATCACAATCACACAATCACAATCACACAATCACAATCACACAACCACAATAACAAAATCACAGTCTCGTAATCACAATAACTCAATCACAATGACGCAATCACAGTCACGCAATCACAGTCCCGCAATCACAATCACGCAATCAGAATGACGCAATCACAATGACGCAATCACAATGACGCAATCACAATGACGCAATCACAATCACACAATCACAATCACACAATCACAATCACACAATCACAATCACGCAATCACAATCACGCAATCACAATCACGCAATCGCAATCACGCAATCACAATCACAGTCACACAATCACAATCACGCAATCACAATCACGCAATCACAATCACGCAATCACAATCACGCAATCACAATCACCCAATCACAATCACACAATCACAATCACACAATCACAATCACACAATCACAATCACACAATCACAACCACACAATCACAATCACACAATCACAATCACACAATCACAATCACACAATCACAATCACACAATCACAATCACACAATCACACAGTCACAATCACACAATCACAATCACACAATCACAATCACACCATCACAATCACACAATCACAATCACACAATCACAATCACACAATCACAATCACACAATCACAATCACACAATCACAATCACGCAATCACAATCACGCAATCACAATCACGCAATCACAATCACGCAATCACAATCACACATTCACAATCACACAGTCACAAACACACAAACACAATCACACAATCACAATCACACAATCCCAATCGCACAATCACTATCGCACAATCACAATCACACAATCACAATCACACAATCACAATCACACATTCACAATCACACAATCACAATCACACAAACACAATCGCGCAATCATAATCACGCAATCACAATGACGCAATCACAGTCACGCAATCACAATCACGCAATCACAATCACGCAATCAGAATTACGCCATCACAATGACGCAATCACAATCACGCAATCACAATCACGTCATTCACAATCACGCATTCACAATCACACAATCACAATCACACAATCACAATCACACTTTCACAATCACACAATCACAATCACACAAACACTATCGCGCAATCACAATCGCGCAGTCACAATGACGCAATCACAATCACGCAATCACAGTCACGCAAGCACAATCACGCAATCACAATCACAATCACTATCACACAATCACAATCACACAATCACAATCACACAATCACAATCACACAATCACAATCACACAATCACAATCACACAATCACAATCACACAATCACAATCACACAATCACAATCACACAATCACAATCACACAATCACAATCACACAATCACAATCACACAATCACAATCATACAATCACAATCACACAATCACAATCACACAATCACAATCACGCAATCACAATCACGCAATCACAATCACAATCAGACAATCACAGTCACACAATCACAATCACACAATCACAATCGCACAATCACAATCGCACAATCACAATCACACAATCACAATCACACAATCACAATCACACAATCACAATCACACAATCACAATCACACAATCACAATCACACAATCACAATCACACAATCACAATCACGCAATCACAATCACAATCACTATCACACAATCACAATCACAATGACACAATCACAATCACACAATCACAATCACACAATCACAATCACACAATCACAATCACACAATTACAATCACACAATCACAATCACACAATCACAATCACACATTCACAATCACACAATCACAATCACACAATCACAATCACACAATCACAATCACACAATCACAATCACACAATCACAATCACACAATCACAATCACACAATCACAATCACACAATCACAATCACACAATCACAATCACACAATCACAATCACACAATCACAATCACACAATCACAATCACACAATCACAATCACACAATCACAATCACACAATCACAATCACACAATCACAATCACACAATCACAATCACACAATCACAATCACACAATCACAATCACACAATCACAATCACACAATCACAATCACACAATCACAATCACACAATCACAATCACACAATCACAATCACACAATCACAATCACACAATCACAATCACACAATCACAATCACACAATCACAATCACAATCACACAATCACAATCACACAATCACAATCACACAATCACAATCACACAATCACAATCACACAATCACAATCACACAATCACAATCACACAATCACAATCACACAATCACAATCACACAATCACAATCACACAATCACAATCACACAATCACAATCACACAATCACAATCACACAATCACAATCACACAATCACAATCACACAATCACAATCACACAATCACAATCACACAATCACAATCACACAATCACAATCACACAATCACAATCACACAATCACAATCACACAATCACAATCACACAATCACAATCACACAATCACAATCACACAATCACAATCACACAATCACAATCACACAATCACAATCACACAATCACAATCACACAATCACAATCACACAATCACAATCACACAATCACAATCACACAATCACAATCACACAATCACAATCACACAATCACAATCACACAATCACAATCACACAATCACAATCACACAATCACAATCACACAATCACAATCACACAATCACAATCACACAATCACAATCACACAATCACAATCACACAATCACAATCACACAATCACAATCACACAATCACAATCACACAATCACAATCACACAATCACAATCACACAATCACAATCACACAATCACAATCACACAATCACAATCACACAATCACAATCAGACAATCACAATCACACAATCACAATCACACAATCACAATCACACAATCACGCAATCACAATCACGCAATCACAATCGCGCAATCACAATCACGCAATCACAATCACGCAATCACAATCACGCAATCACAATCACGCAATCACAATCATCCAACCACAATCACACAATCACAATCACACAATCACAATCACACAATCAGAATCACACAATCACAATCACACAATCACACAATCACACAGTCACAATCACACAATCACAATCACACAATCACAATCACACCATCACAATCACACAATCACAATCACACAATCACAATCACACAATCACAATCACACAATCACAATCACACAATCACAATAACGCAATCACAATCACGCAATCACGATCACTCAATCACGATCACTCAATCACGATCACGCAATCACGATCACGCAATCAGAATCACGCAATCAGTATCACGCAATCACAATGACGCAATCACAGTCACGCAATCACAATCACGCAATCACAATCACGCAATCAGAATCACGCAATCACAATGACGCAATCACAATGACGCAATCACAATCACGCAATCAGAATCACGCAAGCACAATCACGCAATCACAATCACAATCACTATCACACAATCACAATCACAATCACACAATCACAATCACACAATCACAATCACACAATCACAATCACACAATCACAATCACACAACCACAATCACAATCACACAACCACAATCACAATCACACAATCACAATCACACAATCACAATCACACAATCACAATCACAATCACACAATCACAATCACACAATCACAATCACACAATCACAATCACACAATCACAATCACACAATCACAATCACACAATCACAATCACACAATCACAATCACACAATCACAATCACACAATCACAATCACACAATCACAATCACACAATCACAATCACACAATCACAATCACACAATCACAATCACACAATCACAATCACACAATCACAATCACACAATCACAATCACACAATCACAATCACACAATCACAATCACACAATCACAATCACACAATCACAATCACACAATCACAATCACACAATCACAATCACACAATCACAATCACACAATCACAATCACACAATCACAATCACACAATCACAATCACACAATCACAATCACACAATCACAATCACACAATCACAATCACACAATCACAATCACACAATCACAATCACACAATCACAATCACACAATCACAATCACACAATCACAATCACACAATCACAATCACACAATCACAATCACACAATCACAATCACACAATCACAATCACACAATCACAATCACACAATCACAATCACACAATCACAATCACACAATCACAATCACACAATCACAATCACACAATCACAATCACACAATCACAATCACACAATCACAATCACACAATCACAATCACACAATCACAATCACACAATCACAATCACACAATCACAATCACACAATCACAATCACACAATCACAATCACACAATCACAATCACACAATCACAAACACACAATCACAATCACACAATCACAATCACACAATCACACAAACACAATCGCGCAATCACAATCGCGCAATCACAATCACGCAATCACAATCACGCAATCACAATCACGCAATCACAATCACGCAATCACAATCATCCAACCACAATCACACAATCACAATCACACAATCACAATCACACAATCACAATCACGCAATGACAATCACGCAATCACAATCACGCAATCACAATCACGCAATCACAATCACGCTATCACAATCACGCAATCACAATCACGCAATCACAATCACGCCATCACAATCACGCAATCACAATCACGCAATCACAATCACGCAATCAGAATTACGCAATCACAATCACGCAATCACAATCACGCAATCACAATCACGCAATCAGAATTACGCAATCACAATGACGCAATCACAATCACGCAATCAGAATCACGCAATCACAATGACGCAATCACAATGACGCAATCACAATCACGCAATCAGAATCACGCAAGCACAATCACGCAATCACAATCACAATCACTATCACACAATCACAATCACAATGACACAATCACAATCACACAATCACAATCACACAATCACAATCACACAATCACAATCACACAATTACAATCACACAATCACAATCACGCAATCACAATCACACATTCACAATCACACAATCACAATCACACAATCACAATCACACAATCACAATCACACAATCACAATCACACAATCACAATCACACAATCACAATCACACAATCACAATCACACAATCACAATCACACAATCACAATCACACAATCACAATCACACAATCACAATCACACAATCACAATCACAAAATCACAATCACAATCACGATCACGCAATCACATTCACACAATCACACAATCACAATCACACAATCACAATCGCACAATCACAATCACACAAACACAATCACACAATCACAATCACGCAATCACAATCACGCAATCACAATCGCGCAACCACAATAACGCAATCACAATAACGCAACCACAATCACACAAACACAATCACGCAATCACAATCACGCAATCACAATCACGCAATCACAATCAGGCAATCACAATCACAGTCACACAATCACAGTCACACAATCACAATCACACAATCCCAATCGCACAATCACTATCGCACAATCACAATCACACAATCACAATAGCACAATCACAATCACGCAATCACAATCACGCAAGCACAATCACGCAATCACAATCACTATCACACAATCACAATAACACAATCACAATCACGCAATCACAATAACTCGATCACAATGACGCAATCACAGTCACGCAATCACAATAACGCTATCAGAATCACGCAATCACAATGACGCAATCACAATCACGCAATCACAATCACGTCATTCACAATCACGCATTCACAATCACACAATCACAATCACACAATCACAATCACACATTCACAATCACAAAATCACAATCACACAAACACAATCGCGCAATCACAATCGCGCAATCACAATGACGCAATCACAGTCACGCAATCACAATCACACAATCACAATCACACAATCACAATCACACAATCACAATCACACAATCACAATCACACAATCACAATCACACAATCACAATCACACAATCACACAATCACAATCACACAATCACAATCACACAATCACAATCACACAATCACAATTACACAATCACAATCACACAATCACGCAATCACAATCACGCAATCAGAATCACGCAATCACAATCACGCAATCACAATGACGCAATCACAATCACGCAATCACAATCACGTCATTCACAATCATGCATTCACAATCACACAATCACAATCACACAATCACAATCACACAATCACAATCACACATTCACAATCACACAATCACAATCACACAATCACAATCACACAATCACAATCACACAATTACACAATCACACAGTCACAATCACACAATCACAATCACACAATCACAATCACACCATCACAATCACACAATCACAATCACACAATCACAATCACACAATCACAATCACACAATCACAATCACGCAATCACAATCACGCAATCACAATCACGCAATCACAATCACGCAATCACAATCACACATTCACAATCACACAGTCACACAATCACACAGTCACAATCACACAATCACAATAACACAATCACCATCACACAATCACAATCACAGAATCACAATCACACATTCACAATCACACAATCACAATCACACAAACACAATCACACAATCACAATCACGCAATAACAATCACGCAATCACAATCACGCAATCACAATCACGCAATCACAATCACCCAATCACAATCACACAATCACAATCACACAATCACAATCACACAATCACAATCACACAATCACAATCACACAATCACAATCACACAATCACAATCACACAATCACAATCACACAATCACAATCACACAATCACAATCACACAATCACAATCACACAATCACAATCACACAATCACAATCACACAATCACACAATCACACAGTCACAATCACGCAATCACAATCGCGCAATCAGAATCCCGCAATCAGACTCACGCAATCACAATGACGCAATCACAGTCACGCAATCACAATCACGCAATCACAATCACACAATCACAATCACACAATCACAATCACAATCACGCAATCACAATCATGCAATCACAATCACTCAATCACAATCACACAATCACAATCACACAATCACAATCACACAACCACAATAACAAAATCACAGTCTCGCAATCACAATAACTCAATCACAATGACGCAATCACAGTCACGCAATCACAGTCCCGCAATCACAATCACGCAATCAGAATGACGCAATCACAATGACGCAATCACAATGACGCAATCACAATGACGCAATCACAATCACACAATCACAATCACACAATCACAATCACACAATCACAATCACGCAATCACAATCACGCAATCACAATCACGCAATCGCAATCACGCAATCACAATCACAGTCACACAATCACAATCACGCAATCACAATCACGCAATCACAATCACGCAATCACAATCACGCAATCACAATCACGCAATCACAATCACCCAATCACAATCACACAATCACAATCACACAATCACAATCACACAATCACAATCACACAATCACAACCACACAATCACAATCACACAATCACAATCACACAATCACAATCACACAATCACAATCACACAATCACACAATCACACAGTCACAATCACACAATCACAATCACACAATCACAATCACACCATCACAATCACACAATCACAATCACACAATCACAATCACACAATCACAATCACACAATCACAATCACACAATCACAATCACGCAATCACAATCACGCAATCACAATCACGCAATCACAATCACGCAATCACAATAACACATTCACAATCACACAGTCACAAACACACAAACACAATCACACAATCACAATCACACAATCCCAATCGCACAATCACTATCGCACAATCACAATCACACAATCACAATCACACAATCACAATCACACATTCACAATCACACAATCACAATCACACAAACACAATCGCGCAATCATAATCACGCAATCACAATGACGCAATCACAGTCACGCAATCACAATCACGCAATCACAATCACGCAATCAGAATTACGCCATCACAATGACGCAATCACAATCACGCAATCACAATCACGTCATTCACAATCACGCATTCACAATCACACAATCACAATCACACAATCACAATCACACATTCACAATCACACAATCACAATCACACAAACACTATCGCGCAATCACAATCGCGCAGTCACAATGACGCAATCACAATCACGCAATCACAGTCACGCAAGCACAATCACGCAATCACAATCACAATCACTATCACACAATCACAATCACACAATCACAATCACACAATCACAATCACACAATCACAATCACGCAATCACAATCACACAATCACAATCACGCAATCACAATCATACAATCACAATCACACAATCACAATCACACAATCACAATCACGCAATCACAATCACGCAATCACAATCACAATCAGACAATCACAGTCACACAATCACAATCACACAATCACAATCGCACAATCACAATCGCACAATCACAATCACACAATCACAATCACACAATCACAATCACACAATCACAATCACAATCACTATCACACAATCACAATCACAATGACACAATCACAATCACACAATCACAATCACACAATCACAATCACACAATCACAATCACACAATTACAATCACACAATCACAATCACACAATCACAATCACACATTCACAATCACACATTCACAATCACACAATCACAATCACACAATCACAATCACACAATCACAATCACACAATCACAATCACACAATCACAATCACACAATCACAATCACACAATCACAATCACACAATCACAATCACACAATCACAATCACACAATCACAATCACACAATCACAATCACACAATCACAATCACACAATCACAATCACACAATCACAATCACACAATCACAATCACACAATCACAATCACACAATCACAATCACACAATCACAATCACACAATCACAATCACACAATCACAATCACACAATCACACAATCACACAGTCACAATCACACAATCACAATCACACAATCACAATCACACCATCACAATCACACAATCACAATCACACAATCACAATCACGCAATCACAATCACGCAATCACAATCACGCAATCACAATCACGCAATCACAATCACGCAATCACAATCACGCAATCACAATCACGCAATCACAATCACGCAATCACAATCACACATTCACAATCACACAGTCACAAACACACAAACACAATCACACAATCGCAATCACACAATCCCAATCGCACAATCACTATCGCACAATCACAATCACACAATCACAATCACACATTCACAATCACACAATCACAATCACACAAACACAATCGCGCAATCATAATCACGCAATCACAATGACGCAATCACAGTCACGCAATCACAATCACGCAATCACAATCACGCAATCACAATGACGCAATCACAATCACGCAATCACAATCACGTCATTCACAATCACGCATTCACAATCACACAATCACAATCACACAATCACAATCACACATTCACAATCACACAATCACAATCACACAAACACTATCGCGCAATCACAATCGCGCAGTCACAATGACGCAATCACAATCACGCAATCACAATCACGCAAGCACAATCACGCAATCACAATCACAATCACTATCACGCAATCACAATCACACAATCACAATCACACAATCACAATCACGCAATCACAATCACACAATCACAATCACGCAATCACAATCACACAATCACAATCACGCAATCACAATCACACAATCACAATCACGCAATCACAATCACGCAATCACAATCACAATCAGACAATCACAGTCACACAATCACAATCACACAATCACAATCGCACAATCACAATCGCACAATCACAATCACACAATCACAATCACACAATCACAATCACACAATCACAATCACACAATCACAATCACACAATCACAATCACACAATCACAATCACACAATCACAATCACACAATCACAATCACACAATCACAATCACACAATCACAATCACACAATCACAATCACACAATCACAATCACACAATCACAATCACAATCAGACAATCACAATCACACAATCACAATCACACAATCACAATCACGCAATCACAATCACGCAATCACAATCACGCAATCACAATCACGCAATCACAATCACGCAATCACAATCACGCAATCACAATCACGCAATCACAATCACGCAATCACAATCACCCAATCACAATCACACAATCACAATCACACAATCACAATCACACAATCACAATCACACAATCACAATCACACAATCACAATCACACAATCACAATCACACAATCACAATCACACAATCACAATCACACAAACACAATCGCGCAGTCACAATGACGCAATCACAATCACGCAATCACAATCACGCAAGCACAATCACGCAATCACAATCACAATCACTATCACACAATCACAATCACACAATCACAATCACGCAATCACAATCACCCAATCACAATCACCCAATCACAATCACACAATCACAATCACACAATCACAATCACACAATCACAATCACACAATCACAATCACACAATCACAATCACACAATCACAATCACACAATCACAATCACACAATCACAATCACACAATCACAATCACGCAATCACAATCACGCAATCACAATCACGCAATCACAATCACGCAATCACAATCACGCAATCACAATCACGCAATCACAATCACGCAATCACAATCACGCAATCAGAATTACGCGATCACAATGACGCGATCACAATCACGCAATCACAATCACGTCATTCACAATCACGCATTCACAATCACACAATCACAATCACACAATCACAATCACACAATCACAATCACATATTCACAATCACACAATCACAATCACACAATCACAATCACACAATCACAATCACACAATCACAATCACACAATCACAATCACACAATCACAATCACACAATCACAATCACACAATCACAATCACACAATCACAATCACACAATCACAATCACACAATCACAATCACACAATCACAATCACACAATCACAATCACACAATCACAATCACACAATCACAATCACACAATCACAATCACACAATCACAATCACACAATCACAATCACACAATCACAATCACACAATCACAATCACACAATCACAATCACGCAATCACAATCACGCAACCACAATCACGCAATCACAATCACCCAATCACAATCACACAATCACAATCACACAATCACAATCACACAATCACAATCACACAATCACAATCACACAATCACAATCACACAATCACAATCACACAATCACAATCACACAATCACAATCACACAATCACAATCACACAATTACACAATCACACAGTCACAATCACACAATCACAATCACACAATCACAATCACACCATCACAATCACACAATCACAATCACACAATCACAATCGCACAATCACAATCACACAATCACAATCACACAATCACAATCACACAAACACAATCACACAATCACAATCACGCAATAACAATCACGCAATCACAATCGCGCAATCAGAATCCCGCAATCAGACTCACGCAATCACAATGACGCAATCACAGTCACGCAATCACAATCACGCAATCACAATCACACAATCACAATCACACAATCACAATCACAATCGCGCAATCACAATCATGCAATCACAATCACTCAATCACAATCACACAATCACAATCACACAATCACAATCACACAACCACAATAACAAAATCACAGTCTCGCAATCACAATAACTCAATCACAATGACGCAATCACAGTCACGCAATCACAGTCCCGCAATCACAATCACGCAATCAGAATCACGCAATCACAATGACGCAATCACAATGACGCAATCACAATGACGCAATCACAATCACACAATCACAATCACACAATCACAATCACACAATCACAATCACGCAATCACAATCACGCAATCACAATCACGCAATCGCAATCACGCAATCACAATCACAGTCACACAATCACAATCACGCAATCACAATCACGCAATCACAATCACGCAATCACAATCACGCAATCACAATCACGCAATCACAATCACCCAATCACAATCACACAATCACAATCACACAATCACAATCACACAATCACAATCACACAATCACAATCACACAATCACAATCACACAATCACAATCACACAATCACAATCACACAATCACAATCACACAATCACAATCACACAATCACAATCACACAATCACAATCACACAATCACACAATCACACAGTCACAATCACGCAATCACAATCGCGCAATCAGAATCCCGCAATCAGACTCACGCAATCACAATGACGCAATCACAGTCACGCAATCAAAATCACGCAATCACAATCACACAATCACAATCACACAATCACAATCACAATCACGCAATCACAATCATGCAATCACAATCACTCAATCACAATCACACAATCACAATCACACAATCACAATCACACAATCACAATCACACAATCACAATCACACAATCACAATCACACAATCACAATCACACAATCACAATCACACAATCACACAATCACACAGTCACAATCACACAATCACAATCACACAATCACAATCACACCATCACAATCACACAATCACAATCACACAATCACAATCACACAATCACAATCACACAATCACAATCACACAATCACAATCACGCAATCACAATCACGCAATCACAATCACGCAATCACAATCACACATTCACAATCACACAGTCACAAACACACAAACACAATCACACAATCACAATCACACAATCCCAATCGCACAATCACTATCGCACAATCACAATCACACAATCACAATCACACAATCACAATCACACATTCACAATCACACAATCACAATCACACAAACACAATCGCGCAATCATAATCACGCAATCACAATGACGCAATCACAGTCACGCAATCACAATCACGCAATCACAATCACGCAATCAGAATTACGCCATCACAATGACGCAATCACAATCACGCAATCACAATCACGTCATTCACAATCACGCATTCACAATCACACAATCACAATCACAATCACACATTCACAATCACACAATCACAATCACACAAACACTATCGCGCAATCACAATCGCGCAGTCACAATGACGCAATCACAATCACGCAATCACAGTCACGCAAGCACAATCACGCAATCACAATCACAATCACTATCACACAATCACAATCACACAATCACAATCACACAATCACAATCACGCAATCACAATCACACAATCACAATCACGCAATCACAATCATACAATCACAATCACACAATCACAATCACACAATCACAATCACGCAATCACAATCATGCAATCACAATCACAATCAGACAATCACAGTCACACAATCACAATCGCACAATCACAATCGCACAATCACAATCGCACAATCACAATCACACAATCACAATCACACAATCACAATCACACAATCACAATCACACAATCACAATCACACAATCACAATCACACAATCACAATCACACAATCACAATCACACAATCACACAATCACACAGTCACAATCACACAATCACAATCACACAATCACAATCACACCATCACAATCACACAATCACAATCACACAATCACAATCACACAATCACAATCACACAATCACAATCACGCAATCACAATCACGCAATCACAATCACGCAATCACAATCACGCAATCACAATCACGCAATCACAATCACGCAATCACAATCACGCAATCACAATCACACATTCACAATCACACAGTCACAAACACACAAACACAATCACACAATCACAATCACACAATCCCAATCGCACAATCACTATCGCACAATCACAATCACACAATCACAATCACACAATCACAATCACACATTCACAATCACACAATCACAATCACACAAACACAATCGCGCAATCATAATCACGCAATCACAATGACGCAATCACAGTCACGCAATCACAATCACGCAATCACAATCACGCAATCAGAATTACGCAATCACAATGACGCAATCACAATCACGCAATCACAATCACGTCATTCACAATCACGCATTCACAATCACACAATCACAATCACACAATCACAATCACACATTCACAATCACACAATCACAATCACACAAACACTATCGCGCAATCACAATCGCGCAGTCACAATGACGCAATCACAATCACGCAATCACAATCACGCAAGCACAATCACGCAATCACAATCACAATCACTATCACGCAATCACAATCACACAATCACAATCACACAATCACAATCACGCAATCACAATCACACAATCACAATCACGCAATCACAATCATACAATCACAATCACACAATCACAATCACACAATCACAATCACGCAATCACAATCACGCAATCACAATCACAATCAGACAATCACAGTCACACAATCACAATCACACAATCACAATCGCACAATCACAATCGCACAATCACAATCGCACAATCACAATCACACAATCACAATCACACAATCACAATCACACAATCACAATCACACAATCACAATCACACAATCACAATCACACAATCACAATCACACAATCACAATCACACAATCACAATCACACAATCACAATCACACAATCACAATCACACAATCACAATCACAATCAGACAATCACAATCACACAATCACAATCACACAATCACAATCACGCAATCACAATCACGCAATCACAATCACGCAATCACAATCACGCAATCACAATCACGCAATCACAATCACGCAATCACAATCACGCAATCACAATCACCCAATCACAATCACACAATCACAATCACACAATCACAATCACACAATCACAATCACACAATCACAATCACACAATCACAATCACACAATCACAATCACACAAACACAATCGCGCAGTCACAATGACGCAATCACAATCACGCAATCACAATCACGCAAGCACAATCACGCAATCACAATCACAATCACTATCACACAATCACAATCACACAATCACAATCACGCAATCACAATCACCCAATCACAATCACCCAATCACAATCACACAATCACAATCACACAATTACACAATCACACAGTCACAATCACACAATCACAATCACACAATCACAATCACACCATCACAATCACACAATCACAATCACACAATCACAATCGCACAATCACAATCACACAATCACAATCACACAATCACAATCACACAAACACAATCACACAATCACAATCACGCAATAACAATCACGCAATCACAATCGCGCAATCAGAATCCCGCAATCAGACTCACGCAATCACAATGACGCAATCACAGTCACGCAATCACAATCACGCAATCACAATCACACAATCACAATCACACAATCACAATCACAATCACGCAATCACAATCATGCAATCACAATCACTCAATCACAATCACACAATCACAATCACACAATCACAATCACACAACCACAATAACAAAATCACAGTCTCGCAATCACAATAACTCAATCACAATGACGCAATCACAGTCACGCAATCACAGTCCCGCAATCACAATCACGCAATCAGAATCACGCAATCACAATGACGCAATCACAATGACGCAATCACAATGACGCAATCACAATCACACAATCACAATCACACAATCACAATCACACAATCACAATCACGCAATCACAATCACGCAATCACAATCACGCAATCGCAATCACGCAATCACAATCACAGTCACACAATCACAATCACGCAATCACAATCACGCAATCACAATCACGCAATCACAATCACGCAATCACAATCACGCAATCACAATCACCCAATCACAATCACACAATCACAATCACACAATCACAATCACACAACCACAATCACACAATCACAATCACACAATCACAATCACACAATCACAATCACACAATCACAATCACACAATCACAATCACACAATCACAATCACACAATCACAATCACACAATCACAATCACACAATCACAATCACACAATCACACAATCACACAGTCACAATCACGCAATCACAATCGCGCAATCAGAATCCCGCAATCAGACTCACGCAATCACAATGACGCAATCACAGTCACGCAATCAAAATCACGCAATCACAATCACACAATCACAATCACACAATCACAATCACAATCACGCAATCACAATCATGCAATCACAATCACTCAATCACAATCACACAATCACAATCACACAATCACAATCACACAACCACAATAACAAAATCACAGTCTCGCAATCACAATAACTCAATCACAATGACGCAATCACAGTCACGCAATCACAGTCCCGCAATCACAATCACGCAATCAGAATGACGCAATCACAATGACGCAATCACAATGACGCAATCACAATGACGCAATCACAATCACACAATCACAATCACACAATCACAATCACACAATCACAATCACGCAATCACAATCACGCAATCACAATCACGCAATCGCAATCACGCAATCACAATCACAGTCACACAATCACAATCACGCAATCACAATCACGCAATCACAATCACGCAATCACAATCACGCAATCACAATCACGCAATCACAATCACGCAATCACAATCACCCAATCACAATCACACAATCACAATCACACAATCACAATCACACAATCACAATCACACAATCACAATCACACAATCACAATCACACAATCACAATCACACAATCACAATCACACAATCACAATCACACAATCACAATCACACAATCACACAATCACACAGTCACAATCACACAATCACAATCACACCATCACAATCACACAATCACAATCACACAATCACAATCACACAATCACAATCACACAATCACAATCACACAATCACAATCACGCAATCACAATCACGCAATCACAATCACGCAATCACAATCACACATTCACAATCACACAGTCACAAACACACAAACACAATCACACAATCACAATCACACAATCCCAATCGCACAATCACTATCGCACAATCACAATCACACAATCACAATCACACAATCACAATCACACATTCACAATCACACAATCACAATCACACAAACACAATCGCGCAATCATAATCACGCAATCACAATGACGCAATCACAGTCACGCAATCACAATCACGCAATCACAATCACGCAATCAGAATTACGCCATCACAATGACGCAATCACAATCACGCAATCACAATCACGTCATTCACAATCACGCATTCACAATCACACAATCACAATCACAATCACACATTCACAATCACACAATCACAATCACACAAACACTATCGCGCAATCACAATCGCGCAGTCACAATGACGCAATCACAATCACGCAATCACAGTCACGCAAGCACAATCACGCAATCACAATCACAATCACTATCACACAATCACAATCACACAATCACAATCACACAATCACAATCACGCAATCACAATCACACAATCACAATCACGCAATCACAATCATACAATCACAATCACGCAATCACAATCACACAATCACAATCACGCAATCACAATCATGCAATCACAATCACAATCAGACAATCACAGTCACACAATCACAATCGCACAATCACAATCGCACAATCACAATCGCACAATCACAATCACACAATCACAATCACACAATCACAATCACACAATCACAATCACACAATCACAATCACACAATCACAATCACACAATCACAATCACGCAATCACAATCATACAATCACAATCACACAATCACAATCACACAATCACAATCACGCAATCACAATCACGCAATCACAATCACAATCAGACAATCACAGTCACACAATCACAATCACACAATCACAATCGCACAATCACAATCGCACAATCACAATCACACAATCACAATCACGATCACGCAATCACATTCACACAATCACAGAATCACAATCACACAATCACAATCACACAATCACAATCACGCAAACACAATCACACAATCACAATCACGCAATCACAATCGCGCAACCACAATAACGCAATCACAATAACGCAACCACAATCACACAAACACAATCACGCAATCACAATCACGCAATCACAATCACAGTCACACAATCACAGTCACACAATCACAATCACACAATCCCAATCGCACAATCACTATCGCACAATCACAATCACACAATCACAATAGCACAATCACAATCACGCAATCACAATCACTCAATCACAATGACGCAATCACAGTCACGCAATCACAATCACGCAATCAAAATCACGAATTCACAATCACGCAACCACAATAACGCAATCACAATAACGCAACCACAATCACACAATCACAATCACACAATCACAATCACACAATCACAATCACACAATCACAATCACACAATCACAATCACACAATCACAATCACACAATCACAATACCACAATCACAATCACGCAATCACAATCACGCAATCACAATCACGCAATCACAATCACGCAATCACAATCACCCAATCACAATCACACAATCACAATCACACAATCACAATCACACAATCACAATCACACAATCACAATCACACAATCACAATCACGCAATCACAATCACACATTCACAATCACACAGTCACAAACACACAAACACAAACACACAAACACAATCACACAATCACAATCACACAATCCCAACCACACAATCCCAATCGCACAATCACTATCGCACAATCACAATCACACAATCACAATCACAAAATCACAATCACACATTCACAATCACACAATCACAATCACACAAACACAATCGCGCAATCATAATCACGCAATCACAATGACGCAATCACAGTCACGCAATCACAATCACGCAATCACAATCACGCAATCAGAATTACGCAATCACAATGACGCAATCACAATCACGCAATCACAATCACGTCATTCACAATCACGCATTCACAATCACACAATCACAATCACACAATCACAATCACACATTCACAATCACACAATCACAATCACACAAACACTATCGCGCAATCACAATCGCGCAGTCACAATGACGCAATCACAATCACGCAATCACAATCACGCAAGCACAATCACGCAATCACAATCACAATCACTATCACACAATCACAATCACACAATCACAATCACACAATCACAATCACGCAATCACAATCACACAATCACAATCACGCAATCACAATCATACAATCACGATCACACAATCACAATCACACAATCACAATCACACAATCACAATCACACAATTACAATCACACAATCACAATCACACAATCACAATCACACATTCACAATCACACAATCACAATCACACAATCACAATCACACAATCACATTCACACAATCACAATCACACAATCACAATCACACAATCACAATCACACAATCACAATCACACAATCACAATCACACAATCACAATCGCACAATCACAATCGCACAATCACTATCGCACAATCACAATCACACAATCACAATCACACAATCACAATCACACATTCACAATCACACAATCACAATCACACAAACACAATCGCGCAATCATAATCACGCAATCACAATGACGCAATCACAGTCACGCAATCACAATCACGCAATCACAATCACGCAATCAGAATTACGCCATCACAATGACGCAATCACAATCACGCAATCACAATCACGTCATTCACAATCACGCATTCACAATCACACAATCACAATCACAATCACACATTCACAATCACACAATCACAATCACACAAACACTATCGCGCAATCACAATCGCGCAGTCACAATGACGCAATCACAATCACGCAATCACAGTCACGCAAGCACAATCACGCAATCACAATCACAATCACTATCACACAATCACAATCACACAATCACAATCACACAATCACAATCACGCAATCACAATCACACAATCACAATCACGCAATCACAATCATACAATCACAATCACGCAATCACAATCACACAATCACAATCACGCAATCACAATCATGCAATCACAATCACAATCAGACAATCACAGTCACACAATCACAATCGCACAATCACAATCGCACAATCACAATCGCACAATCACAATCACACAATCACAATCACACAATCACAATCACACAATCACAATCACACAATCACAATCACACAATCACAATCACACAATCACAATCACGCAATCACAATCATACAATCACAATCACACAATCACAATCACACAATCACAATCACGCAATCACAATCACGCAATCACAATCACAATCAGACAATCACAGTCACACAATCACAATCACACAATCACAATCGCACAATCACAATCGCACAATCACAATCACACAATCACAATCACGATCACGCAATCACATTCACACAATCACAGAATCACAATCACACAATCACAATCACACAATCACAATCACGCAAACACAATCACACAATCACAATCACGCAATCACAATCGCGCAACCACAATAACGCAATCACAATAACGCAACCACAATCACACAAACACAATCACGCAATCACAATCACGCAATCACAATCACAGTCACACAATCACAGTCACACAATCACAATCACACAATCCCAATCGCACAATCACTATCGCACAATCACAATCACACAATCACAATAGCACAATCACAATCACGCAATCACAATCACTCAATCACAATGACGCAATCACAGTCACGCAATCACAATCACGCAATCAAAATCACGAATTCACAATCACGCAACCACAATAACGCAATCACAATAACGCAACCACAATCACACAATCACAATCACACAATCACAATCACACAATCACAATCACACAATCACAATCACACAATCACAATCACACAATCACAATCACACAATCACAATCACACAATCACAATCACACAATCACAATACCACAATCACAATCACGCAATCACAATCACGCAATCACAATCACGCAATCACAATCACGCAATCACAATCACCCAATCACAATCACACAATCACAATCACACAATCACAATCACACAATCACAATCACACAATCACAATCACACAATCACAATCACGCAATCACAATCACACATTCACAATCACACAGTCACAAACACACAAACACAAACACACAAACACAATCACACAATCACAATCACACAATCCCAACCACACAATCCCAATCGCACAATCACTATCGCACAATCACAATCACACAATCACAATCACAAAATCACAATCACACATTCACAATCACACAATCACAATCACACAAACACAATCGCGCAATCATAATCACGCAATCACAATGACGCAATCACAGTCACGCAATCACAATCACGCAATCACAATCACGCAATCAGAATTACGCAATCACAATGACGCAATCACAATCACGCAATCACAATCACGTCATTCACAATCACGCATTCACAATCACACAATCACAATCACACAATCACAATCACACATTCACAATCACACAATCACAATCACACAAACACTATCGCGCAATCACAATCGCGCAGTCACAATGACGCAATCACAATCACGCAATCACAATCACGCAAGCACAATCACGCAATCACAATCACAATCACTATCACACAATCACAATCACACAATCACAATCACACAATCACAATCACGCAATCACAATCACACAATCACAATCACGCAATCACAATCATACAATCACAATCACACAATCACAATCACACAATCACAATCACACAATCACAATCACACAATTACAATCACACAATCACAATCACACAATCACAATCACACATTCACTATCACACAATCACAATCACACAATCACAATCACACAATCACATTCACACAATCACAATCACACAATCACAATCACACAATCACAATCACACAATCACAATCACACAATCACAATCACACAATCACAATCACACAATCACAATCACACAATCACAATCACACAACCACAATCACACAATCACAATCACACAATCACAATCACACAATCACAATCACACAATCACAATCACACAATCACAATCACGATCACGCAATCACATTCACACAATCACACAATCACAATCACACAATCACAATCACACAATCACAATCACACAATCACAATCACGCAAACACAATCACACAATCACAATCACGCAATCACAATCGCGCAACCACAATAACGCAATCACAATAACGCAACCACAATCACACAAACACAATCACGCAATCACAATCACGCAATCACAATCACAGTCACACAATCACAGTCACACAATCACAATCACACAATCCCAATCGCACAATCACTATCGCACAATCACAATCACACAATCACAATAGCACAATCACAATCACGCAATCACAATCACTCAATCACAATGACGCAATCACAGTCACGCAATCACAATCACGCAATCAAAATCACGAATTCACAATCACGCAACCACAATAACGCAATCACAATAACGCAACCACAATCACACAATCACAATCACACAATCACAATCACACAATCACAATCACACAATCACAATCACACAATCACAATACCACAATCACAATCACGCAATCACAATCACGCAATCACAATCACGCAATCACAATCACGCAATCACAATCACGCAATCACAATCACCCAATCACAATCACACAATCACAATCACACAATCACAATCACACAATCACAATCACACAATCACAATCACACAATCACAATCACACAATCACAATCACACAATCACAATCACACAATCACAATCACACAATCACAATCACACAATCACAATCACACAATCACAATCACACAATCACAATCACACAATCACACAATCACACAGTCACAATCACACAATCACAATCACACAATCACAATCACACCATCACAATCACACAATCACAATCACACAATCACAATCACACAATCACAATCACGCAATCACAATCACGCAATCACAATCACGCAATCACAATCACGCAATCACAATCACGCAATCACAATCACACGTTCACAATCACACAGTCACACAATCACACAGTCACAATCACACAATCACAATAACACAATCACCATCACACAATCACAATCACAGAATCACAATCACACATTCACAATCACACAATCACAATCACACAAACACAATCACACAATCACAATCACGCAATAACAATCACGCAATCACAATCGCGCAATCAGAATCCCGCAATCAGACTCACGCAATCACAATGACGCAATCACAGTCACGCAATCACAATCACGCAATCACAATCACACAATCACAATCACACAATCACAATCACAATCACGCAATCACAATCATGCAATCACAATCACTCAATCACTATCACACAATCACAATCACACAATCACAATCACACAACCACAATAACAAAATCACAGTCTCGCAATCACAATAACTCAATCACAATGACGCAATCACAGTCACGCAATCACAGTCCCGCAATCACAATCACGCAATCAGAATCACGCAATCACAATGACGCAATCACAATGACGCAATCACAATCACACAATCACTATCACACAATCACAATCACACAATCACAATCACGCAATCATAATCACGCAATCACAATCACGCAATCGCAATCACGCAATCACAATCACAGTCACACAATCACAATCACGCAATCACAATCACGCAATCACAATCACGCAATCACAATCACGCAATCACAATCACGCAATCACAATCACGCAATCACAATCACCCAATCACAATCACACAATCACAATCACACAATCACAATCACACAATCACAATCACACAATCACAATCACACAATCACAATCACACAATCACACAATCACAATCACACAATCACAATCACACAATCACAATCACACCATCACAATCACACAATCACAATCACACAATCACAATCACACAATCACAATCACACAATCACAATCACACAATCACAATCACACAATCACAATCACACAATCACAATCACACGATCACAATCACACGATCACAATCACACAATCACAATCACACAATCACAATCACACAATCACAATCACAATCACGCAATCACAATCATGCAATCACAATCACTCCATCACAATCACACAATCACAATCACACAATCACAATCACACAACCACAATAACAAAATCACAGTCTCGCAATCACAATAACTCAATCACAATGACGCAATCACAGTCACGCAATCACAGTCACGCAATCACAATCACGCAATCAGAATCACGCAATCACAATGACGCAATCACAATGACGCAATCACAATGACGCAATCACAATCACACAATCACAATCACACAATCACAATCACACAATCACAATCACACAATCACAATCACGCAATCACAATCACGCAATCACAATCGCGCAATCAGAATCCCGCAATCAGACTCACGCAATCACAATGACGCAATCACAGTCACGCAATCACAATCACGCAATCACAATCACGCAATCACAATCACGCAATCACAATCACGCAATCACAATCACGCAATCAGAATCACGAAATCACAATGACGCAATCACAATGACGCAATCACAATCATGCAAGCACAATCACGCAATCACAATCACAATCACTATCACACAATCACAATCACAATGACACAATCACCATCACACAATCACAATCACACAATCACAATCACACAATCACAATCACACAATCACAATGACGCAATCACAATCACGCAAGCACAATCACGCAATCACAATCACAATCACTATCACACAATCACAATCACACAATCACAATCACACAATCACAATCACACAATCACAATCACACAATCACAATCACGCAATCACAATCACACAATCACAATCAGGCAATCACAATCATACAATCACAATCACACAATCACAATCACACAATCACAATCACGCAATCACAATCACGCAATCACAATCACAATCAGACAATCACAGTCACACAATCACAATAACACAAACACAATCGCACAATCACAATCACACAATCACAATCACACAATCACAATCACACAATCACAATCACACAATCACAATCACACAATCACAATCACACAATCACAATCACACAATCACAATCACACAATCACAATCACACAATCACAATCACACAATCACAATCACACAACCACAATCACACAATCATAATCACACAATCACAATCACACAATCACAATCACACAATCACAATCACACAATCACAATCACACAATCACAATCACACAATCACAATCACACAATCACAATCACACAATCACAATCACACAATCACAATCACACAATCACAATCACACAATCACAATCACACAATCACAATCACACAATCACAATCACACAATCACAATCACACGATCACAATCACACAATCACAATCACACAATCACAATCACACAATCACAATCACAATCACGCAATCACAATCATGCAATCACAATCATGCAATCACAATCACTCCATCACAATCACACAATCACAATCACACAATCACAATCACACAACCACAATAACAAAATCACAGTCTCGCAATCACAATAACTCAATCACAATGACGCAATCACAGTCACGCAATCACAGTCACGCAATCACAATCACGCAATCAGAATCACGCAATCACAATGACGCAATCACAATGACGCAATCACAATGACGCAATCACAATCACACAATCACAATCACACAATCACAATCACACAATCACAATCACACAATCACAATCACGCAATCACAATCACGCAATCACAATCGCGCAATCAGAATCCCGCAATCAGACTCACGCAATCACAATGACGCAATCACAGTCACGCAATCACAATCACGCAATCACAATCACGCAATCACAATCACGCAATCACAATCACGCAATCAGAATCACGAAATCACAATGACGCAATCACAATGACGCAATCACAATCATGCAAGCACAATCACGCAATCACAATCACAATCACTATCACACAATCACAATCACAATGACACAATCACCATCACACAATCACAATCACACAATCACAATCACACAATCACAATCACACAATCACAATGACGCAAACACAATCACGCAAGCACAATCACGCAATCACAATCACAATCACTATCACACAATCACAATCACACAATCACAATCACACAATCACAATCACACAATCACAATCACACAATCACAATCACACAATCACAATCACGCAATCACAATCACACAATCACAATCAGGCAATCACAATCATACAATCACAATCACACAATCACAATCACACAATCACAATCACGCAATCACAATCACGCAATCACAATCACAATCAGACAATCACAGTCACACAATCACAATAACACAAACACAATCGCACAATCACAATCACACAATCACAATCACACAATCACAATCACACAATCACAATCACACAATCACAATCACACAATCACAATCACACAATCACAATCACACAATCACAATCACACAATCACAATCACACAATCACAATCACACAATCACAATCACACAATCACAATCACACAATCACAATCACACAATCACAATCACACAATCACAATCACACAATCACAATCACACAATCACAATCACACAATCACAATCACACAATCACAATCACACAATCACAATCACACAATCACAATCACACAATCACAATCACACAATCACAATCACACAATCACAATCACACAATCACAATCACACAATCACAATCACACAATCACAATCACACAATCACAATCACACAATCACAATCACACAATCACAATCACACAATCACAATCACACAATCACAATCACACAATCACAATCACACAATCACAATCACACAATCACAATCACACAATCACAATCACACAATCACAATCACACAATCACAATCACACAATCACAATCACACAATCACAATCACACAATCACAATCACACAATCACAATCACACAATCACAATCACACAATCACAATCACACAATCACAATCACACAATCACAATCACACAATCACAATCACACAATCACAATCACACAATCACAATCACACAATCACAATCACACAATCACAATCACACAATCACAATCACACAATCACAATCACAATCAGACAATCACAATCACGCAATCACAATCACGCAATCACAATCACGCAATCACAATCACGCAATCACAATCACGCAATCACAATCACGCAATCACAATCACGCAATCACAATCACGCAATCACAATCACGCAATCACAATCACACAATCACAATCACACAATCACAATCACACAATCACAATCACACAATCACAATCACACAATCACAATCACACAATCACAATCACACAATCACAATCACACAATCACAATCACACAATCACAATCACACAATCACAATCACACAATCACAATCACACAATCACAATCACACAATCACAATCACACAATCACAATCACACAATCACAATCACACAATCACAATCACACAATCACAATCACACAATCACAATCACACAATCACAATCACACAATCACGCAATCACAATCACGCAATCAGAATTACGCAATCACAATGACGCAATCACAATCACGCAATCACAATCACGTCATTCACAATCACGCATTCACAATCACACAATCACAATCACACAATCACAATCACATATTCACAATCACACAATCACAATCACACAAACACAATCGCGCAATCACAATCGCGCAATCACAATGACGCAATCACAATCACGCAATCACAATCACGCAAGCACAACCACGCAATCACAATCACAATCACTATCACACAATCACAATAACACAATCACAATCACGCAATCACAATAACTCAATCACAATGACGCAATCACAGTCACGCAATCACAATCACGCTATCAGAATCACGCAATCACAATGACGCAATCACAATCACGCAATCACAATCACGTCATTCACAATCGCGCATTCACAATCACACAATCACAATCACACAATCACAATCACACAATCACAATCACACATTCACAATCACACATTCACAATCACACAATCACAATCACACAAACACAATCGCGCAATCACAATCGCGCAATCACAATGACGCAATCATAGTCACGCAATCACAATCACACAATCACAATCACACAATCACAATCACACAATCACAATCACACAATCACAATCACGCAATCACAATCACGCAATCACAATCACAATCAGACAATCACAGTCACACAATCACAATCACACAATCGCAATCGCACAATCACAATCGCACAATCACAACCACGCAATCACAATCACGCAATCAGAATCACGAAATCACAATGACGCAATCACAATGACGCAATCACAATCACGCAAGCACAATCACGCAATCACAATCACAATCACTATCACACAATCACAATCACAATGACACAATCACCATCACACAATCACAATCACACAATCACAATCACACAATCACAATCACACAATCACAATCACACAATCACAATCACACAATCACAATCACACAATCACAATCACACAATCACAATCACACAATCACAATCACACAATCACAATCACACAATCACAATCACACGATCACAATCACACAATCACAATCACACAATCACAATCACACAATCACAATCACACAATCACAATCACACAATCACAATCACACAATCACAATCACACAATCACAATCACAATCACGCAATCACAATCATGCAATCACAATCACTCAATCACAATCACACAATCACAATCACACAATCACAATCACACAACCACAATAACAAAATCACAGTCTCGCAATCACAATAACTCAATCACAATGACGCAATCACAGTCACGCAATCACAGTCACGCAATCACAATCACGCAATCAGAATCACGCAATCACAATGACGCAATCACAATGACGCAATCACAATGACGCAATCACAATCACACAATCACAATCACACAATCACAATCACACAATCACAATCACGCAATCACAATCACGCAATCACAATCACGCAATCGCAATCACGCAATCACAGTCACAGTCACGCAATCACAATCACGCAATCACAATCACGCAATCACAATCACGCAATCACAATCACCCAATCACAATCACACAATCACAATCACACAATCACAATCACACAATCACAATCACACAATCACAATCACACAATCACAATCACACAATCACACAATCACACAGTCACAATCACACAATCACAATCACACAATCACAATCACACCATCACAATCACACAATCACAATCACACAATCACAATCACACAATCACAATCACACAATCACAATCACACAATCACAATCACGCAATCACAATCACGCAATCACAATCACGCAATCACAATCACGCAATCACAATCACACATTCACAATCACACAGTCACACAATCACACAGTCACAATCACACAATCACAATAACACAATCACCATCACACAATCACAATCACAGAATCACAATCACACATTCACAATCACACAATCACAATCACACAAACACAATCACACAATCACAATCACGCAATCACAATCACGCAATCACAATCGCGCAATCAGAATCCCGCAATCAGACTCACGCAATCACAATGACGCAATCACAGTCACGCAATCACAATCACGCAATCACAATCACACAATCACAATCACACAATCACAATCACAATCACGCAATCACAATCATGCAATCACAATCACTCAATCACAATCACACAATCACAATCACACAATCACAATCACACAACCACAATAACAAAATCACAGTCTCGCAATCACAATAACTCAATCACAATGACGCAATCACAGTCACGCAATCACAGTCACGCAATCACAATCACGCAATCAGAATCACGCAATCACAATGACGCAATCACAATGACGCAATCACAATGACGCAATCACAATCACACAATCACAATCACACAATCACAATCACACAATCACAATCACGCAATCGCAATCACGCAATCACAATCACAGTCACACAATCACAATCACGCAATCACAATCACGCAATCACAATCACGCAATCACAATCACGCAATCACAATCACCCAATCACAATCACACAATCACAATCACACAATCACAATCACACCATCACAATCACACAATCACAATCACACAATCACAATCACACAATCACAATCACACAATCACAATCACGCAATCACAATCACGCAATCACAATCACGCAATCACAATCACGCAATCACAATCACACATTCACAATCACACAGTCACACAATCACACAGTCACAATCACACAACCACAATAACAAAATCACAGTCTCGCAATCACAATAACTCAATCACAATGACGCAATCACAGTCACGCAATCACAGTCACGCAATCACAATCACGCAATCAGAATCACGCAATCACAATGACGCAATCACAATGACGCAATCACAATGACGCAATCACAATCACACAATCACAATCACACAATCACAATCACACAATCACAATCACACAATCACAATCACGCAATCACAATCACGCAATCACAATCACGCAATCGCAATCACGCAATCACAATCACAGTCACACAATCACAATCACGCAATCACAATCACGCAATCACAATCACGCAATCACAATCACGCAATCACAATCACCCAATCACAATCACACAATCACAATCACACAATCGCAATCACACAATCACAATCACACAATCACAATCACACAATCACAATCACACAATCACAATCACACAATCACAATCACACAATCACACAATCACACAGTCACAATCACACAATCACAATCACACAATCACAATCCCACCATCACAATCACACAATCACAATCACACAATCACAATCACACAATCACAATCACACAATCACAATCACAATCACGCAATCACAATCATGCAATCACAATCACTCAATCACAATCACACAATCACAATCACACAATCACAATCACACAACCACAATAACAAAATCACAGTCTCGCAATCACAATAACTCAATCACAATGACGCAATCACAGTCACGCAATCACAGTCACGCAATCACAATCACGCAATCAGAATCACGCAATCACAATGACGCAATCACAATGACGCAATCACAATGACGCAATCACAATCACACAAACACAATCACACAATCACAATCACACAATCACAATCACGCAATCACAATCACGCAATCACAATCACGCAATCGCAATCACGCAATCACAGTCACAGTCACGCAATCACAATCACGCAATCACAATCACGCAATCACAATCACGCAATCACAATCACCCAATCACAATCACACAATCACAATCACACAATCACAATCACACAATCACAGTCACACAATCACAATCACACAATCACAATCACACAATCACAATCACACAATCACAATCACACAATCACAATCACACAATCACACAATCACACAGTCACAATCACACAATCACAATCACACAATCACAATCACACCATCACAATCACACAATCACAATCACACAATCACAATCACACAATCACAATCACACAATCGCAATCACGCAATCACAATCACGCAATCACAATCACGCAATCACAATCACACATTCACAATCACACAGTCACACAATCACACAGTCACAATCACACAATCACAATAACACAATCACCATCACACAATCACAATCACAGAATCACAATCACACATTCACAATCACACAATCACAATCACACAAACACAATCACACAATCACAATCACGCAATCACAATCACGCAATCACAATCGCGCAATCAGAATCCCGCAATCAGACTCACGCAATCACAATGACGCAATCACAGTCACGCAATCACAATCACGCAATCACAATCACACAATCACAATCACACAATCACAATCACAATCACGCAATCACAATCATGCAATCACAATCACTCAATCACAATCACACAATCACAATCACACAATCACAATCACACAACCACAATAACAAAATCACAGTCTCGCAATCACAATAACTCAATCACAATGACGCAATCACAGTCACGCAATCACAGTCACGCAATCACAATCACGCAATCAGAATCACGCAATCACAATGACGCAATCACAATGACGCAATCACAATCACACAATCACAATCACACAATCACAATCACGCAATCACAATCACGCAATCGCAATCACGCAATCACAATCACAGTCACACAATCACAATCACGCAATCACAATCACGCAATCACAATCACGCAATCACAATCACGCAATCACAATCACCCAATCACAATCACACAATCACAATCACACAATCACAATCACACCATCACAATCACACAATCACAATCACACAATCACAATCACACAATCACAATCACGCAATCACAATCACGCAATCACAATCACGCAATCACAATCACGCAATCACAATCACGCAATCACAATCACACATTCACAATCACACAGTCACACAATCACACAGTCACAATCACACAATCACAATAACACAATCACCATCACACAATCACAATCACAGAATCACAATCACACATTCACAATCACACAATCACAATCACACAAACACAATCACACAATCACAATCACGCAATCACAATCACGCAATCACAATCGCGCAATCAGAATCCCGCCCTCAGACTCACGCAATCACAATGACGCAATCACAGTCACGCAATCACAATCACGCAATCACAATCACACAATCACAATCACACAATCACAATCACACAATCACAATCACAATCACGCAATCACAATCATGCAATCACAATCACTCAATCACAATCACACAATCACAATCACACAATCACAATCACACAACCACAATAACAAAATCACAGTCTCGCAATCACAATAACTCAATCACAATGACGCAATCACAGTCACGCAATCACAGTCACGCAATCACAATCACGCAATCAGAATCACGCAATCACAATGACGCAATCACAATGACGCAATCACAATGACGCAATCACAATCACACAATCACAATCACACAATCACAATCACACAATCACAATCACGCAATCACAATCACGCAATCGCAATCACGCAATCGCAATCACGCAATCACAATCACAGTCACACAATCACAATCACGCAATCACAATCACGCAATCACAATCACGCAATCACAATCACGCAATCACAATCACCCAATCACAATCACACAATCACAATCACACAATCACAATCACACAATCACAATCACACAATCACAATCACACAATCACAATCACACAATCACAATCACACAATCACAATCACACAATCACACAATCACACAGTCACAATCACACAATCACAATCACACAATCACAATCCCACCATCACAATCACACAATCACAATCACACAATCACAATCACACGATCACAATCACACAATCACAATCACACAGTCACAATCACGCAATCACAATCACGCAATCACAATCACGCAATCACAATCACGCAATCACAATCACACATTCACAATCACACAGTCACAAACACACAAACACAATCACACAATCACAATCACACAATCCCAATCGCACAATCACTATCGCACAATCACAATCACACAATCACAATCACACAATCACAATCACACATTCACAATCACACAATCACAATCACACAAACACAATCGCGCAATCATAATCACGCAATCACAATGACGCAATCACAGTCACGCAATCACAATCACGCAATCACAATCACGCAATCAGAATTACGCAATCACAATGACGCAATCACAATCACGCAATCACAATCACGTCATTCACAATCACGCATTCACAATCACACAATCACAATCACACAATCACAATCACACATTCACAATCACACAATCACAATCACACAAACACTATCGCGCAATCGCAATCGCGCAGTCACAATGACGCAATCACAATCACGCAATCACAATCACGCAAGCACAATCACGCAATCACAATCACAATCACTATCACACAATCACAATCACACAATCACAATCATACAATCACAATCACACAATCACAATCACACAATCACAATCACGCAATCACAATCACGCAATCACAATCACAATCAGACAATCACAGTCACACAATCACAATCACACAATCACAATCGCACAATCACAATCACACAATCACAATCAGACAATCACAATCACAAATTCACAATCGCACAATCACAATCACACAATCACAATCACACAATCACAATCACACAATCACAATCACACAATCACAATCACACAATCACAATCACACAATCACAATCACACAATCACAATCACACAATCACAATCACACAATCACAATCACACAATCACAATCACACAATCACAATCACACAATCACAATCACAATCAGACAATCACAATCACACAATCACAATCACACAATCACAATCACACAATCACAGTCACAATCAGACAATCACAATCACACAATCACAATCACACAATCACAATCACGCAATCACAATCACGCAATCACAATCACGCAATCACAATCACGCAATCACAATCACGCAATCACAATCACGCAATCACAATCACGCAATCACAATCACACAATCACAATCACACAATCACAATCACACAATCACAATCACACAATCACAATCACACAATCACAATCACACAATCACAATCACACAATCACGATCAGGCAATCACAATCACACAATCGCAATCACACAATCACAATAACACAATCACAATCACACAATCACAATCACAGAATCACAATCACACATTCACAATCACACAATCACAATCACACAAACACAATCACACAATCACAATCACGCAATCACAATCTCGCAATCACAATCGCGCAATCAGAATCCCGCAATCAGACTCACGCAATCACAATGACGCAATCACAGTCACGCAATCACAATCACGCAATCACAATCACGCAATCAGAATCACGAAATCACAATGACGCAATCACAATGACGCAATCACAATCACGCAAGCACAATCACGCAATCACAATCACAATCACTATCACACAATCACAATCACAATGACACTCACCATCACACAATCACAATCACACAATCACAATCACACAATCACAATCACACAATCACAATCACACAATCACAATCACACAATCACAATCACACAATCACAATCACACAATCACAATCACGATCACGCAATCACATTCACACAATCACACAATCACAATCACACAATCACAATCACACATTCACAATCACATAATCACAATCACACAAACACAATCGCGCAATCACAATCGCGCAATCACAATGACGCAATCACAGTCACGCAATCACAATCACACAATCACAATCACACAATCACAATCACACAATCACAATCACACAATCACAATCACACAATCACAATCACACAATCACAATCACACAATCACAATCACACAATCACAATCACGCAATCACAATCACGCAATCACAATCACGCAATCACAATCACGCAATCACAATCACGCAATCACAATCACGCAATCACAATCAGACAATCACAATCACACAATCACAATCACACAATCACAATCACACAATCACAATCACACAATCACAATCACACAATCACAATCACACAATCACAATCACACAATCACAATCACACAATCACAATCACACAATCACAATCACACAATCACAATCACACAATCACAATCACACAATCACACAATCACAATCACACAATCACAATCACACAATCACAATCACACAATCACAATCACACAATCACAATCACACAATCACAATCACACAATCACAATCACACAATCACGCAATCAGAATCACGCAATCACAATCACGCAATGACAATCACGCAATGACAATCACGCAATCACAATCACGCAATCACAATCAAGCAATCACAATCACGCAATCACAATCACACAATCACAATCACACAATCACAATCACACAATCACAATCACACAATCACAATCACACAATCACAATCACACAATCACAATCACACAATCACAATCACACAATCACAATCACACAAATCACAATCACACAATCACAATCACACAATCACAATCACACAATCACAATCACACAATCACAATCACACAATCACAATCACACAATCACAATCACACAATCACAATCACACAATCACAATCACACCATCACAATCACACAATCACAATCACACAATCACAATCACACAATCACAATCACACAATCACAATCACACAATCACAATCACACAATCACAATCACACAATCACAATCACACAATCACAATCACACAATCACAATCACACAATCACAATCACACAATCACAATCACACAATCACAATCACACAATCACAATCACACAATCACAATCACACAATCACAATCACACAATCACAATCACACAATCACAATCACACAATCACAATCACACAATCACAATCACACAATCACAATCACACAATCACAATCACACAATCACAATCACACAATCACAATCACACAATCACAATCACACAATCACAATCACACAATCACAATCACACAATCACAATCACACAATCACAATCACACAATCACAATCACACAATCACGCAATCACAATCACGCAATCACAATCGCGCAATCACAATCACGCAATCACAATCACGCAATCACAATCACGCAATCACAATCACGCAATCACAATCATCCAACCACAATCACACAATCACAATCACACAATCACAATCACACAATCACAATCACACAATCACAATCACACAATCACACAATCACACAGTCACAATCACACAATCACAATCACACAATCACAATCACACCATCACAATCACACAATCACAATCACACAATCACAATCACACAATCACAATCACACAATCACAATAACGCAATCACAATCACGCAATCACGATCACTCAATCACGATCACGCAATCACGATCACGCAATCAGAATCACGCAATCAGTATCACGCAATCACAATGACGCAATCACAGTCACGCAATCACAATCACGCAATCAGAATCACGCAAGCACAATCACGCAATCACAATCACAATCACTATCACACAATCACAATCACAATCACACAATCACAATCACAATCACACAATCACAATCACACAATCACAATCACACAATCACAATCACACAATCACAATCACAATCACACAATCACAATCACACAATCACAATCACACAATCACAATCACACAATCACAATCACACAATCACAATCACACAATCACAATCACACAATCACAATCACACAATCACAATCACAATCACAATCACACAATCACAATCACACAATCACAATCGCACAATCACAATCGCACAATCACAATCGCACAATCACAATCGCACAATCACAATCGCACAATCACAATCGCACAATCACAATCGCACAATCACAATCGCACAATCACAATCGCACAATCACAATCGCACAATCACAATCGCACAATCACAATCGCACAATCACAATCGCACAATCACAATCGCACAATCACAATCGCACAATCACAATCGCACAATCACAATCACACAATCACAATCACACAATCACAATCACACAATCACAATCACACAATCACAATCACACAATCACAATCACACAATCACAATCACACAATCACAATCACACAATCACAATCACACAATCACAATCACACAATCACAATCACACAATCACAATCACACAATCACAATCACACAATCACGCAATCACAATCACGCAATCACAATCGCGCAATCACAATCACGCAATCACAATCACGCAATCACAATCACGCAATCACAATCACGCAATCACAATCACGCAATCACAATCATCCAACCACAATCACACAATCACAATCACACAATCACAATCACACAATCACAATCACACAATCACAATCACACAATCACACAATCACACAGTCACAATCACACAATCACAATCACACAATCACAATCACACCATCACAATCACACAATCACAATCACACAATCACAATCACACAATCACAATCACACAATCACAATCACACAATCACAATAACGCAATCACAATCACGCAATCACGATCACTCAATCACGATCACGCAATCACGATCACGCAATCAGAATCACGCAATCAGTATCACGCAATCACAATGACGCAATCACAGTCACGCAATCACAATCACGCAATCACAATCACGCAATCAGAATCACGCAATCACAATGACGCAATCACAATGACGCAATCACAATCACGCAATCAGAATCACGCAAGCACAATCACGCAATCACAATCACAATCACTATCACACAATCACAATCACAATGACACAATCACAATCACACAATCACAATCACACAATCACAATCACACAATCACAATCACACAATTACAATCACACAATCACAATCACACAATCACAATCACACATTCACAATCACACAATCACAATCACACAATCACAATCACACAATCACAATCACACAATCACAATCACACAATCACAATCACACAATCACAATCACACAATCACAATCACACAATCACAATCACACAATCACAATCACAATCACGATCACGCAATCACATTCACACAATCACACAATCACAATCACACAATCACAATCACACAATCACAATCACACAAACACAATCACACAATCACAATCACGCAATCACAATCGCGCAACCACAATAACGCAATCACAATAACGCAACCACAATCACACAAACACAATCACGCAATCACAATCACGCAATCACAATCACGCAATCACAATCAGGCAATCACAATCACAGTCACACAATCACAGTCACACAATCACAATCACACAATCCCAATCGCACAATCACTATCGCACAATCACAATCACACAATCACAATAGCACAATCACAATCACGCAATCACAATCACTCAATCACAATGACGCAAACACAGTCACGCAATCACAATCACGCAATCAAAATCACGAATTCACAATCACGCAACCACAATAACGCAATCACAATAACGCAACCACAATCACACAATCACAATCACACAATCACAATCACAATCACACAATCACAATCACACAATCACAATCACACAATCACAATCACACAATCACAATCACACAATCACAATCACACAATCAGAATCACGCAATCACAATCACGCAATCACAATCACGCAATCACAATCACACATTCACAATCACGCAGTCACAAAGACACAAACACAATCACACAATCACAATCACACAATCCCAATCGCACAATCACTATCGCACAATCACAATCACACAATCACAATCACACAATCACAATCACACAATCACAATCACACATTCACAATCACACAATCACAATCACACAAACACAATCGCGCAATCATAATCACGCAATCACAATGACGCAATCACAGTCACGCAATCACAATCACGCAATCACAATCACGCAATCAGAATTACGCAATCACAATGACGCAATCACAATCACGCAATCACAATCACGTCATTCACAATCACGCATTCACAATCACACAATCACAATCACACAATCACAATCACACATTCACAATCACACAATCACAATCACACAAACACAATCGCGCAATCACAATCGCGCAATCACAATCACGTCATTCACAATCACGCATTCACAATCACACAATCACAATCACACAATCACAATCACACAATCACAATCACACAATCAGAATCACGCAATCACAATCACGCAATCACAATCACGCAATCACAATCACACATTCACAATCACACAGTCACAAAGACACAAACACAATCACACAATCACAATCACACAATCCCAATCGCACAATCACTATCGCACAATCACAATCACACAATCACAATCACACAATCACAATCACACAATCACAATCACACATTCACAATCACACAATCACAATCACACAAACACAATCGCGCAATCATAATCACGCAATCACAATGACGCAATCACAGTCACGCAATCACAATCACGCAATCACAATCACGCAATCAGAATTACGCAATCACAATGACGCAATCACAATCACGCAATCACAATCACGTCATTCACAATCACGCATTCACAATCACACAATCACAATCACACAATCACAATCACACATTCACAATCACACAATCACAATCACACAAACACAATCGCGCAATCACAATCGCGCAGTCACAATGACTCAATCACAATCACGCAATCACAATCACGTCATTCACAATCACGCATTCACAATCACACAATCACAATCACACAATCACAATCACACATTCACAATCACAAAATCACAATCACACAAACACAATCGCGCAATCACAATCGCGCAATCACAATGACGCAATCACAGTCACGCAATCACAATCACACAATCACAATCACACAATCACAATCACACAATCACAATCACACAATCACAATCACGCAATCACAATCACGCAATCACAATCACGCCATCACAATCACACAATCACAATCACACAATCACAATCACACAATCACACAATCACAATCACACAAACACAATCACACAATCACAATCACACAATCACAATCACACAATCACAATCACACAATCACAATCACACAATCACAATCACACAATCACAATCACACAATCACAATCACACAATCACAATCACACAATCACAATCACACAATCACAATCACACAATCACAATCACACAATCACAATCACACAATCACAATCACACAATCACAATCACACAATCACAATCACACAATCACAATCACACAATCACAATCACACAATCACAATCACACAATCACAATCACACAATCACAATCACACAATCACAATCACACAATCACAATCACACAATCACAATCACACAATCACAATCACACAATCACAATCACACAATCACAATCACACAATCACAATCACACAATCACAATCACACAATCACAATCACACAATCACAATCACACAATCACAATCACACAATCACAATCACACAATCACAATCACACAATCACAATCACACAATCACAATCACACAATCACAATCACACAATCACAATCACACAATCACAATCACACAATCACAATCACACAATCACAATCACACAATCACAATCAAACAATCACAATCACACAATCACGCAATCATAATCACGCAATCACAATCGCGCAATCACAATCGCGCAATCACAATCGCGCAATCACAATCGCGCAATCACAATCGCGCAATCACAATCGCGCAATCACAATCACGCAATCACAATCACGCAATCACAATCATCCAATCACAATCACACAATCACAATCACACAATCACAATCACACAATCACAATCACACAATCACAATCACACAATCACAATCACACAATCACACAATCACACAGTCACAATCACACAATCACAATCACACAATCACAATCACACCATCACAATCACACAATCACAATCACACAATCACAATCACACAATCACAATCACACAATCACAATCACACAATCACAATAACTCAATCACAATCACGCAATCACAATCACTCTATCACGATCACGCAATCACGATCACGCAATCAGAATCACGCAATCAGTATCACGCAATCACAATGACGCAATCACAGTCACGCAATCACAATCACGCAACCACAATCACGCAATCAGAATCACGCAATCACAATGACGCAATCACAATGACGCCATCACAATCACGCAATCAGAATCACGCAAGCACAATCACGCAATCACAATCACAATCACTATCACACAATCACAATGACACAATCACAATCACACAATCACAATCACACAATCACAATCACACAATCACAATCACACAATTACAATCACACAATCACAATCACACAATCACAATCACACATTCACAATCACACAATCACAATCACACAATCACAATCACACAATCACAATCACACAATCACAATCACACAATCACAATCACACAATCACAATCACGATCACGCAATCACATTCACACAATCACACAATCACAATCACACAATCACAATCACACAATGACAATCACGCAAACACAATCACGCAATCACAATCACGCAATCACAATCACGCAATCAGAATTACGCAATCACAATCACGCAATCACAATCACGCAATCACAATCACGCAATCACAATCACGCAATCAGAATTACGCGATCACAATGACGCAATCACAATCACGCAATCACAATCACGTCATTCACAATCACGCATTCACAATCACACAATCACAATCACACAATCACAATCACACAATCACAATCACATATTCACAATCACACAATCACAATCACACAATCACAATCACACAATCACAATCACACAATCACAATCACACAATCACAATAACGCAATCACAATCACGCAATCACGATCACTCAATCACGATCACGCAATCACGATCACGCAATCAGAATCACGCAATCAGTATCACGCAATCACAATGACGCAATCACAGTCACGCAATCACAATCACGCAATCACAATCACGCAATCAGAATCACGCAATCACAATGACGCAATCACAATGACGCAATCACAATCACGCAATCAGAATCACGCAAGCACAATCACGCAATCACAATCACAATCACTATCACACAATCACAATCACAATGACACAATCACAATCACACAATCACAATCACACAATCACAATCACACAATCACAATCACACAATTACAATCACACAATCACAATCACACAATCACAATCACACATTCACAATCACACAATCACAATCACACAATCACAATCATACAATCACAATCACACAATCACAATCACACAATCACAATCACACAATCACAATCACACAATCACAATCACACAATCACAATCACACAATCACAATCACAATCACGATCACGCAATCACATTCACACAATCACACAATCACAATCACACAATCACAATCACACAATCACAATCACACAAACACAATCACACAATCACAATCACGCAATCACAATCGCGCAACCACAATAACGCAATCACAATAACGCAACCACAATCACACAAACACAATCACGCAATCACAATCACGCAATCACAATCACGCAATCACAATCAGGCAATCACAATCACAGTCACACAATCACAGTCACACAATCACAATCACACAATCCCAATCGCACAATCACTATCGCACAATCACAATCACACAATCACAATAGCACAATCACAATCACGCAATCACAATCACTCAATCACAATGACGCAAACACAGTCACGCAATCACAATCACGCAATCAAAATCACGAATTCACAATCACGCAACCACAATAACGCAATCACAATAACGCAACCACAATCACACAATCACAATCACACAATCACAATCACAATCACACAATCACAATCACACAATCACAATCACACAATCACAATCACACAATCACAATCACACAATCACAATCACACAATCAGAATCACGCAATCACAATCACGCAATCACAATCACGCAATCACAATCACACATTCACAATCACACAGTCACAAAGACACAAACACAATCACACAATCACAATCACACAATCCCAATCGCACAATCACTATCGCACAATCACAATCACACAATCACAATCACACAATCACAATCACACAATCACAATCACACATTCACAATCACACAATCACAATCACACTAACACAATCGCGCAATCATAATCACGCAATCACAATGACGCAATCACAGTCACGCAATCACAATCACGCAATCACAATCACGCAATCAGAATTACGCAATCACAATGACGCAATCACAATCACGCAATCACAATCACGTCATTCACAATCACGCATTCACAATCACACAATCACAATCACACAATCACAATCACACATTCACAATCACACAATCACAATCACACAAACACAATCGCGCAATCACAATCGCGCAATCACAATCACGTCATTCACAATCACGCATTCACAATCACACAATCACAATCACACAATCACAATCACACAATCACAATCACACAATCAGAATCACGCAATCACAATCACGCAATCACAATCACGCAATCACAATCACACATTCACAATCACACAGTCACAAAGACACAAACACAGTCACACAATCACAATCACACAATCCCAATCGCACAATCACTATCGCACAATCACAATCACACAATCACAATCACACAATCACAATCACACAATCACAATCACACATTCACAATCACACAATCACAATCACACAAACACAATCGCGCAATCATAATCACGCAATCACAATGACGCAATCACAGTCACGCAATCACAATCACGCAATCACAATCACGCAATCAGAATTACGCAATCACAATGACGCAATCACAATCACGCAATCACAATCACGTCATTCACAATCACGCATTCACAATCACACAATCACAATCACACAATCACAATCACACATTCACAATCACACAATCACAATCACACAAACACAATCGCGCAATCACAATCGCGCAGTCACAATGACTCAATCACAATCACGCAATCACAATCACGTCATTCACAATCACGCATTCACAATCACTCAATCACGATCACGCAATCACGATCACGCAATCAGAATCACGCAATCAGTATCACGCAATCACAATGACGCAATCACAGTCACGCAATCACAATCACGCAATCACAATCACGCAATCAGAATCACGCAATCACAATGACGCAATCACAATGACGCAATCACAATCACGCAATCAGAATCACGCAAGCACAATCACGCAATCACAATCACAATCACTATCACACAATCACAATCACAATGACACAATCGCAATCACACAATCACAATCACACAATCACAATCACACAATCACAATCACACAATTACAATCACACAAACACAATCACACAATCACAATCACACATTCACAATCACACAATCACAATCACACAATCACAATCACACAATCACAATCACACAATCACAATCACACAATCACAATCACACAATCACAATCACACAATCACAATCACACAATCACAATCACACAATCACAATCACACAATCACAATCACAATCACGATCACGCAATCACATTCACACAATCACACAATCACAATCACACAATCACAATCACACAATCACAATCACACAAACACAATCACACAATCACAATCACGCAATCACAATCGCGCAACCACAATAACGCAATCACAATAACGCAACCACAATCACACAAACACAATCACGCAATCACAATCACGCAATCACAATCACGCAATCACAATCAGGCAATCACAATCACAGTCACACAATCACAGTCACACAATCACAATCACACAATCCCAATCGCACAATCACTATCGCACAATCACAATCACACAATCACAATAGCACAATCACAATCACGCAATCACAATCACTCAATCACAATGACGCAAACACAGTCACGCAATCACAATCACGCAATCAAAATCACGAATTCACAATCACGCAACCACAATAACGCAATCACAATAACGCAACCACAATCACACAATCACAATCACACAATCACAATCACAATCACAATCACACAATCACAATCACACAATCACAATCACACAATCACAATCACACAATCACAATCACACAATCACAATCACACAATCAGAATCACGCAATCACAATCACGCAATCACAATCACGCAATCACAATCACACATTCACAATCACACAGTCACAAAGACACAAACACAATCACACAATCACAATCACACAATCCCAATCGCACAATCACTATCGCACAATCACAATCACACAATCACAATCACACAATCACAATCACACAATCACAATCACACATTCACAATCACACAATCACAATCACACAAACACAATCGCGCAATCATAATCACGCAATCACAATGACGCAATCACAGTCACGCAATCACAATCACGCAATCACAATCACGCAATCAGAATTACGCAATCACAATGACGCAATCACAATCACGCAATCACAATCACGTCATTCACAATCACGCATTCACAATCACACAATCACAATCACACAATCACAATCACACATTCACAATCACACAATCACAATCACACAAACACAATCGCGCAATCACAATCGCGCAATCACAATCACGTCATTCACAATCACGCATTCACAATCACACAATCACAATCACACAATCACAATCACACAATCACAATCACACAATCAGAATCACGCAATCACAATCACGCAATCACAATCACGCAATCACAATCACACATTCACAATCACACAGTCACAAAGACACAAACACAATCACACAATCACAATCACACAATCCCAATCGCACAATCACTATCGCACAATCACAATCACACAATCACAATCACACAATCACAATCACACAATCACAATCACACATTCACAATCACACAATCACAATCACACAAACACAATCGCGCAATCATAATCACGCAATCACAATGACGCAATCACAGTCACGCAATCACAATCACGCAATCACAATCACGCAATCAGAATTACGCAATCACAATGACGCAATCACAATCACGCAATCACAATCACGTCATTCACAATCACGCATTCACAATCACACAATCACAATCACACAATCACAATCACACATTCACAATCACACAATCACAATCACACAAACACAATCGCGCAATCACAATCGCGCAGTCACAATGACTCAATCACAATCACGCAATCACAATCACGTCATTCACAATCACGCATTCACAATCACACAATCACAATCACACAATCACAATCACACATTCACAATCACAAAATCACAATCACACAAACACAATCGCGCAATCACAATCGCGCAATCACAATGACGCAATCACAGTCACGCAATCACAATCACACAATCACAATCACACAATCACAATCACACAATCACAATCACACAATCACAATCACACAATCACAATCACACAATCACAATCACACAATCACAATCACACAATCACAATCACACAATCACACAATCACAATCACACAATCACAATCACACAATCACAATCACACAATCACAATCACACAATCACAATCACACGATCACGCAATCACAATCACGCAATCAGAATCACGCAATCACAATCACGCAATCACAATCACGCAATCACAATCACGCTATCACAATCACGCAATCACAATCACGCAATCACAATCACGCCATCACAATCACACAATCACAATCACACAATCACAATCACACAATCACACAATCACACAATCACAATCACACAATCACAATCACACAATCACAATCACACAATCACAATCACACAATCACAATCACACAATCACAATCACACAATCACGCAATCACAATCACGCAATCAGAATCACGCAATCACAATCACGCAATCACAATTACGCAATCACAATCACGCAATCACAATCACGCAATCACAATCACGCTATCACAATCACGCAATCACAATCACGCAATCACAATCACGCCATCACAATCACGCAATCACAATCACGCAATCACAATCACGCAATCAGAATCACGCAATCACAATCACGCAATCACAATCACGCAATCACAATCACACAATCACAATCACACAATCACAATCACACAATCACAATCACACAATCACAATCACACAATCACAATCACACAATCACAATCACACAATCACAATCACACAATCACAATCACACAAATCACAATCACACAATCACAATCACACAATCACAATCACACAATCACAATCACACAATCACAATCACACAATCACAATCACACAATCACAATCACACAATCACAATCACACCATCACAATCACACCATCACAATCACACAATCACAATCACACAATCACAATCACACAATCACAATCACACAATCACAATCACACAATCACAATCACACAATCACAATCACACAATCACAATCACACAATCACAATCACACAATCACAATCACACAATCACAATCACACAATCACAATCACACAATCACAATCACACAATCACAATCACACAATCACAATCACACAATCACAATCACACAATCACAATCACACAATCACAATCACACAATCACAATCACACAATCACAATCACACAATCACAATCACACAATCACAATCACACAATCACAATCACACAATCACAATCACACAATCACAATCACACAATCACAATCACACAATCACAATCACACAATCACAATCACACAATCACAATCACACAATCACAATCACACAATCACAATCACACAATCACAATCACACAATCACGCAATCACAATCACGCAATCACAATCGCGCAATCACAATCACGCAATCACAATCACGCAATCACAATCACGCAATCACAATCACGCAATCACAATCATCCAACCACAATCACACAATCACAATCACACAATCACAATCACACAATCACAATCACACAATCACAATCACACAATCACACAATCACACAGTCACAATCACACAATCACAATCACACAATCACAATCACACCATCACAATCACACAATCACAATCACACAATCACAATCACACAATCACAATCACACAATCACAATAACGCAATCACAATCACGCAATCACGATCACTCAATCACGATCACGCAATCACGATCACGCAATCAGAATCACGCAATCACAATCACGCAATCACAATCACGCAATCACAATCACGCAATCACAATCATCCAACCACAATCACACAATCACAATCACACAATCACAATCACACAATCACAATCACACAATCACAATCACACAATCACAATCACACAATCACACAATCACACAGTCACAATCACACAATCACAATCACACAATCACAATCACACCATCACAATCACACAATCACAATCACACAATCACAATCACACAATCACAATAACGCAATCACAATCACGCAATCACGATCACTCAATCACGATCACGCAATCACGATCACGCAATCAGAATCACGCAATCAGTATCACGCAATCACAATGACGCAATCACAGTCACGCAATCACAATCACGCAATCACAATAACGCAATCAGAATCACGCAATCACAATGACGCAATCACAATGACGCAATCACAATCACGCAATCAGAATCACGCAAGCACAATCACGCAATCACAATCACAATCACTATCACACAATCACAATCACAATCACACAATCACAATCACAATCACACAATCACAATCACACAATCACAATCACACAATCACAATCACACAATCACAATCACAATCACACAATCACAATCACACAATCACAATCACACAATCACAATCACACAATCACAATCACACAATCACAATCACACAATCACAATCACAATCGCACAATCACAATCGCACAATCACAATCGCACAATCACAATCGCACAATCACAATCGCACAATCACAATCGCACAATCACAATCGCACAATCACAATCGCACAATCACAATCGCACAATCACAATCGCACAATCACAATCGCACAATCACAATCGCACAATCACAATCGCACAATCACAATCGCACAATCACAATCGCACAATCACAATCGCACAATCACAATCGCACAATCACAATCGCACAATCACAATCACACAATCACAATCACACAATCACAATCACACAATCACAATCACACAATCACAATCACACAATCACAATCACACAATCACAATCACACAATCACAATCACACAATCACAATCACACAATCACAATCACACAATCACAATCACACAATCACAATCACACAATCACAATCACACAATCACAATCACACAATCACAATCACACAATCACAATCACACAATCACGCAATCACAATCACGCAATCACAATCGCGCAATCACAATCACGCAATCACAATCACGCAATCACAATCACGCAATCACAATCACGCAATCACAATCACGCAATCACAATCATCCAACCACAATCACACAATCACAATCACACAATCACAATCACACAATCACAATCACACAATCACAATCACACAATCACACAATCACACAGTCACAATCACACAATCACAATCACACAATCACAATCACACCATCACAATCACACAATCACAATCACACAATCACAATCACACAATCACAATCACACAATCACAATCACACAATCACAATAACGCAATCACAATCACGCAATCACGATCACTCAATCACGATCACGCAATCACGATCACGCAATCAGAATCACGCAATCAGTATCACGCAATCACAATGACGCAATCACAGTCACGCAATCACAATCACGCAATCACAATCACGCAATCAGAATCACGCAATCACAATGACGCAATCACAATGACGCAATCACAATCACGCAATCAGAATCACGCAAGCACAATCACGCAATCACAATCACAATCACTATCACACAATCACAATCACAATGACACAATCACAATCACACAATCACAATCACACAATCACAATCACACAATCACAATCACACAATTACAATCACACAATCACAATCACACAATCACAATCACACATTCACAATCACACAATCACAATCACACAATCACAATCACACAATCACAATCACACAATCACAATCACACAATCACAATCACACAATCACAATCACACAATCACAATCACACAATCACAATCACACAATCACAATCACAATCACACAATCACAATCACAATCACGATCACGCAATCACATTCACACAATCACACAATCACAATCACACAATCACAATCACACAATCACAATCACACAAACACAATCACACAATCACAATCACGCAATCACAATCGCGCAACCACAATAACGCAATCACAATAACGCAACCACAATCACACAAACACAATCACGCAATCACAATCACGCAATCACAATCACGCAATCACAATCAGGCAATCACAATCACAGTCACACAATCACAGTCACACAATCACAATCACACAATCCCAATCGCACAATCACTATCGCACAATCACAATCACACAATCACAATAGCACAATCACAATCACGCAATCACAATCACTCAATCACAATGACGCAAACACAGTCACGCAATCACAATCACGCAATCAAAATCACGAATTCACAATCACGCAACCACAATAACGCAATCACAATAACGCAACCACAATCACACAATCACAATCACACAATCACAATCACAATCACACAATCACAATCACACAATCACAATCACACAATCACAATCACACAATCACAATCACACAATCACAATCACACAATCAGAATCACGCAATCACAATCACGCAATCACAATCACGCAATCACAATCACACATTCACAATCACGCAGTCACAAAGACACAAACACAATCACACAATCACAATCACACAATCCCAATCGCACAATCACTATCGCACAATCACAATCACACAATCACAATCACACAATCACAATCACACAATCACAATCACACATTCACAATCACACAATCACAATCACACAAACACAATCGCGCAATCATAATCACGCAATCACAATGACGCAATCACAGTCACGCAATCACAATCACGCAATCACAATCACGCAATCAGAATTACGCAATCACAATGACGCAATCACAATCACGCAATCACAATCACGTCATTCACAATCACGCATTCACAATCACACAATCACAATCACACAATCACAATCACACATTCACAATCACACAATCACAATCACACAAACACAATCGAGCAATCACAATCGCGCAATCACAATCACGTCATTCACAATCACGCATTCACAATCACACAATCACAATCACACAATCACAATCACACAATCACAATCACACAATCAGAATCACGCAATCACAATCACGCAATCACAATCACGCAATCACAATCACACATTCACAATCACACAGTCACAAAGACACAAACACAATCACACAATCACAATCACACAATCCCAATCGCACAATCACTATCGCACAATCACAATCACACAATCACAATCACACAATCACAATCACACAATCACAATCACACATTCACAATCACACAATCACAATCACACAAACACAATCGCGCAATCATAATCACGCAATCACAATGACGCAATCACAGTCACGCAATCACAATCACGCAATCACAATCACGCAATCAGAATTACGCAATCACAATGACGCAATCACAATCACGCAATCACAATCACGTCATTCACAATCACGCATTCACAATCACACAATCACAATCACACAATCACAATCACACATTCACAATCACACAATCACAATCACACAAACACAATCGCGCAATCACAATCGCGCAGTCACAATGACTCAATCACAATCACGCAATCACAATCACGTCATTCACAATCACGCATTCACAATCACACAATCACAATCACACAATCACAATCACACATTCACAATCACAAAATCACAATCACACAAACACAATCGCGCAATCACAATCGCGCAATCACAATGACGCAATCACAGTCACGCAATCACAATCACACAATCACAATCACACAATCACAATCACACAATCACAATCACACAATCACAATCACGCAATCACAATCACGCAATCACAATCACGCCATCACAATCACACAATCACAATCACACAATCACACAATCACAATCACACAATCACACAATCACAATCACACAATCACAATCACACAATCACAATCACACAATCACAATCACACAATCACAATCACACAATCACAATCACACAATCACAATCACACAATCACAATCACACAATCACAATCACACAATCACAATCACACAATCACAATCACACAATCACAATCACACAATCACAATCACACAATCACAATCACACAATCACAATCACACAATCACAATCACACAATCACAATCACACAATCACAATCACACAATCACAATCACACAATCACAATCACACAATCACAATCACACAATCACAATCACACAATCACAATCACACAATCACAATCACACAATCACAATCACACAATCACAATCACACAATCACAATCACACAATCACAATCACACAATCACAATCACACAATCACAATCACACAATCACAATCACACAATCACAATCACACAATCACAATCACACAATCACAATCACACAATCACAATCACACAATCACAATCACACAATCACAATCACACAATCACAATCACACAATCACAATCACACAATCACAATCACACAATCACAATCACACAATCACAATCACACAATCACAATCACACAATCACAATCACACAATCACAATCACACAATCACAATCACACAATCACGCAATCATAATCACGCAATCACAATCGCGCAATCACAATCGCGCAATCACAATCGCGCAATCACAATCGCGCAATCACAATCGCGCAATCACAATCGCGCAATCACAATCACGCAATCACAATCACGCAATCACAATCATCCAATCACAATCACACAATCACAATCACACAATCACAATCACACAATCACAATCACACAATCACAATCACACAATCACAATCACACAATCACACAATCACACAGTCACAATCACACAATCACAATCACACAATCACAATCACACCATCACAATCACACAATCACAATCACACAATCACAATCACACAATCACAATCACACAATCACAATCACACAATCACAATAACTCAATCACAATCACGCAATCACAATCACTCTATCACGATCACGCAATCACGATCACGCAATCAGAATCACGCAATCAGTATCACGCAATCACAATGACGCAATCACAGTCACGCAATCACAATCACGCAACCACAATCACGCAATCAGAATCACGCAATCACAATGACGCAATCACAATGACGCCATCACAATCACGCAATCAGAATCACGCAAGCACAATCACGCAATCACAATCACAATCACTATCACACAATCACAATGACACAATCACAATCACACAATCACAATCACACAATCACAATCACACAATCACAATCACACAATTACAATCACACAATCACAATCACACAATCACAATCACACATTCACAATCACACAATCACAATCACACAATCACAATCACACAATCACAATCACACAATCACAATCACACAATCACAATCACACAATCACAATCACGATCACGCAATCACATTCACACAATCACACAATCACAATCACACAATCACAATCACACAATGACAATCACGCAAACACAATCACGCAATCACAATCACGCAATCACAATCACGCAATCAGAATTACGCAATCACAATCACGCAATCACAATCACGCAATCACAATCACGCAATCACAATCACGCAATCAGAATTACGCGATCACAATGACGCAATCACAATCACGCAATCACAATCACGTCATTCACAATCACGCATTCACAATCACACAATCACAATCACACAATCACAATCACACAATCACAATCACATATTCACAATCACACAATCACAATCACACAATCACAATCACACAATCACAATCACACAATCACAATCACACAATCACAATAACGCAATCACAATCACGCAATCACGATCACTCAATCACGATCACGCAATCACGATCACGCAATCAGAATCACGCAATCAGTATCACGCAATCACAATGACGCAATCACAGTCACGCAATCACAATCACGCAATCACAATCACGCAATCAGAATCACGCAATCACAATGACGCAATCACAATGACGCAATCACAATCACGCAATCAGAATCACGCAAGCACAATCACGCAATCACAATCACAATCACTATCACACAATCACAATCACAATGACACAATCACAATCACACAATCACAATCACACAATCACAATCACACAATCACAATCACACAATTACAATCACACAATCACAATCACACAATCACAATCACACATTCACAATCACACAATCACAATCACACAATCACAATCATACAATCACAATCACACAATCACAATCACACAATCACAATCACACAATCACAATCACACAATCACAATCACACAATCACAATCACACAATCACAATCACAATCACGATCACGCAATCACATTCACACAATCACACAATCACAATCACACAATCACAATCACACAATCACAATCACACAAACACAATCACACAATCACAATCACGCAATCACAATCGCGCAACCACAATAACGCAATCACAATAACGCAACCACAATCACACAAACACAATCACGCAATCACAATCACGCAATCACAATCACGCAATCACAATCAGGCAATCACAATCACAGTCACACAATCACAGTCACACAATCACAATCACACAATCCCAATCGCACAATCACTATCGCACAATCACAATCACACAATCACAATAGCACAATCACAATCACGCAATCACAATCACTCAATCACAATGACGCAAACACAGTCACGCAATCACAATCACGCAATCAAAATCACGAATTCACAATCACGCAACCACAATAACGCAATCACAATAACGCAACCACAATCACACAATCACAATCACACAATCACAATCACAATCACACAATCACAATCACACAATCACAATCACACAATCACAATCACACAATCACAATCACACAATCACAATCACACAATCAGAATCACGCAATCACAATCACGCAATCACAATCACGCAATCACAATCACACATTCACAATCACACAGTCACAAAGACACAAACACAATCACACAATCACAATCACACAATCCCAATCGCACAATCACTATCGCACAATCACAATCACACAATCACAATCACACAATCACAATCACACAATCACAATCACACATTCACAATCACACAATCACAATCACACAAACACAATCGCGCAATCATAATCACGCAATCACAATGACGCAATCACAGTCACGCAATCACAATCACGCAATCACAATCACGCAATCAGAATTACGCAATCACAATGACGCAATCACAATCACGCAATCACAATCACGTCATTCACAATCACGCATTCACAATCACACAATCACAATCACACAATCACAATCACACATTCACAATCACACAATCACAATCACACAAACACAATCGCGCAATCACAATCGCGCAATCACAATCACGTCATTCACAATCACGCATTCACAATCACACAATCACAATCACACAATCACAATCACACAATCACAATCACACAATCAGAATCACGCAATCACAATCACGCAATCACAATCACGCAATCACAATCACACATTCACAATCACACAGTCACAAAGACACAAACACAGTCACACAATCACAATCACACAATCCCAATCGCACAATCACTATCGCACAATCACAATCACACAATCACAATCACACAATCACAATCACACAATCACAATCACACATTCACAATCACACAATCACAATCACACAAACACAATCGCGCAATCATAATCACGCAATCACAATGACGCAATCACAGTCACGCAATCACAATCACGCAATCACAATCACGCAATCAGAATTACGCAATCACAATGACGCAATCACAATCACGCAATCACAATCACGTCATTCACAATCACGCATTCACAATCACACAATCACAATCACACAATCACAATCACACATTCACAATCACACAATCACAATCACACAAACACAATCGCGCAATCACAATCGCGCAGTCACAATGACTCAATCACAATCACGCAATCACAATCACGTCATTCACAATCACGCATTCACAATCACTCAATCACGATCACGCAATCACGATCACGCAATCAGAATCACGCAATCAGTATCACGCAATCACAATGACGCAATCACAGTCACGCAATCACAATCACGCAATCACAATCACGCAATCAGAATCACGCAATCACAATGACGCAATCACAATGACGCAATCACAATCACGCAATCAGAATCACGCAAGCACAATCACGCAATCACAATCACAATCACTATCACACAATCACAATCACAATGACACAATCACAATCACACAATCACAATCACACAATCACAATCACACAATCACAATCACACAATTACAATCACACAATCACAATCACACAATCACAATCACACATTCACAATCACACAATCACAATCACACAATCACAATCACACAATCACAATCACACAATCACAATCACACAATCACAATCACACAATCACAATCACACAATCACAATCACACAATCACAATCACACAATCACAATCACACAATCACAATCACAATCACGATCACGCAATCACATTCACACAATCACACAATCACAATCACACAATCACAATCACACAATCACAATCACACAAACACAATCACACAATCACAATCACGCAATCACAATCGCGCAACCACAATAACGCAATCACAATAACGCAACCACAATCACACAAACACAATCACGCAATCACAATCACGCAATCACAATCACGCAATCACAATCAGGCAATCACAATCACAGTCACACAATCACAGTCACACAATCACAATCACACAATCCCAATCGCACAATCACTATCGCACAATCACAATCACACAATCACAATAGCACAATCACAATCACGCAATCACAACCACTCAATCACAATGACGCAAACACAGTCACGCAATCACAATCACGCAATCAAAATCACGAATTCACAATCACGCAACCACAATAACGCAATCACAATAACGCAACCACAATCACACAATCACAATCACACAATCACAATCACAATCACAATCACAATCACACAATCACAATCACAGAATCACAATCACACAATCACAATCACACAATCACAATCACACAATCACAATCACACAATCAGAATCACGCAATCACAATCACGCAATCACAATCACGCAATCACAATCACACATTCACAATCACACAGTCACAAAGACACAAACACAATCACACAATCACAATCACACAATCCCAATCGCACAATCACTATCGCACAATCACAATCACACAATCACAATCACACAATCACAATCACACAATCACAATCACACATTCACAATCACACAATCACAATCACACAAACACAATCGCGCAATCATAATCACGCAATCACAATGACGCAATCACAGTCACGCAATCACAATCACGCAATCACAATCACGCAATCAGAATTACGCAATCACAATGACGCAATCACAATCACGCAATCACAATCACGTCATTCACAATCACGCATTCACAATCACACAATCACAATCACACAATCACAATCACACATTCACAATCACACAATCACAATCACACAAACACAATCGCGCAATCACAATCGCGCAATCACAATCACGTCATTCACAATCACGCATTCACAATCACACAATCACAATCACACAATCACAATCACACAATCACAATCACACAATCAGAATCACGCAATCACAATCACGCAATCACAATCACGCAATCACAATCACACATTCACAATCACACAGTCACAAAGACACAAACACAATCACACAATCACAATCACACAATCCCAATCGCACAATCACTATCGCACAATCACAATCACACAATCACAATCACACAATCACAATCACACAATCACAATCACACATTCACAATCACACAATCACAATCACACAAACACAATCGCGCAATCATAATCACGCAATCACAATGACGCAATCACAGTCACGCAATCACAATCACGCAATCACAATCACGCAATCAGAATTACGCAATCACAATGACGCAATCACAATCACGCAATCACAATCACGTCATTCACAATCACGCATTCACAATCACACAATCACAATCACACAATCACAATCACACATTCACAATCACACAATCACAATCACACAAACACAATCGCGCAATCACAATCGCGCAGTCACAATGACTCAATCACAATCACGCAATCACAATCACGTCATTCACAATCACGCATTCACAATCACACAATCACAATCACACAATCACAATCACACATTCACAATCACAAAATCACAATCACACAAACACAATCGCGCAATCACAATCGCGCAATCACAATGACGCAATCACAGTCACGCAATCACAATCACACAATCACAATCACACAATCACAATCACACAATCACAATCACACAATCACAATCACACAATCACAATCACACAATCACAATCACACAATCACAATCACACAATCACAATCACACAATCACACAATCACAATCACACAATCACAATCACACAATCACAATCACACAATCACAATCACACAATCACAATCACACGATCACGCAATCACAATCACGCAATCAGAATCACGCAATCACAATCACGCAATCACAATCACGCAATCACAATCACGCTATCACAATCACGCAATCACAATCACGCAATCACAATCACGCCATCACAATCACACAATCACAATCACACAATCACAATCACACAATCACACAATCACACAATCACAATCACACAATCACAATCACACAATCACAATCACACAATCACAATCACACAATCACAATCACACAATCACAATCACACAATCACAATCACACAATCACAATCACACAATCACAATCACACAATCACGCAATCACAATCACGCAATCAGAATCACGCAATCACAATCACGCAATCACAATTACGCAATCACAATCACGCAATCACAATCACGCAATCACAATCACGCTATCACAATCACGCAATCACAATCACGCAATCACAATCACGCCATCACAATCACGCAATCACAATCACGCAATCACAATCACGCAATCAGAATTACGCAATCACAATCACGCAATCACAATCACGCAATCACAATCACGCAATCAGAATTACGCGATCACAATGACGCAATCACAATCACGCAATCACAATCACGTCATTCACAATCACGCATTCACAATCACACAATCACAATCACACAATCACAATCACACAATCACAATCACATATTCACAATCACACAATCACAATCACACAATCACAATCACACAATCACAATCACACAATCACAATCACACAATCACAATCACACAATCACAATCACACAATCACAATCACACAATCACAATCACACAATCACAATCACACAATCACAATCACACAATCACAATCACACAATCACAATCACACAATAACAATCACACAATCACAATCACACAATCACAATCACACAATCACAATCACACAATCACAATCACACAATCACAATCACACAATCACAATCACACAATCACAATCACACAATCACAATCACACAATCACAATCACACAATCACAATCACACAATCACAATCACACAATCACAATCACACAATCACAATCACACAATCACAATCACACAATCACAATCACACAATCACAATCACACAATCACAATCACACAATCACAATCACACAATCACAATCACACAATCACAATCACACAATCACAATCACACAATCACAATCACACAATCACAATCACACAATCACAATCACACAATCACAATCACACAATCACAATCACACAATCACAATCACACAATCACAATCACACAATCACAATCACACAATCACAATCACACAATCACAATCACACAATCACAATCACACAATCACAATCACACAATCACAATCACACAATCACAATCACACAATCACAATCACACAATCACAATCACACAATCACAATCACACAATCACAATCACACAATCACAATCACACAATCACAATCACACAATCACAATCACACAATCACAATCACACAATCACAATCACACAATCACAATCACACAATCACAATCACACAATCACAATCACACAATCACAATCACACAATCACAATCACACAATCACAATCACACAATCACAATCACACAATCACAATCACACAATCACAATCACACAATCACAATCACACAATCACAATCACACAATCACAATCACACAATCACAATCACACAATCACAATCACACAATCACAATCACACAATCACAATCACACAATCACAATCACACAATCACAATCACACAATCACAATCACACAATCACAATCACACAATCACAATCACACAATCACAATCACACAATCACAATCACACAATCACAATCACACAATCACAATCACACAATCACAATCACACAATCACAATCACACAATCACAATCACACAATCACAATCACACAATCACAATCACACAATCACAATCACACAATCACAATCACACAATCACAATCACACAATCACAATCACACAATCACAATCACACAATCACAATCACACAATCACAATCACACAATCACAATCACACAATCACAATCACACAATCACAATCACACAATCACAATCACACAATCACAATCACACAATCACAATCACACAATCACAATCACACAATCACAATCACACAATCACAATCACACAATCACAATCACACAATCACAATCACACAATCACAATCACACAATCACAATCACACAATCACAATCACACAATCACAATCACACAATCACAATCACACAATCACAATCACACAATCACAATCACACAATCACAATCACACAATCACAATCACACAATCACAATCACACAATCACAATCACACAATCACAATCACACAATCACAATCACACAATCACAATCACACAATCACAATCACACAATCACAATCACACAATCACAATCACACAATCACAATCACACAATCACAATCACACAATCACAATCACACAATCACAATCACACAATCACAATCACACAATCACAATCACACAATCACAATCACACAATCACAATCACACAATCACAATCACACAATCACAATCACACAATCACAATCACACAATCACAATCACACAATCACAATCACACAATCACAATCACACAATCACAATCACACAATCACAATCACACAATCACAATCACACAATCACAATCACACAATCACAATCACACAATCACAATCACACAATCACAATCACACAATCACAATCACACAATCACAATCACACAATCACAATCACACGAATCACAATCACACAATCACAATCACACAATCACAATCACACAATCACAATCACACAATCACAATCACACAATCACAATCACACAATCACAATCACACAATCACAATCACACAATCACAATCACACAATCACAATCACACAATCACAATCACACAATCACAATCACACAATCACAATCACACAATCACAATCACACAATCACAATCACACAATCACAATCACACAATCACAATCACACAATCACAATCACACAATCACAATCACACAATCACAATCACACAATCACAATCACACAATCACAATCACACAATCACAATCACACAATCACAATCACACAATCACAATCACACAATCACAATCACACAATCACAATCACACAATCACAATCACACAATCACAATCACACAATCACAATCACACAATCACAATCACACAATCACAATCACACAATCACAATCACACAATCACAATCACACAATCACAATCACACAATCACAATCACACAATCACAATCACACAATCACAATCACACAATCACGCAATCATAATCACGCAATCACAATCGCGCAATCACAATCGCGCAATCACAATCGCGCAATCACAATCGCGCAATCACAATCGCGCAATCACAATCGCGCAATCACAATCACGCAATCACAATCACGCAATCACAATCATCCAATCACAATCACACAATCACAATCACACAATCACAATCACACAATCACAATCACACAATCACAATCACACAATCACACAATCACACAGTCACAATCACACAATCACAATCACACAATCACAATCACACCATCACAATCACACAATCACAATCACACAATCACAATCACACAATCACAATCACACAATCACAATAACTCAATCACAATCACGCAATCACAATCACTCTATCACGATCACGCAATCACGATCACGCAATCAGAATCACGCAATCAGTATCACGCAATCACAATGACGCAATCACAGTCACGCAATCACAATCACGCAACCACAATCACGCAATCAGAATCACGCAATCACAATGACGCAATCACAATGACGCCATCACAATCACGCAATCAGAATCACGCAAGCACAATCACGCAATCACAATCACAATCACTATCACAGAATCACAATGACACAATCACAATCACACAATCACAATCACACAATCACAATCACACAATCACAATCACACAATTACAATCACACAATCACAATCACACAATCACAATCACACATTCACAATCACACAATCACAATCACACAATCACAATCACACAATCACAATCACACAATCACAATCACACAATCACAATCACACAATCACAATCACACAATCACAATCACACAATCACAATCACACAACCACAATCACACAATCACAATCACACAATCACAATCACACAATCACAATCACACAATCACAATCACACAATCACAATCACACAATCACAATCACACAATCACAATCACACAATCACAATCACACAATCACAATCACGATCACGCAATCACATTCACACAATCACACAATCACAATCACACAATCACAATCACACAATCACAATCACGCAAACACAATCACGCAATCACAATCACGCAATCACAATCACGCAATCAGAATTACGCAATCACAATCACGCAATCACAATCACGCAATCACAATCACGCAATCACAATCACGCAATCAGAATTACGCGATCACAATGACGCAATCACAATCACGCAATCACAATCACGTCATTCACAATCACGCATTCACAATCACACAATCACAATCACACAATCACAATCACACAATCACAATCACATATTCACAATCACACAATCACAATCACACAATCACAATCACACAATCACAATCACACAATCACAATCACACAATCACAATCACACAATCACAATCACACAATCACAATCACACAATCACAATCACACAATCACAATCACACAATCACAATCACACAATCACAATCACACAATCACAATCACACAATCACAATCACACAATAACAATCACACAATCACAATCACACAATCACAATCACACAATCACAATCACACAATCACAATCACACAATCACAATCACACAATCACAATCACACAATCACAATCACACAATCACAATCACACAATCACAATCACACAATCACAATCACACAATCACAATCACACAATCACAATCACACAATCAGAATCACACAATCACAATCACACAATCACAATCACACAATCACAATCACACAATCACAATCACACAATCACAATCACACAATCACAATCACACAATCACAATCACACAATCACAATCACACAATCACAATCACACAATCACAATCACACAATCACAATCACACAATCACAATCACACAATCACAATCACACAATCACAATCACACAATCACAATCACACAATCACAATCACACAATCACAATCACACAATCACAATCACACAATCACAATCACACAATCACAATCACACAATCACAATCACACAATCACAATCACACAATCACAATCACACAATCACAATCACACAATCACAATCACACAATCACAATCACACAATCACAATCACACAATCACAATCACACAATCACAATCACACAATCACAATCACACAATCACAATCACACAATCACAATCACACAATCACAATCACACAATCACAATCACACAATCACAATCACACAATCACAATCACACAATCACAATCACACAATCACAATCACACAATCACAATCACACAATCACAATCACACAATCACAATCACACAATCACAATCACACAATCACAATCACACAATCACAATCACACAATCACAATCACACAATCACAATCACACAATCACAATCACACAATCACAATCACACAATCACAATCACACAATCACAATCACACAATCACAATCACACAATCACAATCACACAATCACAATCACACAATCACAATCACACAATCACAATCACACAATCACAATCACACAATCACAATCACACAATCACAATCACACAATCACAATCACACAATCACAATCACACAATCACAATCACACAATCACAATCACACAATCACAATCACACAATCACAATCACACAATCACAATCACACAATCACAATCACACAATCACAATCACACAATCACAATCACACAATCACAATCACACAATCACAATCACACAATCACAATCACACAATCACAATCACACAATCACAATCACACAATCACAATCACACAATCACAATCACACAATCACAATCACACAATCACAATCACACAATCACAATCACACAATCACAATCACACAATCACAATCACACAATCACAATCACACAATCACAATCACACAATCACAATCACACAATCACAATCACACAATCACAATCACACAATCACAATCACACAATCACAATCACACAATCACAATCACACAATCACAATCACACAATCACAATCACACAATCACAATCACACAATCACAATCACACAATCACAATCACACAATCACAATCACACAATCACAATCACACAATCACAATCACACAATCACAATCACACAATCACAATCACACAATCACAATCACACAATCACAATCACACAATCACAATCACACAATCACAATCACACAATCACAATCACACAATCACAATCACACAATCACAATCACACAATCACGCAATCATAATCACGCAATCACAATCGCGCAATCACAACCGCGCAATCACAATCGCGCAATCACAATCGCGCAATCACAATCGCGCAATCACAATCGCGCAATCACAATCGCGCAATCACAATCGCGCAATCACAATCACGCAATCACAATCATCCAATCACAATCACACAATCACAATCACACAATCACAATCACACAATCACAATCACACAATCACAATCACACAATCACACAATCACACAGTCACAATCACACAATCACAATCACACAATCACAATCACACCATCACAATCACACAATCACAATCACACAATCACAATCACACAATCACAATCACACAATCACAATCACACAATCACAATCACACAATCACAATAACTCAATCACAATCACGCAATCACAATCACTCTATCACGATCACGCAATCACGATCACGCAATCAGAATCACGCAATCAGTATCACGCAATCACAATGACGCAATCACAGTCACGCAATCACAATCACGCAACCACAATCACGCAATCAGAATCACGCAATCACAATGACGCAATCACAATGACGCCATCACAATCACGCAATCAGAATCACGCAAGCACAATCACGCAATCACAATCACAATCACTATCACACAATCACAATGACACAATCACAATCACACAATCACAATCACACAATCACAATCACACAATCACAATCACACAATTACAATCACACAATCACAATCACACAATCACAATCACACATTCACAATCACACAATCACAATCACACAATCACAATCACACAATCACAATCACACAATCACAATCACACAATCACAATCACACAATCACAATCACACAATCACAATCACACAATCACAATCACACAATCACAATCACACAACCACAATCACACAATCACAATCACACAATCACAATCACACAATCACAATCACACAATCACAATCACACAATCACAATCACACAATCACAATCACACAATCACAATCACACAATCACAATCACACAATCACAATCACACAATCACAATCACGATCACGCAATCACATTCACACAATCACACAATCACAATCACACAATCACAATCACACAATCACAATCACACAATCACAATCACACAATCACAATCACACAACCACAATCACACAATCACAATCACACAATCACAATCACACAATCACAATCACACAATCACAATCACACAATCACAATCACACAATCACAATCACACAATCACAATCACACAATCACAATCACACAATCACAATCACACAATCACAATCACGATCACGCAATCACATTCACACAATCACACAATCACAATCACACAATCACAATCACACAATCACAATCACGCAAACACAATCACGCAATCACAATCACGCAATCACAATCGCGCAACCACAATAACGCAATCACAATAACGCAACCACAATCACACAAACACAATCACGCAATCACAATCACGCAATCACAATCACAGTCACACAATCACAGTCACACAATCACAGTCACACAATCACAGTCACACAATCACAATCACACAATCCCAGTCGCACAATCACTATCGCACAATCACAATCACACAATCACAATAGCACAATCACAATCACGCAATCACAATCACTCAATCACAATGACGCAATCACAGTCACGCAATCACAATCACGCAATCAAAATCACGAATTCACAATCACGCAACCACAATAACGCAATCACAATAACGCAACCACAATCACACAATCACAATCACACAATCACAATCACACAATCACAATCACACAATCACAATCACACAATCACTATCACACAATCACAATCACACAATCACAATCACACAATCACAATACCACAATCACAATCACGCAATCACAATCACGCAATCACAATCACGCAATCACAATCACGCAATCACAATCACCCAATCACAATCACACAATCACAATCACACAATCACAATCACACAATCGCAATCACACAATCGCAATCACACAATCACAATCACACAATCACAATCACACAATCACAATCACACAATCACAATCACACAATCACAATCACACAAACACAATCGCGCAATCATAATCACGCAATCACAATGACGCAATCACAGTCACGGAATCACAATCACGCAATCACAATCACGCAATCAGAATTACGCAATCACAATGACGCAATCACAATAACGCAATCACAATCACGTCATTCACAATCACGCATTCACAATCACACAATCACAATCACACAATCACAATCACGCAATCACAATCACGCAATCACAATCACGCAATCACAATCATACAATCACAATCACACAATCACAATCACACAATCACAATCACACAATCACAATCACACAATCACAATCACACAATCACAATCACACAATCACAATCATACAATCACAATCACACAATCACAATCACACAATCACAATCACACAATCACACAATCACAATCACACAATCACATTCACACAATCACAATCACACAATCACAATCACACAATCACAATCACACAATCACAATCACACAATCACAATCACACAATCACAATCACACAATCACAATCACACAATCACAATCACACAATCACAATCACACAATCACAATCACACAATCACGCAATCACAATCACGCAATCAGAATCACGCAATCACAATCACGCAATCACAATCACGCAATGACAATCACGCAATCACAATCACGCAATCACAATCACGCAATCACAATCACGCTATCACAATCACGCAATCACAATCACGCAATCACAATCACGCCATCACAATCACGCAATCACAATCACGCAATCAGAATTACGCAATCACAATCACGCAATCACAATCACGCAATCACAATCACGCAATCACAATCACGCAATCAGAATTACGCAATCACAATGACGCAATCACAATCACGCAATCACAATCACGCAATCACAATCACGTCATTCACAATCACGTAATCACAATCACACAATCACAATCACACAATCACAATCACACATTCACAATCACACAATCACAATCACACAATCACAATCACACAATCACAATCACACAATCACAATCACACAATCACAATCACACAATCACAATCACACAAACACAATCACCCAATCACAATCACCCAATCACAATCACCCAATCACAATCACACAATCACAATCACACAATCACAATCACACAATCACAATCACACAATCACAATCACACAATCACAATCACACAATCACAATCACACAATCACAATCACACAATCACAATCACACAATCACAATCACACAATCACAATCACACAATCACAATCACACAATCACAATCACACAATCACAATCACACAATCACAATCACACAATCACAATCACACAATCACAATCACACAATCACAATCACACAATCACAATCACACAATCACAATCACACAATCACAATCACACAATCACAATCACACAATCACAATCACACAATCACAATCACACAATCACAATACCACAATCACAATCACGCAATCACAATCACGCAATCACAATCACGCAATCACAATCACGCAATCACAATCACCCAATCACAATCACACAATCACAATCACACAATCACAATCACACAATCACAATCACACAATCGCAATCACACAATCACAATCACACAATCACAATCACACAATCACAATCACACAATCACAATCACACAATCGCAATCACACAATCACAATCACACAATCACAATCACACAATCACAATCACACAATCACAATCACACAATCACAATCACACAATCACACAATCACACAGTCACAATCACACAATCACAATCACACAATCACAATCACACCATCACAATCACACAATCACAATCACACAATCACAATCACACAATCACAATCACGCAATCACAATCACGCAATCACAATCACGCAATCACAATCACGCAATCACAATCACCCAATCACAATCACACAATCACAATCACACAATCACAATCACACAATCACAATCACACAATCACAATCACGCAATCACAATCACGCAATCACAATCACGCAATCACAGTCACGCAATCACAATCACGCAATCACAATCACGCAATCACAATCACACATTCACAATCACACAGTCACACAATCACACAGTCACAATCACACAATCACAATAACACAATCACCATCACACAATCACAATCACAGAATCACAATCACACATTCACAATCACACAATCACAATCACACAAACACAATCACACAATCACAATCACGCAATAACAATCAGGCAATCACAATCGCGCAATCAGAATCCCGCAATCAGACTCACGCAATCACAATGACGCAATCACAGTCACGCAATCACAATCACGCAATCACAATCACACAATCACAATCACACAATCACAATCACAATCACGCAATCACAATCATGCAATCACAATCACTCAATCACAATCACACAATCACAATCACACAATCACAATCACACAACCACAATAACAAAATCACAGTCTCGCAATCACAATAACTCAATCACAATGACGCAATCACAGTCACGCAATCACAGTCCCGCAATCACAATCACGCAATCAGAATCACGCAATCACAATGACGCAATCACAATGACGCAATCACAATGACGCAATCACAATGACGCAATCACAATCACACAATCACAATCACACAATCACAATCACACAATCACAATCACGCAATCACAATCACGCAATCACAATCACGCAATCGCAATCACGCAATCACAATCACAGTCACACAATCACAATCACGCAATCACAATCACGCAATCACAATCACGCAATCACAATCACGCAATCACAATCACCCAATCACAATCACACAATCACAATCACACAATCACAATCACACAATCACAATCACACAATCACAATCACACAATCACAATCACACAATCACAATCACACAATCACAATCACACAATCACAATCACACAATCACAATCACACAATCACAATCACACAATCACACAATCACACAGTCACAATCACACAATCACAATCACACAATCACAATCACACCATCACAATCACACAATTACAATCACACAATCACAATCACACAATCACAATCACACAATCACAATCACGCAATCACAATCACGCAATCACAATCACGCAATCACAATCACGCAATCACAATCACGCATTCACAATCACACAGTCACAAACACACAAACACAATCACACAATCACAATCACACAATCCCAATCGCACAATCACTATCGCACAATCACAATCACACAATCACAATCACACATTCACAATCACACAATCACAATCACACAAACACAATCGCGCAATCATAATCACGCAATCACAATGACGCAATCACAGTCACGGAATCACAATCACGCAATCACAATCACGCAATCAGAATTACGCAATCACAATGACGCAATCACAATAACGCAATCACAATCACGTCATTCACAATCACGCATTCACAATCACACAATCACAATCACACAATCACAATCACGCAATCACAATCACACAATCACAATCACGCAATCACAATCATACAATCACAATCACACAATCACAATCACACAATCACAATCACACAATCACAATCACACAATCACAATCACACAATCACAATCACACAATCACAATCATACAATCACAATCACACAATCACAATCACACAATCACAATCACACAATCACACAATCACAATCACACAATCACATTCACACAATCACAATCACACAATCACAATCACACAATCACAATCACACAATCACAATCACACAATCACAATCACACAATCACAATCACACAATCACAATCACACAATCACAATCACACAATCACGCAATCACAATCACGCAATCAGAATCACGCAATCACAATCACGCAATCACAATCACGCAATGACAATCACGCAATCACAATCACGCAATCACAATCACGCAATCACAATCACGCTATCACAATCACGTCATTCACAATCACGTAATCACAATCACACAATCACAATCACACAATCACAATCACACATTCACAATCACACAATCACAATCACACAATCACAATCACACAATCACAATCACACAATCACAATCACACAATCACAATCACACAATCACAATCACACAAACACAATCACCCAATCACAATCACCCAATCACAATCACCCAATCACAATCACACAATCACAATCACACAATCACAATCACACAATCACAATCACACAATCACAATCACACAATCACAATCACACAATCACAATCACACAATCACAATCACACAATCACAATCACACAATCACAATCACACAATCACAATCACACAATCACAATCACACAATCACAATCACACAATCACAATCACACAATCACAATCACACAATCACAATCACACAATCACAATCACACAATCACAATCACACAATCACAATCACACAATCACAATCACACAATCACAATCACACAATCACAATCACACAATCACAATCACACAATCACAATCACACAATCACAATCACACAATCACAATCACACAATCACAATCACACAATCACAATCACACAATCACAATCACACAATCACAATCACACAATCACAATCACACAATCACAATCACACAATCACAATCACACAATCACAATCACACAATCACAATCACACAATCACAATCACACAATCACAATCACACAATCACAATCACACAATCACAATCACACAATCACAATCACACAATCACAATCACACAATCACAATCACACAATCACAATCACACAATCACAATCACACAATCACAATCACACAATCACAATCACACAATCACAATCACACAATCACAATCACACAATCACAATCACACAATCACAATCACACAATCACAATCACACAATCACAATCACACAATCACAATCACACAATCACAATCACACAATCACAATCACACAATCACAATCACACAATCACAATCACACAATCACAATCACACAATCACAATCACACAATCACAATCACACAATCACAATCACACAATCACAATCACACAATCACAATCACACAATCACAATCACACAATCACAATCACACAATCACAATCACACAATCACAATCACACAATCACAATCACACAATCACAATCACACAATCACAATCACACAATCACAATCACACAATCACAATCACACAATCACAATCACACAATCACAATCACACAATCACAATCACACAATCACAATCACACAATCACAATCACACAATCACAATCACACAATCACAATCACACAATCACAATCACACAATCACAATCACACAATCACAATCACACAATCACAATCACACAATCACAATCACACAATCACAATCACACAATCACAATCACACAATCACAATCACACAATCACAATCACACAATCACAATCACACAATCACAATCACACAATCACAATCACACAATCACAATCACACAATCACAATCACACAATCACAATCACACAATCACAATCACACAATCACAATCACACAATCACAATCACACAATCACAATCACACAATCACAATCACACAATCACAATCACACAATCACAATCACACAATCACAATCACACAATCACAATCACACAATCACAATCACACAATCACAATCACACAATCACAATCACACAATCACAATCACACAATCACAATCACACAATCACAATCACACAATCACAATCACACAATCACAATCACACAATCACAATCACACAATCACAATCACACAATCACAATCACACAATCACAATCACACAATCACAATCACACAATCACAATCACACAATCACAATCACACAATCACAATCACACAATCACAATCACACAATCACAATCACACAATCACAATCACACAATCACAATCACACAATCACAATCACACAATCACAATCACACAATCACAATCACACAATCACAATCACACAATCACAATCACACAATCACAATCACACAATCACAATCACACAATCACAATCACACAATCACAATCACACAATCACAATCACACAATCACAATCACACAATCACAATCACACAATCACAATCACACAATCACAATCACACAATCACAATCACACAATCACAATCACACAATCACAATCACACAATCACAATCACACAATCACGCAATCACAATCACGCAATCACAATCGCGCAATCACAATCACGCAATCACAATCACGCAATCACAATCACGCAATCACAATCACGCAATCACAATCACGCAATCACAATCATCCAACCACAATCACACAATCACAATCACACAATCACAATCACACAATCAGAATCACACAATCACAATCACACAATCACACAATCACACAGTCACAATCACACAATCACAATCACACAATCACAATCACACCATCACAATCACACAATCACAATCACACAATCACAATCACACAATCACAATCACACAATCACAATAACGCAATCACAATCACGCAATCACGATCACTCAATCACGATCACGCAATCACGATCACGCAATCAGAATCACGCAATCAGTATCACGCAATCACAATGACGCAATCACAGTCACGCAATCACAATCACGCAATCACAATCACGCAATCAGAATCACGCAATCACAATGACGCAATCACAATGACGCAATCACAATCACGCAATCAGAATCACGCAAGCACAATCACGCAATCACAATCACAATCACTATCACACAATCACAATCACAGTCACACAATCACAATCACACAATCACAATCACACAATCACAATCACACAATCACAATCACAATCACACAATCACAATCACACAATCACAATCACACAATCACAATCACACAATCACAATCACACAATCACAATCACACAATCACAATCACAATCACACAATCACAATCACACAATCACAATCACACAATCACAATCACACAATCACAATCACACAATCACAATCACACAATCACAATCACACAATCACAATCACACAATCACAATCACACAATCACAATCACACAATCACAATCACACAATCACAATCACACAATCACAATCACACAATCACAATCACACAATCACAATCACACAATCACAATCACACAATCACAATCACACAATCACAATCACACAATCACAATCACACAATCACAATCACACAATCACAATCACACAATCACAATCACACAATCACAATCACACAATCACAATCACACAATCACAATCACACAATCACAATCACACAATCACAATCACACAATCACAATCACACAATCACAATCACACAATCACAATCACACAATCACAATCACACAATCACAATCACACAATCACAATCACACAATCACAATCACACAATCACAATCACACAATCACAATCACACAATCACAATCACACAATCACAATCACACAATCACAATCACACAATCACAATCACACAATCACAATCACACAATCACAATCACACAATCACAATCACACAATCACAATCACACAATCACAATCACACAATCACAATCACACAATCACAATCACACAATCACAATCACACAATCACAATCACACAATCACAATCACACAATCACAATCACACAATCACAATCACACAATCACAATCACACAATCACAATCACACAATCACAATCACACAATCACAATCACACAATCACAATCACACAATCACAATCACACAATCACAATCACACAATCACAATCACACAATCACAATCACACAATCACAATCACACAATCACAATCACACAATCACAATCACACAATCACAATCACACAATCACAATCACACAATCACAATCACACAATCACAATCACACAATCACAATCACACAATCACAATCACACAATCACAATCACACAATCACAATCACACAGTCACAATCACACAATCACAATCACACAATCACAATCACACCATCACAATCACACAATCACAATCACACAATCACAATCACACAATCACAATCACACAATCACAATCACGCAATCACAATCACGCAATCACAATCACGCAATCACAATCACGCAATCACAATCACGCATTCACAATCACACAGTCACACAATCACACAGTCACAATCACACAATCACAATAACACAATCACCATCACACAATCACAATCACAGAATCACAATCACACATTCACAATCACACAATCACAATCACACAAACACAATCACACAATCACAATCACGCAATAACAATCACGCAATCACAATCACGCAATCACAATCACGCAATCACAATCACCCAATCACAATCACACAATCACAATCACACAATCACAATCACACAATCACAATCACACAATCACAATCACACAATCACAATCACACAATCACAATCACACAATCACAATCACACAATCACAATCACACAATCACAATCACACAATCACAATCACACAATCACAATCACACAATCACAATCACACAATCACAATCACACAATCACACAATCACACAGTCACAATCACGCAATCACAATCGCGCAATCAGAATCCCGCAATCAGACTCACGCAATCACAATGACGCAATCACAGTCACGCAATCACAATCACGCAATCACAATCACACAATCACAATCACACAATCACAATCACAATCACGCAATCACAATCATGCAATCACAATCACTCAATCACAATCACACAATCACAATCACACAATCACAATCACACAACCACAATAACAAAATCACAGTCTCGCAATCACAATAACTCAATCACAATGACGCAATCACAGTCACGCAATCACAGTCCCGCAATCACAATCACGCAATCAGAATGACGCAATCACAATGACGCAATCACAATGACGCAATCACAATGACGCAATCACAATCACACAATCACAATCACACAATCACAATCACACAATCACAATCACGCAATCACAATCACGCAATCACAATCACGCAATCGCAATCACGCAATCACAATCACAGTCACACAATCACAATCACGCAATCACAATCACGCAATCACAATCACGCAATCACAATCACGCAATCACAATCACCCAATCACAATCACACAATCACAATCACACAATCACAATCACACAATCACAATCACACAATCACAACCACACAATCACAATCACACAATCACAATCACACAATCACAATCACACAATCACAATCACACAATCACAATCACACAATCACACAGTCACAATCACACAATCACAATCACACAATCACAATCACACCATCACAATCACACAATCACAATCACACAATCACAATCACACAATCACAATCACACAATCACAATCACACAATCACAATCACGCAATCACAATCACGCAATCACAATCACGCAATCACAATCACGCAATCACAATCACACATTCACAATCACACAGTCACAAACACACAAACACAATCACACAATCACAATCACACAATCCCAATCGCACAATCACTATCGCACAATCACAATCACACAATCACAATCACACAATCACAATCACACATTCACAATCACACAATCACAATCACACAAACACAATCGCGCAATCATAATCACGCAATCACAATGACGCAATCACAGTCACGCAATCACAATCACGCAATCACAATCACGCAATCAGAATTACGCCATCACAATGACGCAATCACAATCACGCAATCACAATCACGTCATTCACAATCATGCATTCACAATCACACAATCACAATCACACAATCACAATCACACATTCACAATCACACAATCACAATCACACAAACACTATCGCGCAATCACAATCGCGCAGTCACAATGACGCAATCACAATCACGCAATCACAGTCACGCAAGCACAATCACGCAATCACAATCACAATCACTATCACACAATCACAATCACACAATCACAATCACACAATCACAATCACACAATCACAATCACACAATCACAATCACACAATCACAATCACACAATCACAATCACACAATCACAATCACACAATCACAATCACACAATCACAATCACACAATCACAATCATACAATCACAATCACACAATCACAATCACGCAATCACAATCACGCAATCACAATCACGCAATCACAATCACAATCAGACAATCACAGTCACACAATCACAATCACACAATCACAATCGCACAATCACAATCGCACAATCACAATCACACAATCACAATCACACAATCACAATCACACAATCACAATCACACAATCACAATCACACAATCACAATCACACAATCACAATCACACAATCACAATCACACAATCACAATCACACAATCACAATCATACAATCACAATCACACAATCACAATCACACAATCACAATCACACAATCACAATCACAATCACACAATCACAATCACACAATCACAATCACACAATCACAATCACACAATCACAATCACACAATCACAATCACACAATCACAATCACACAATCACAATCACACAATCACAATCACACAATCACAATCACACAATCACAATCACACAATCACAATCACACAATCACAATCACACAATCACAATCACACAATCACAATCACACAATCACAATCACACAATCACAATCACACAATCACAATCACACAATCACAATCACACAATCACAATCACACAATCACAATCACACAATCACAATCACACAATCACAATCACACAATCACAATCACACAATCACAATCACACAATCACAATCACACAATCACAATCACACAATCACAATCACACAATCACAATCACACAATCACAATCACACAATCACAATCACACAATCACAATCACACAATCACAATCACACAATCACAATCACACAATCACAATCACACAATCACAATCACACAATCACAATCACACAATCACAATCACACAATCACAATCACACAATCACAATCACACAATCACAATCACACAATCACAATCACACAATCACAATCACACAATCACAATCACACAATCACAATCACACAATCACAATCACACAATCACAATCACACAATCACAATCACACAATCACAATCACACAATCACAATCACACAATCACAATCACACAATCACAATCACACAATCACAATCACACAATCACAATCAGACAATCACAATCACACAATCACAATCACACAATCACAATCACACAATCACAATCACACAATCACACAATCACACAGTCACAATCACACAATCACAATCACACAATCACAATCACACCATCACAATCACACAATCACAATCACACAATCACAATCACACAATCACAATCACACAATCACAATCACACAATCACAATAACGCAATCACAATCACGCAATCACGATCACTCAATCACGATCACTCAATCACGATCACGCAATCACGATCACGCAATCAGAATCACGCAATCAGTATCACGCAATCACAATGACGCAATCACAGTCACGCAATCACAATCACGCAATCACAATCACGCAATCAGAATCACGCAATCACAATGACGCAATCACAATGACGCAATCACAATCACGCAATCAGAATCACGCAAGCACAATCACGCAATCACAATCACAATCACTATCACACAATCACAATCACAATCACACAATCACAATCACACAATCACAATCACACAATCACAATCACACAATCACAATCACACAATCACAATCACAATCACACAATCACAATCACACAATCACAATCACAATCACACAATCACAATCACACAATCACAATCACACAATCACAATCACACAATCACGCAATCACAATCACGCAATCAGAATCACGCAATCACAATCACGCAATCACAATGACGCAATCACAATCACGCAATCACAATCACGTCATTCACAATCACGCATTCACAATCACACAATCACAATCACACAATCACAATCACACAATCACAATCACACATTCACAATCACACAATCACAATCACACAATCACAATCACACAATCACAATCACACAATTACACAATCACACAGTCACAATCACACAATCACAATCACACAATCACAATCACACCATCACAATCACACAATCACAATCACACAATCACAATCACACAATCACAATCACACAATCACAATCACGCAATCACAATCACGCAATCACAATCACGCAATCACAATCACGCAATCACAATCACACATTCACAATCACACAGTCACACAATCACACAGTCACAATCACACAATCACAATAACACAATCACCATCACACAATCACAATCACAGAATCACAATCACACATTCACAATCACACAATCACAATCACACAAACACAATCACACAATCACAATCACGCAATAACAATCACGCAATCACAATCACGCAATCACAATCACGCAATCACAATCACCCAATCACAATCACACAATCACAATCACACAATCACAATCACACAATCACAATCACACAATCACAATCACACAATCACAATCACACAATCACAATCACACAATCACAATCACACAATCACAATCACACAATCACAATCACACAATCACAATCACACAATCACACAATCACACAATCACACAGTCACAATCACGCAATCACAATCGCGCAATCAGAATCCCGCAATCAGACTCACGCAATCACAATGACGCAATCACAGTCACGCAATCACAATCACGCAATCACAATCACACAATCACAATCACACAATCACAATCACAATCACGCAATCACAATCATGCAATCACAATCACTCAATCACAATCACACAATCACAATCACACAATCACAATCACACAACCACAATAACAAAATCACAGTCTCGCAATCACAATAACTCAATCACAATGACGCAATCACAGTCACGCAATCACAGTCCCGCAATCACAATCACGCAATCAGAATGACGCAATCACAATGACGCAATCACAATGACGCAATCACAATGACGCAATCACAATCACACAATCACAATCACACAATCACAATCACACAATCACAATCACGCAATCACAATCACGCAATCACAATCACGCAATCGCAATCACGCAATCACAATCACAGTCACACAATCACAATCACGCAATCACAATCACGCAATCACAATCACGCAATCACAATCACGCAATCACAATCACGCAATCACAATCACCCAATCACAATCACACAATCACAATCACACAATCACAATCACACAATCACAATCACACAATCACAACCACACAATCACAATCACACAATCACAATCACACAATCACAATCACACAATCACAATCACACAATCACACAATCACACAGTCACAATCACACAATCACAATCACACAATCACAATCACACCATCACAATCACACAATCACAATCACACAATCACAATCACACAATCACAATCACACAATCACAATCACACAATCACAATCACGCAATCACAATCACGCAATCACAATCACGCAATCACAATCACGCAATCACAATAACACATTCACAATCACACAGTCACAAACACACAAACACAATCACACAATCACAATCACACAATCCCAATCGCACAATCACTATCGCACAATCACAATCACACAATCACAATCACACAATCACAATCACACATTCACAATCACACAATCACAATCACACAAACACAATCGCGCAATCATAATCACGCAATCACAATGACGCAATCACAGTCACGCAATCACAATCACGCAATCACAATCACGCAATCAGAATTACGCCATCACAATGACGCAATCACAATCACGCAATCACAATCACGTCATTCACAATCACGCATTCACAATCACACAATCACAATCACACAATCACAATCACACATTCACAATCACACAATCACAATCACACAAACAATATCGCGCAATCACAATCGCGCAGTCACAATGACGCAATCACAATCACGCAATCACAGTCACGCAAGCACAATCACGCAATCACAATCACAATCACTATCACACAATCACAATCACACAATCACAATCACACAATCACAATCACGCAATCACAATCACACAATCACAATCACGCAATCACAATCATACAATCACAATCACACAATCACAATCACACAATCACAATCACGCAATCACAATCACGCAATCACAATCACAATCAGACAATCACAGTCACACAATCACAATCACACAATCACAATCGCACAATCACAATCGCACAATCACAATCACACAATCACAATCACACAATCACAATCACACAATCACAATCACAATCACTATCACACAATCACAATCACAATGACACAATCACAATCACACAATCACAATCACACAATCACAATCACACAATCACAATCACACAATTACAATCACACAATCACAATCACACAATCACAATCACACATTCACAATCACACATTCACAATCACACAATCACAATCACACAATCACAATCACACAATCACAATCACACAATCACAATCACACAATCACAATCACACAATCACAATCACACAATCACAATCACACAATCACAATCACACAATCACAATCACACAATCACAATCACACAATCACAATCACACAATCACAATCACACAATCACAATCACACAATCACAATCACACAATCACACAATCACACAGTCACAATCACACAATCACAATCACACAATCACAATCACACCATCACAATCACACAATCACAATCACACAATCACAATCACGCAATCACAATCACGCAATCACAATCACGCAATCACAATCACGCAATCACAATCACGCAATCACAATCACGCAATCACAATCACGCAATCACAATCACGCAATCACAATCACACATTCACAATCACACAGTCACAAACACACAAACACAATCACACAATCACAATCACACAATCCCAATCGCACAATCACTATCGCACAATCACAATCACACAATCACAATCACACAATCACAATCACACATTCACAATCACACAATCACAATCACACAAACACAATCGCGCAATCATAATCACGCAATCACAATGACGCAATCACAGTCACGCAATCACAATCACGCAATCACAATCACGCAATCACAATGACGCAATCACAATCACGCAATCACAATCACGTCATTCACAATCACGCATTCACAATCACACAATCACAATCACACAATCACAATCACACATTCACAATCACACAATCACAATCACACAAACACTATCGCGCAATCACAATCGCGCAGTCACAATGACGCAATCACAATCACGCAATCACAATCACGCAAGCACAATCACGCAATCACAATCACAATCACTATCACGCAATCACAATCACACAATCACAATCACACAATCACAATCACGCAATCACAATCACGCAATCACAATCACGCAATCACAATCATACAATCACAATCACACAATCACAATCACGCAATCACAATCACGCAATCACAATCACGCAATCACAATCACAATCAGACAATCACAGTCACACAATCACAATCACACAATCACAATCGCACAATCACAATCGCACAATCACAATCACACAATCACAATCACACAATCACAATCACACAATCACAATCACACAATCACAATCACACAATCACAATCACACAATCACAATCACACAATCACAATCACACAATCACAATCACACAATCACAATCACACAATCACAATCACACAATCACAATCACACAATCACAATCACAATCAGACAATCACAATCACACAATCACAATCACACAATCACAATCACGCAATCACAATCACGCAATCACAATCACGCAATCACAATCACGCAATCACAATCACGCAATCACAATCACGCAATCACAATCACGCAATCACAATCACGCAATCACAATCACCCAATCACAATCACACAATCACAATCACACAATCACAATCACACAATCACAATCACACAATCACAATCACACAATCACAATCACACAATCACAATCACACAAACACAATCGCGCAGTCACAATGACGCAATCACAATCACGCAATCACAATCACGCAAGCACAATCACGCAATCACAATCACAATCACTATCACACAATCACAATCACACAATCACAATCACGCAATCACAATCACCCAATCACAATCACCCAATCACAATCACACAATCACAATCACACAATCACAATCACACAATCACAATCACACAATCACAATCACACAATCACAATCACACAATCACAATCACACAATCACAATCACACAATCACAATCACGCAATCACAATCACGCAATCACAATCACGCAATCACAATCACGCAATCACAATCACGCAATCAGAATTACGCGATCACAATGACGCGATCACAATCACGCAATCACAATCACGTCATTCACAATCACGCATTCACAATCACACAATCACAATCACACAATCACAATCACACAATCACAATCACATATTCACAATCACACAATCACAATCACACAATCACAATCACACAATCACAATCACACAATCACAATCACACAATCACAATCACACAATCACAATCACACAATCACAATCACACAATCACAATCACACAATCACAATCACACAATCACAATCACACAATCACAATCACACAATCACAATCACACAATCACAATCACACAATCACAATCACACAATCACAATCACACAATCACAATCACACAATCACAATCACACAATCACAATCACACAATCACAATCACACAATCACAATCACACAATCACAATCACACAATCACAATCACACAATCACAATCACACAATCACAATCACACAATCACAATCACACAATCACAATCACACAATCACAATCACGCAATCACAATCACGCAACCACAATCACGCAATCACAATCACCCAATCACAATCACACAATCACAATCACACAATCACAATCACACAATCACAATCACACAATCACAATCACACAATCACAATCACACAATCACAATCACACAATCACAATCACACAATCACAATCACACAATCACAATCACACAATCACAATCACACAATTACACAATCACACAGTCACAATCACACAATCACAATCACACAATCACAATCACACCATCACAATCACACAATCACAATCACACAATCACAATCGCACAATCACAATCACACAATCACAATCACACAATCACAATCACACAAACACAATCACACAATCACAATCACGCAATAACAATCACGCAATCACAATCGCGCAATCAGAATCCCGCAATCAGACTCACGCAATCACAATGACGCAATCACAGTCACGCAATCACAATCACGCAATCACAATCACACAATCACAATCACACAATCACAATCACAATCACGCAATCACAATCATGCAATCACAATCACTCAATCACAATCACACAATCACAATCACACAATCACAATCACACAACCACAATAACAAAATCACAGTCTCGCAATCACAATAACTCAATCACAATGACGCAATCACAGTCACGCAATCACAGTCCCGCAATCACAATCACGCAATCAGAATCACGCAATCACAATGACGCAATCACAATGACGCAATCACAATGACGCAATCACAATCACACAATCACAATCACACAATCACAATCACACAATCACAATCACGCAATCACAATCACGCAATCACAATCACGCAATCGCAATCACGCAATCACAATCACAGTCACACAATCACAATCACGCAATCACAATCACGCAATCACAATCACGCAATCACAATCACGCAATCACAATCACGCAATCACAATCACCCAATCACAATCACACAATCACAATCACACAATCACAATCACACAATCACAATCACACAATCACAATCACACAATCACAATCACACAATCACAATCACACAATCACAATCACACAATCACAATCACACAATCACAATCACACAATCACAATCACACAATCACAATCACACAATCACACAATCACACAGTCACAATCACGCAATCACAATCGCGCAATCAGAATCCCGCAATCAGACTCACGCAATCACAATGACGCAATCACAGTCACGCAATCAAAATCACGCAATCACAATCACACAATCACAATCACACAATCACAATCACAATCACGCAATCACAATCATGCAATCACAATCACTCAATCACAATCACACAATCGCAATCACACAATCACAATCACACAATCACAATCACACAACCACAATAACAAAATCACAGTCTCGCAATCACAATAACTCAATCACAATGACGCAATCACAGTCACGCAATCACAGTCCCGCAATCACAATCACGCAATCAGAATGACGCAATCACAATGACGCAATCACAATGACGCAATCACAATGACGCAATCACAATCACACAATCACAATCACACAATCACAATCACACAATCACAATCACGCAATCACAATCACGCAATCACAATCACGCAATCGCAATCACGCAATCACAATCACAGTCACACAATCACAATCACGCAATCACAATCACGCAATCACAATCACGCAATCACAATCACGCAATCACAATCACGCAATCACAATCACCCAATCACAATCACACAATCACAATCACACAATCACAATCACACAATCACAATCACACAATCACAATCACACAATCACAATCACACAATCACAATCACACAATCACAATCACACAATCACAATCACACAATCACAATCACACAATCACACAATCACACAGTCACAATCACACAATCACAATCACACAATCACAATCACACCATCACAATCACACAATCACAATCACACAATCACAATCACACAATCACAATCACACAATCACAATCACACATTCACAATCACGCAATCACAATCACGCAATCACAATCACGCAATCACAATCACACATTCACAATCACACAGTCACAAACACACAAACACAATCACACAATCACAATCACACAATCCCAATCGCACAATCACTATCGCACAATCACAATCACACAATCACAATCACACAATCACAATCACACATTCACAATCACACAATCACAATCACACAAACACAATCGCGCAATCATAATCACGCAATCACAATGACGCAATCACAGTCACGCAATCACAATCACGCAATCACAATCACGCAATCAGAATTACGCCATCACAATGACGCAATCACAATCACGCAATCACAATCACGTCATTCACAATCACGCATTCACAATCACACAATCACAATCACAATCACACATTCACAATCACACAATCACAATCACACAAACACTATCGCGCAATCACAATCGCGCAGTCACAATGACGCAATCACAATCACGCAATCACAGTCACGCAAGCACAATCACGCAATCACAATCACAATCACTATCACACAATCACAATCACACAATCACAATCACACAATCACAATCACGCAATCACAATCACACAATCACAATCACGCAATCACAATCATACAATCACAATCACACAATCACAATCACACAATCACAATCACGCAATCACAATCATGCAATCACAATCACAATCAGACAATCACAGTCACACAATCACAATCGCACAATCACAATCGCACAATCACAATCGCACAATCACAATCACACAATCACAATCACACAATCACAATCACACAATCACAATCACACAATCACAATCACACAATCACAATCACACAATCACAATCACACAATCACACAATCACACAGTCACAATCACACAATCACAATCACACAATCACAATCACACCATCACAATCACACAATCACAATCACACAATCACAATCACACAATCACAATCACACAATCACAATCACACAATCACAATCACACAATCACAATCACACAATCACAATCACACAATCACAATCACGCAATCACAATCACGCAATCACAATCACACAATCACAATCACACAATCACAATCACACAATCACAATCACACAATCACAATCACACAATCACAATCACACAATCACAATCACACAATTACACAATCACACAGTCACAATCACACAATCACAATCACACAATCACAATCACACCATCACAATCACACAATCACAATCACACAATCACAATCGCACAATCACAATCACACAATCACAATCACACAATCACAATCACACAAACACAATCACACAATCACAATCACGCAATAACAATCACGCAATCACAATCGCGCAATCAGAATCCCGCAATCAGACTCACGCAATCACAATGACGCAATCACAGTCACGCAATCACAATCACGCAATCACAATCACACAATCACAATCACACAATCACAATCACAATCACGCAATCACAATCATGCAATCACAATCACTCAATCACAATCACACAATCACAATCACACAATCACAATCACACAACCACAATAACAAAATCACAGTCTCGCAATCACAATAACTCAATCACAATGACGCAATCACAGTCACGCAATCACAGTCCCGCAATCACAATCACGCAATCAGAATCACGCAATCACAATGACGCAATCACAATGACGCAATCACAATGACGCAATCACAATCACACAATCACAATCACACAATCACAATCACACAATCACAATCACGCAATCACAATCACGCAATCACAATCACGCAATCGCAATCACGCAATCACAATCACAGTCACACAATCACAATCACGCAATCACAATCACGCAATCACAATCACGCAATCACAATCACGCAATCACAATCACGCAATCACAATCACCCAATCACAATCACACAATCACAATCACACAATCACAATCACACAATCACAATCACACAATCACAATCACACAATCACAATCACACAATCACAATCACACAATCACAATCACACAATCACAATCACACAATCACAATCACACAATCACAATCACACAATCACAATCACACAATCACACAATCACACAGTCACAATCACGCAATCACAATCGCGCAATCAGAATCCCGCAATCAGACTCACGCAATCACAATGACGCAATCACAGTCACGCAATCAAAATCACGCAATCACAATCACACAATCACAATCACACAATCACAATCACAATCACGCAATCACAATCATGCAATCACAATCACTCAATCACAATCACACAATCGCAATCACACAATCACAATCACACAATCACAATCACACAACCACAATAACAAAATCACAGTCTCGCAATCACAATAACTCAATCACAATGACGCAATCACAGTCACGCAATCACAGTCCCGCAATCACAATCACGCAATCAGAATGACGCAATCACAATGACGCAATCACAATGACGCAATCACAATGACGCAATCACAATCACACAATCACAATCACACAATCACAATCACACAATCACAATCACGCAATCACAATCACGCAATCACAATCACGCAATCGCAATCACGCAATCACAATCACAGTCACACAATCACAATCACGCAATCACAATCACGCAATCACAATCACGCAATCACAATCACGCAATCACAATCACGCAATCACAATCACCCAATCACAATCACACAATCACAATCACACAATCACAATCACACAATCACAATCACACAATCACAATCACACAATCACAATCACACAATCACAATCACACAATCACAATCACACAATCACAATCACACAATCACAATCACACAATCACACAATCACACAGTCACAATCACACAATCACAATCACACAATCACAATCACACCATCACAATCACACAATCACAATCACACAATCACAATCACACAATCACAATCACACAATCACAATCACACAATCACAATCACACATTCACAATCACGCAATCACAATCACGCAATCACAATCACGCAATCACAATCACACATTCACAATCACACAGTCACAAACACACAAACACAATCACACAATCACAATCACACAATCCCAATCGCACAATCACTATCGCACAATCACAATCACACAATCACAATCACACAATCACAATCACACATTCACAATCACACAATCACAATCACACAAACACAATCGCGCAATCATAATCACGCAATCACAATGACGCAATCACAGTCACGCAATCACAATCACGCAATCACAATCACGCAATCAGAATTACGCCATCACAATGACGCAATCACAATCACGCAATCACAATCACGTCATTCACAATCACGCATTCACAATCACACAATCACAATCACAATCACACATTCACAATCACACAATCACAATCACACAAACACTATCGCGCAATCACAATCGCGCAGTCACAATGACGCAATCACAATCACGCAATCACAGTCACGCAAGCACAATCACGCAATCACAATCACAATCACTATCACACAATCACAATCACACAATCACAATCACACAATCACAATCACACAATCACAATCACGCAATCACAATCACACAATCACAATCACGCAATCACAATCATACAATCACAATCACACAATCACAATCACACAATCACAATCACGCAATCACAATCATGCAATCACAATCACAATCAGACAATCACAGTCACACAATCACAATCGCACAATCACAATCGCACAATCACAATCGCACAATCACAATCACACAATCACAATCACACAATCACAATCACACAATCACAATCACACAATCACAATCACACAATCACAATCACACAATCACAATCACACAATCACACAATCACACAGTCACAATCACACAATCACAATCACACAATCACAATCACACCATCACAATCACACAATCACAATCACACAATCACAATCACACAATCACAATCACGCAATCACAATCACGCAATCACAATCACGCAATCACAATCACGCAATCACAATCACGCAATCACAATCACGCAATCACAATCACGCAATCACAATCACACATTCACAATCACACAGTCACAAACACACAAACACAATCACACAATCACAATCACACAATCCCAATCGCACAATCACTATCGCACAATCACAATCACACAATCACAATCACACAATCACAATCACACATTCACAATCACACAATCACAATCACACAAACACAATCGCGCAATCATAATCACGCAATCACAATGACGCAATCACAGTCACGCAATCACAATCACGCAATCACAATCACGCAATCAGAATTACGCAATCACAATGACGCAATCACAATCACGCAATCACAATCACGTCATTCACAATCACGCATTCACAATCACACAATCACAATCACACAATCACAATCACACATTCACAATCACACAATCACAATCACACAAACACTATCGCGCAATCACAATCGCGCAGTCACAATGACGCAATCACAATCACGCAATCACAATCACGCAAGCACAATCACGCAATCACAATCACAATCACTATCACGCAATCACAATCACACAATCACAATCACACAATCACAATCACGCAATCACAATCACACAATCACAATCACGCAATCACAATCATACAATCACAATCACACAATCACAATCACACAATCACAATCACGCAATCACAATCACGCAATCACAAACACAATCAGACAATCACAGTCACACAATCACAATCACACAATCACAATCGCACAATCACAATCGCACAATCACAATCACACAATCACAATCACACAATCACAATCACACAATCACAATCACACAATCACAATCACACAATCACAATCACACAATCACAATCACACAATCACAATCACACAATCACAATCACACAATCACAATCACAATCAGACAATCACAATCACACAATCACAATCACACAATCACAATCACGCAATCACAATCACGCAATCACAATCACGCAATCACAATCACGCAATCACAATCACGCAATCACAATCACGCAATCACAATCACGCAATCACAATCACCCAATCACAATCACACAATCACAATCACACAATCACAATCACACAATCACAATCACACAATCACAATCACACAATCACAATCACACAATCACAATCACACAATCACAATCACACAAACACAATCGCGCAGTCACAATGACGCAATCACAATCACGCAATCACAATCACGCAAGCACAATCACGCAATCACAATCACAATCACTATCACACAATCACAATCACACAATCACAATCACGCAATCACAATCACCCAATCACAATCACCCAATCACAATCACACAATCACAATCACACAATTACACAATCACACAGTCACAATCACACAATCACAATCACACAATCACAATCACACCATCACAATCACACAATCACAATCACACAATCACAATCGCACAATCACAATCACACAATCACAATCACACAATCACAATCACACAAACACAATCACACAATCACAATCACGCAATAACAATCACGCAATCACAATCGCGCAATCAGAATCCCGCAATCAGACTCACGCAATCACAATGACGCAATCACAGTCACGCAATCACAATCACGCAATCACAATCACACAATCACAATCACACAATCACAATCACAATCACGCAATCACAATCATGCAATCACAATCACTCAATCACAATCACACAATCACAATCACACAATCACAATCACACAACCACAATAACAAAATCACAGTCTCGCAATCACAATAACTCAATCACAATGACGCAATCACAGTCACGCAATCACAGTCCCGCAATCACAATCACGCAATCAGAATCACGCAATCACAATGACGCAATCACAATGACGCAATCACAATGACGCAATCACAATCACACAATCACAATCACACAATCACAATCACACAATCACAATCACGCAATCACAATCACGCAATCACAATCACGCAATCGCAATCACGCAATCACAATCACAGTCACACAATCACAATCACGCAATCACAATCACGCAATCACAATCACGCAATCACAATCACGCAATCACAATCACGCAATCACAATCACCCAATCACAATCACACAATCACAATCACACAATCACAATCACACAATCACAATCACACAATCACAATCACACAATCACAATCACACAATCACAATCACACAATCACAATCACACAATCACAATCACACAATCACAATCACACAATCACAATCACACAATCACAATCACACAATCACAATCACACAATCACAATCACACAATCACACAATCACACAGTCACAATCACGCAATCACAATCGCGCAATCAGAATCCCGCAATCAGACTCACGCAATCACAATGACGCAATCACAGTCACGCAATCAAAATCACGCAATCACAATCACACAATCACAATCACACAATCACAATCACAATCACGCAATCACAATCATGCAATCACAATCACTCAATCACAATCACACAATCACAATCACACAATCACAATCACACAACCACAATAACAAAATCACAGTCTCGCAATCACAATAACTCAATCACAATGACGCAATCACAGTCACGCAATCACAGTCCCGCAATCACAATCACGCAATCAGAATGACGCAATCACAATGACGCAATCACAATGACGCAATCACAATGACGCAATCACAATCACACAATCACAATCACACAATCACAATCACACAATCACAATCACGCAATCACAATCACGCAATCACAATCACGCAATCGCAATCACGCAATCACAATCACAGTCACACAATCACAATCACGCAATCACAATCACGCAATCACAATCACGCAATCACAATCACGCAATCACAATCACGCAATCACAATCACGCAATCACAATCACCCAATCACAATCACACAATCACAATCACACAATCACAATCACACAATCACAATCACACAATCACAATCACACAATCACAATCACACAATCACAATCACACAATCACAATCACACAATCACAATCACACAATCACACAATCACACAGTCACAATCACACAATCACAATCACACCATCACAATCACACAATCACAATCACACAATCACAATCACACAATCACAATCACACAATCACAATCACGCAATCACAATCACGCAATCACAATCACGCAATCACAATCACGCAATCACAATCACACATTCACAATCACACAGTCACAAACACGCAAACACAATCACACAATCACAATCACACAATCCCAATCGCACAATCACTATCGCACAATCACAATCACACAATCACAATCACACAATCACAATCACACATTCACAATCACACAATCACAATCACACAAACACAATCGCGCAATCATAATCACGCAATCACAATGACGCAATCACAGTCACGCAATCACAATCACGCAATCACAATCACGCAATCAGAATTACGCCATCACAATGACGCAATCACAATCACGCAATCACAATCACGTCATTCACAATCACGCATTCACAATCACACAATCACAATCACAATCACACATTCACAATCACACAATCACAATCACACAAACACTATCGCGCAATCACAATCGCGCAGTCACAATGACGCAATCACAATCACGCAATCACAGTCACGCAAGCACAATCACGCAATCACAATCACAATCACTATCACACAATCACAATCACACAATCACAATCACACAATCACAATCACGCAATCACAATCACACAATCACAATGACGCAATCACAATCATACAATCACAATCACACAATCACAATCACACAATCACAATCACGCAATCACAATCATGCAATCACAATCACAATCAGACAATCACAGTCACACAATCACAATCGCACAATCACAATCGCACAATCACAATCGCACAATCACAATCACACAATCACAATCACACAATCACAATCGGACAATCACAATCACACAATCACAATCACACAATCACAATCACACAATCACAATCACGCAATCACAATCATACAATCACAATCACACAATCACAATCACACAATCACAATCACGCAATCACAATCACGCAATCACAATCACAATCAGACAATCACAGTCACACAATCACAATCACACAATCACAATCGCACAATCACAATCGCACAATCACAATCACACAATCACAATCACGATCACGCAATCACATTCACACAATCACAGAATCACAATCACACAATCACAATCACACAATCACAATCACGCAAACACAATCACACAATCACAATCACGCAATCACAATCGCGCAACCACAATAACGCAATCACAATAACGCAACCACAATCACACAAACACAATCACGCAATCACAATCACGCAATCACAATCACAGTCACACAATCACAGTCACACAATCACAATCACACAATCCCAATCGCACAATCACTATCGCACAATCACAATCACACAATCACAATAGCACAATCACAATCACGCAATCACAATCACTCAATCACAATGACGCAATCACAGTCACGCAATCACAATCACGCAATCAAAATCACGAATTCACAATCACGCAACCACAATAACGCAATCACAATAACGCAACCACAATCACACAATCACAATCACACAATCACAATCACACAATCACAATCACACAATCACAATCACACAATCACAATCACACAATCACAATCACACAATCACAATCACACAATCACAATACCACAATCACAATCACGCAATCACAATCACGCAATCACAATCACGCAATCACAATCACGCAATCACAATCACGCAATCACAATCACCCAATCACAATCACACAATCACAATCACACAATCACAATCACACAATCACAATCACACAATCACAATCACACAATCACAATCACGCAATCACAATCACACATTCACAATCACACAGTCACAAACACACAAACACAAACACACAAACACAATCACACAATCACAATCACACAATCCCAACCACACAATCCCAATCGCACAATCACTATCGCACAATCACAATCACACAATCACAATCACAAAATCACAATCACACATTCACAATCACACAATCACAATCACACAAACACAATCGCGCAATCATAATCACGCAATCACAATGACGCAATCACAGTCACGCAATCACAATCACGCAATCACAATCACGCAATCAGAATTACGCAATCACAATGACGCAATCACAATCACGCAATCACAATCACGTCATTCACAATCACGCATTCACAATCACACAATCACAATCACACAATCACAATCACACATTCACAATCACACAATCACAATCACACAAACACTATCGCGCAATCACAATCGCGCAGTCACAATGACGCAATCACAATCACGCAATCACAATCACGCAAGCACAATCACGCAATCACAATCACAATCACTATCACACAATCACAATCACACAATCACAATCACACAATCACAATCACGCAATCACAATCACACAATCACAATCACGCAATCACAATCATACAATCACAATCACACAATCACAATCACACAATCACAATCACACAATCACAATCACACAATTACAATCACACAATCACAATCACACAATCACAATCACACATTCACAATCACACAATCACAATCACACAATCACAATCACACAATCACATTCACACAATCACAATCACACAATCACAATCACACAATCACAATCACACAATCACAATCACACAATCACAATCACACAATCACAATCACACAATCACAATCACACAATCACAATCACACAATCACAATCACACAATCACAATCACACAATCACAATCACACAATCACAATCACACAATCACAATCACGATCACGCAATCACATTCACACAATCACACAATCACAATCACACAATCACAATCACACAATCACAATCACACAATCACAATCACGCAAACACAATCACACAATCACAATCACGCAATCACAATCGCGCAACCACAATAACGCAATCACAATAACGCAACCACAATCACACAAACACAATCACGCAATCACAATCACGCAATCACAATCACAGTCACACAATCACAGTCACACAATCACAATCACACAATCCCAATCGCACAATCACTATCGCACAATCACAATCACACAATCACAATAGCACAATCACAATCACGCAATCACAATCACTCAATCACAATGACGCAATCACAGTCACGCAATCACAATCACGCAATCAAAATCACGAATTCACAATCACGCAACCACAATAACGCAATCACAATAACGCAACCACAATCACACAATCACAATCACACAATCACAATCACACAATCACAATCACACAATCACAATCACACAATCACAATCACACAATCACAATACCACAATCACAATCACGCAATCACAATCACGCAATCACAATCACGCAATCACAATCACGCAATCACAATCACCCAATCACAATCACACAATCACAATCACACAATCACAATCACACAATCACAATCACACAATCACAATCACACAATCACAATCACACAATCACAATCACACAATCACAATCACACAATCACAATCACACAATCACAATCACACAATCACAATCACACAATCACACAATCACACAGTCACAATCACACAATCACAATCACACAATCACAATCACACCATCACAATCACACAATCACAATCACACAATCACAATCACACAATCACAATCACGCAATCACAATCACGCAATCACAATCACGCAATCACAATCACGCAATCACAATCACGCAATCACAATCACACGTTCACAATCACACAGTCACACAATCACACAGTCACAATCACACAATCACAATAACACAATCACCATCACACAATCACAATCACAGAATCACAATCACACATTCACAATCACACAATCACAATCACACAAACACAATCACACAATCACAATCACGCAATAACAATCACGCAATCACAATCGCGCAATCAGAATCCCGCAATCAGACTCACGCAATCACAATGACGCAATCACAGTCACGCAATCACAATCACGCAATCACAATCACACAATCACAATCACACAATCACAATCACAATCACGCAATCACAATCATGCAATCACAATCACTCAATCACTATCACACAATCACAATCACACAATCACAATCACACAACCACAATAACAAAATCACAGTCTCGCAATCACAATAACTCAATCACAATGACGCAATCACAGTCACGCAATCACAGTCCCGCAATCACAATCACGCAATCAGAATCACGCAATCACAATGACGCAATCACAATGACGCAATCACAATCACACAATCACTATCACACAATCACAATCACACAATCACAATCACGCAATCATAATCACGCAATCACAATCACGCAATCGCAATCACGCAATCACAATCACAGTCACACAATCACAATCACGCAATCACAATCACGCAATCACAATCACGCAATCACAATCACGCAATCACAATCACGCAATCACAATCACGCAATCACAATCACCCAATCACAATCACACAATCACAATCACACAATCACAATCACACAATCACAATCACACAATCACAATCACACAATCACAATCACACAATCACAATCACACAATCACACAATCACAATCACACAATCACAATCACACAATCACAATCACACCATCACAATCACACAATCACAATCACACAATCACAATCACACAATCACAATCACACAATCACAATCACGCAATCACAATCACGCAATCACAATCACGCAATCACAATCACGCAATCACAATCACGCAATCACAATCACGCAATCACAATCACACATTCACAATCACACAGTCACAATCACACAGTCACAATCACACAATCACAATCACACAATCCCAATCGCACAATCCCAATCGCACAATCACTATCGCACAATCACAATCACACAATCACAATCACACAATCACAATCACACATTCACAATCACACAATCACAATCACACAAACACAATCGCGCAATCATAATCACTCAATCACAATGACGCAATCACAGTCACGCAATCACAATCACGCAATCACAATCACGCAATCAGAATTACGCAATCACAATGACGCAATCACAATCACGCAATCACAATCACGTCATTCACAATCACGCATTCACAATCACACAATCACAATCACACAATCACAATCACACATTCACAATCACACAATCACAATCACACAAACACTATCGCGCAATCACAATCGCGCAGTCACAATGACGCAATCACAATCACGCAATCACAATCACGCAAGCACAATCACGCAATCACAATCACAATCACTATCACACAATCACAATCACACAATCACAATCACACAATCACAATCACGCAATCACAATCACACAATCACAATCACGCAATCACAATCATACAATCACAATCACACAATCACAATCACACACTCACAATCACGCAATCACAATCACGCAATCACAATCACAATCAGACAATCACAGTCACACAATCACAATCACACAATCACAATCGCACAATCACAATCGCACAATCACAATCACACAATCACAATCACACAATCACAATCACACAATCACAATCACACAATCACAATCACACAATCACAATCACACAATCACAATCACACAATCACAATCACACAATCACAATCACACAATCACAATCACACAATCACAATCACACAATCACAATCACACAATCACAATCACAATCAGACAATCACAATCACACAATCACAATCACACAATCACAATCACACAATCACAATCACGCAATCACAATCACGCAATCACAATCACGCAATCACAATCACGCAATCACAATCACGCAATCACAATCACGCAATCACAATCACCCAATCACAATCACACAATCACAATCACACAATCACAATCACACAATCACAATCACACAATCACAATCACACAATCACAATCACACAATCACAATCACACAATCACAATCACACAATCACAATCACACAATCACAATCACACAATCACAATCACACAATCACAATCACACAATCACAATCACACAATCACAATCACGCAATCACAATCACGCAATCACAATCACGCAATCACAATCACAATCAGACAATCACAGTCACACAATCACAATCACACAATCACAATCGCACAATCACAATCGCACAATCACAATCACACAATCACAATCACACAATCACAATCACACAATCACAATCACACAATGACAATCACACAACCACAATCACACAATCACAATCACACAATCACAATCACACAATCACAATCACACAATCACACAATCACAATCACAATCACAATCAGACAATCACAATCACACAATCACAATCACGCAATCACAATCACGCAATCACAATCACGCAATCACAATCACGCAATCACAATCACGCAATCACAATCACGCAATCACAATCACGCAATCACAATCACACAATCACAATCACCCAATCACAATCACACAATCACAATCACACAATCACAATCACACAATCACAATCACACAATCACAATCACACAATCACAATCACACAATCACAATCACACAATCACAATCACACAATCACAATCACACAATCACAATCACACAATCACAATCACACAATCACAATCACACAATCACAATCACACAATCACAATCACACAATCACACAATCACAATCACACAATCACAATCACACAATCACGCAATCACAATCACGCAATCACAATCACGCAATCAGAATCACGCAATCACAATCACGCAATCACAATCACGCAATCACAATCACGCAATCACAATCACGCAATCACAATCACGCAATCACAATCACGCAATCACAACCACGCAATCACAATCACGCAATCACAATCACGCAATCACAATCACACAATCACAATCACACAATCACAATCACGCAATCACAATCACGCAATCACAATCACAATCAGACAATCACAGTCACACAATCACAATCACACAATCACAATCGCACAATCACAATCGCACAATCACAATCACACAATCACAATCACACAATCACAATCACACAATCACAATCACACAATCACAATCACACAATCACAATCACACAATCACAATCACACAATCACAATCACACAATCACAATCACACAATCACAATCACACAACCACGATCACGCAATCACAATCACACAATCGCAATCACACAATCACAATAACACAATCACAATCACACAATCACAATCACAGAATCACAATCACACATTCACAATCACACAATCACAATCACACAAACACAATCACACAATCACAATCACGCAATCACAATCTCGCAATCACAATCGCGCAATCAGAATCCCGCAATCAGACTCACGCAATCACAATGACGCAATCACAGTCACGCAATCACAATCACGCAATCACAATCACGCAATCAGAATCACGAAATCACAATGACGCAATCACAATGACGCAATCACAATCACGCAAGCACAATCACGCAATCACAATCACAATCACTATCACACAATCACAATCACAATGACACAATCACCATCACACAATCACAATCACACAATCACAATCACACAATCACAATCACACAATCACAATCACACAATCACAATCACACAATCACAATCACACAATCACAATCACACAATCACAATCACACAATCACAATCACGATCACGCAATCACATTCACACAATCACACAATCACAATCACACAATCACAATCACACATTCACAATCACATAATCACAATCACACAAACACAATCGCGCAATCACAATCGCGCAATCACAATGACGCAATCACAGTCACGCAATCACAATCACACAATCACAATCACACAATCACAATCACACAATCACAATCACGCAATCACAATCACGCAATCACAATCACGCAATCACAATCACGCAATCACAATCACGCAATCACAATCACGCAATCACAATCACGCAATCACAATCACGCAATCACAATCACGCAATCACAATCACGCAATCACAATCACGCAATCACAATCACGCAATCACAATCACGCAATCACAATCACGCAATCACAATCACCCAATCACAATCACACAATCACAATCACACAATCACAATCACACAATCACAATCACACAATCACAATCACACAATCACAATCACACAATCACAATCACACAATCACAATCACACAATCACAATCACACAATCACAATCACACAATCACAATCACACAATCACAATCACACAATCACAATCACACAATCACACAATCACAATCACACAATCACAATCACACAATCACAATCACACAATCACAATCACACAATCACAATCACACAATCACAATCACACAATCACAATCACACAATCACAATCACACAATCACAATCACACAATCACAATCACACAATCACGCAATCACAATCACGCAATCAGAATCACGCAATCACAATCACGCAATCACAATCACGCAATGACAATCACGCAATCACAATCACGCAATCACAATCACGCAATCACAATCACGCTATCACAATCACGCAATCACAATCACGCAATCACAATCACGCCATCACAATCACGCAATCACAATCACGCAGTCACAATCACGCAATCAGAATTACGCAATCACAATCACGCAATCACAATCACGCAATCACAATCACGCAATCACAATCACGCAATCAGAATTACGCAATCACAATGACGCAATCACAATCACGCAATCACAATCACGTCATTCACAATCACGCATTCACAATCACACAATCACAATCACACAATCACAATCACGCAATCACAATCACACAATCACAATCACACAATCACAATCACAATCACACAATCACAATCATGCAATCACAATCACTCAATCACAATCACACAATCACAATCACACAATCACAATCACACAAACACAATCGCGCAATCACAATCGCGCAATCACAATGACGCAATCACAGTCACGCAATCACAATCACGCTATCAGAATCACGCAATCACAATGACGCAATCACAATCACACAATCACAATCACACAATCACAATCACACAATCACAATCACACAATCACAATCACACAATCACAATCACACAATCACAATCACACAATCACAATCACAATCACGCAATCACAATCATGCAATCACAATCACTCAATCACAATCACACAATCACAATCACACAACCACAATAACAAAATCACAGTCACGCAATCACAATAACTCAATCACAATGACGCAATCACAGTCACGCAATCACAATCACGCAATCCGAATCACGCAATCACAATGACGCAATCACAATGACGCAATCACAATGACGCAATCACAATCACACAATCACAATCACACAATCACAATCACACAATCACAATCACGCAATCACAATCACGCAATCACAATCACGCAATCGCAATCAGGCAATCACAATCACAGTCACACAATCACAATCACGCAATCACAATCACGCAATCACAATCACGCAATCACAATCACCCAATCACAATCACACAATCACAATCACACAATCACAATCACACAATCACAATCACACAATCACAATCACACAATCACAATCACACAATCACAATCACACAATCACAATCACACAATCACAATCACACAATCACAATCACACAATCACAATCACGCAATCACAATCACGCAATCACAATCACGCAATCACAATCACACATTCACAATCACACAGTCACAAACACACAAACACTATCACACAATCACAATCACACAATCCCAATCGCACAATCACTATCGCACAATCACAATCACACAATCACAATCACACAATCACAATCACACATTCACAATCACACAATCACAATCACACAAACACAATCGCGCAATCATAATCACGCAATCACAATGACGCAATCACAGTCACGCAATCACAATCACGCAATCACAATCACGCAATCAGAATTACGCAATCACAATGACGCAATCACAATCACGCAATCACAATCACGTCATTCACAATCACGCATTCACAATCACACAATCACAATCACACAATCACAATCACACAATCACAATCACACATTCACAATCACACAATCACAATCACACAAACACTATCGCGCAATCACAATCGCGCAGTCACAATGACGCAATCACAATCACGCAATCACAATCACGCAAGCACAATCACGCAATCACAATCACAATCACTATCACACAATCACAATCACACAATCACACAATCACAATCACACAATCACAATCACGCAATCACAATCACACAATCACAATCACGCAATCACAATCATACAATCACAATCACACAATCACAATCACACAATCACAATCACGCAATCACAATCACGCAATCACAATCACAATCAGACAATCACAGTCACACAATCACAATCACACAATCACAATCGCACAATCACAATCATACAATCACAATCACACAATCACAATCACACAACGACAATAACAAAATCACAGTCACGCAATCACAATAACAAAATCACAGTCACGCAATTACAATAACTCAATCACAATGACGCAATCACAGTCACGCAATCACAATCACACAACCACAATCACGCAATCACAATCACACAATCACAATCACACAATCACAATCACACAATCACAATCACACAATCACAATCACACAATCACAATCACACAATCACACAATCACAATCACACATCACAATCACACAATCACGCAATCACAACCACGCAATCAGAATCACGCAATCACTATCACGCAATCACAATCACGCAATCACAATCACGCAATCACAATCACGCAATCACAATCACGCTATCACAATCACGCAATCACAATCACGCCATCACAATCACGCAATCACAATCACGCAATCACAATCACGCAATCAGAATTACGCAATCACAATCACGCAATCACAATCACGCAATCACAATCACGCAATCACAATCACGCAATCAGAATTACGCAATCACAATGACACAATCACAATCACGCAATCACAATCACGTCATTCACAATCACGCATTCACAATCACACAATCACAATCACACAATCACAATCACATATTCACAATCACACAATCACAATCACACAAACACAATCGCGCAATCACAATCGCGCAATCACAATGACGCAATCACAATCACGCAATCACAATCACGCAAGCACAACCACGCAATCACAATCACAATCACTATCACACAATCACAATAACACAATCACAATCACGCAATCACAATAACTCAATCACAATGACGCAATCACAGTCACGCAATCACAATCACGCTATCAGAATCACGCAATCACAATGACGCAATCACAATCACGCAATCACAATCACGTCATTCACAATCGCGCAATCACAATGACGCAATCACAGTCACGCACTCACAATCACACAATCACAATCACACAATCACAATCACAGAATCACAATCACACAATCACAATCACACAATCACAATCACACAATCACAATCACACAATCACAATCACACAATCACAATCACACAATCACAATCACACAATCACAATCACACAATCACAATCACACAATCACAATCACACAATCACAATCACACAATCACAATCACACAATCACAATCACACAATCACAATCACACAATCACAATCACACAATCACAATCACACAATCACAATCACACAATCACAATCACACAATCACAATCACGCAATCACAATCACGCAATCACAATCACGCAATCACAATCACGCAATCACAATCACCCAATCACAATCACACAATCACACAATCACACAGTCACAATCACACAATCACAATAACACAATCACCATCACACAATCACAATCACAGAATCACAATCACACATTCACAGTCACACAATCACAATCACACAAACACAATCACACAATCACAATCACGCAATCACAATCACGCAATCACAATCACGCAATCACAATCACACAATCACAATCACACAATCACAATCACACAATCACAATCACACAATCACAATCACACAATCACAATCACACAATCACAATCACACAATCACAATCACACAATCACAATCACACAATCACAATCACACAATCACAATCACACAATCACAATCACACAATCACAATCACACAATCACAATCACACAATCACAATCACACATTCACAATCACACAATCACAATCACACAATCACAATCACACAATCACAATCACACAATCACAATCACACAATCACAATCACACAATCACAATCACACAATCACAATCACACAATCACAATCACACAATCACAATCACACAATCACAATCACACAATCACAATCACACAATCACAATCACGATCACGCAATCACATTCACACAATCACAGAATCACAATCACACAATCACAATCACACAATCACAATCACGCAAACACAATCACACAATCACAATCACGCAATCACAATCGCGCAACCACAATAACGCAATCACAATAACGCAACCACAATCACACAAACACAATCACGCAATCACAATCACGCAATCACAATCACAGTCACACAATCACAGTCACACAATCACAATCACACAATCCCAATCGCACAATCACTATCGCACAATCACAATCACACAATCACAATAGCACAATCACAATCACGCAATCACAATCACTCAATCACAATGACGCAATCACAGTCACGCAATCACAATCACGCAATCAAAATCACGAATTCACAATCACGCAACCACAATAACGCAATCACAATAACGCAACCACAATCACACAATCACAATCACACAATCACAATCACACAATCACAATCACACAATCACAATCACACAATCACAATCACACAATCACAATCACACAATCACAATCACACAATCACAATCACACAATCACAATCACACAATCACAATACCACAATCACAATCACGCAATCACAATCACGCAATCACAATCACGCAATCACAATCACGCAATCACAATCACCCAATCACAATCACACAATCACAATCACACAATCACAATCACACAATCACAATCACACAATCACAATCACGCAATCACAATCACGCAATCACAATCACACATTCACAATCACACAGTCACAAACACACAAACACAAACACACAAACACAATCACACAATCACAATCACACAATCCCAACCACACAATCCCAATCGCACAATCACTATCGCACAATCACAATCACACAATCACAATCACACAATCACAATCACACATTCACAATCACACAATCACAATCACACAAACACAATCGCGCAATCATAATCACGCAATCACAATGACGCAATCACAGTCACGCAATCACAATCACGCAATCACAATCACGCAATCAGAATTACGCAATCACAATGACGCAATCACAATCACGCAATCACAATCACGTCATTCACAATCACGCATTCACAATCACACAATCACAATCACACAATCACAATCACACATTCACAATCACACAATCACAATCACACAAACACTATCGCGCAATCACAATCGCGCAGTCACAATGACGCAATCACAATCACGCAATCACAATCACGCAAGCACAATCACGCAATCACAATCACAATCACTATCACACAATCACAATCACACAATCACAATCACACAATCACAATCACGCAATCACAATCACGCAATCACAATCACGCAATCACAATCATACAATCACAATCACACAATCACAATCACACAATCACAATCACACAATCACAATCACACAATTACAATCACACAATCACAATCACACAATCACAATCACACATTCACAATCACACAATCACAATCACACAATCACAATCACACAATCACAATCACACAATCACAATCACACAATCACAATCACACAATCACAATCACACAATCACAATCACACAATCACAATCACACAATCACAATCACACAATCACAATCACACAATCACAATCACACAATCACAATCACACAATCACAATCACACAATCACAATCACACAATCACAATCACACAATCACAATCACACAATCACAATCACACAATCACAATCACACAATCACAATCACACAATCACAATCACACAATCACAATCACACAATCACAATCACACAATCACAATCACACAATCACAATCACGATCACGCAATCACATTCACACAATCACACAATCACAATCACACAATCACAATCACACAATCACAATCACACAATCACAATCACACAATCACAATCACGCAAACACAATCACACAATCACAATCACGCAATCACAATCGCGCAACCACAATAACGCAATCACAATAACGCAACCACAATCACACAAACACAATCACGCAATCACAATCACGCAATCACAATCACAGTCACACAATCACAGTCACACAATCACAATCACACAATCCCAATCGCACAATCACTATCGCACAATCACAATCACACAATCACAATAGCACAATCACAATCACGCAATCACAATCACTCAATCACAATGACGCAATCACAGTCACGCAATCACAATCACGCAATCAAAATCACGAATTCACAATCACGCAACCACAATAACGCAATCACAATAACGCAACCACAATCACACAATCACAATCACACAATCACAATCACACAATCACAATCACACAATCACAATCACACAATCACAATCACACAACCACAATCACACAATCACAATCACGCAATCACAATCACGCAATCACAATCACAATCAGACAATCACACAATCACAATCACACAATCACAATCACACAATCACAATCACACAATCACAATCACACAATCACAATCACACAATCACAATCACACAATCACAATCACACAATCACAATCACACAATCACAATCACACAATCACAATCACACAATCACAATCACACAATCACAATCACACAATCACAATCACACAATCACAATCACACAATCACAATCACACAATCACAATCACACAATCACAATCACACAATCACAATCACACAATCACAATCACACAATCACAATCACGATCACGCAATCACATTCACACAATCACAGAATCACAATCACACAATCACAATCACACAATCCCAATCGCACAATCCCAATCGCACAATCACTATCGCACAATCACAATCACACAATCACAATCACACAATCACAATCACACATTCACAATCACACAATCACAATCACACAAACACAATCGCGCAATCATAATCACGCAATCACAATGACGCAATCACAGTCACGCAATCACAATCACGCAATCACAATCACGCAATCAGAATTACGCAATCACAATGACGCAATCACAATCACGCAATCACAATCACGTCATTCACAATCACGCATTCACAATCACACAATCACAATCACACAATCACAATCACACATTCACAATCACACAATCACAATCACACAAACACTATCGCGCAATCACAATCGCGCAGTCACAATGACGCAATCACAATCACGCAATCACAATCACGCAAGCACAATCACGCAATCACAATCACAATCACTATCACACAATCACAATCACACAATCACAATCACACAATCACAATCACGCAATCACAATCACACAATCACAATCACGCAATCACAATCATACAATCACAATCACACAATCACAATCACACAATCACAATCACGCAATCACAATCACGCAATCACAATCACAATCAGACAATCACAGTCACACAATCACAATCACACAATCACAATCGCACAATCACAATCGCACAATCACAATCACACAATCACAATCACACAATCACAATCACACAATCACAATCACACAATCACAATCACACAATCACAATCACACAATCACAATCACACAATCACAATCACACAATCACAATCACACAATCACAATCACACAATCACAATCACAATCAGACAATCACAATCACACAATCACAATCACACAATCACAATCACACAATCACAATCACGCAATCACAATCACGCAATCACAATCACGCAATCACAATCACGCAATCACAATCACGCAATCACAATCACGCAATCACAATCACCCAATCACAATCACACAATCACAATCACACAATCACAATCACACAATCACAATCACACAATCACAATCACACAATCACAATCACACAATCACAATCACACAATCACAATCACACAATCACAATCACGATCACGCAATCACATTCACACAATCACACAATCACAATCACACAATCACAATCACACATTCACAATCACATAATCACAATCACACAAACACAATCGCGCAATCACAATCGCGCAATCACAATGACGCAATCACAGTCACGCAATCACAATCACACAATCACAATCACACAATCACAATCACGCAATCACAATCACGCAATCACAATCACGCAATCACAATCACGCAATCACAATCACGCAATCACAATCACGCAATCACAATCACGCAATCACAACCACGCAATCACAATCACGCAATCACAATCACGCAATCACAATCACGCAATCACAATCACGCAATCACAATCACGCAATCACAATCACCCAATCACAATCACACAATCACAATCACACAATCACAATCACACAATCACAATCACACAATCACAATCACACAATCACAATCACACAATCACAATCACACAATCACAATCACACAATCACAATCACACAATCACAATCACACAATCACAATCACACAATCACAATCACACAATCACAATCACACAATCACAATCACACAATCACACAATCACAATCACACAATCACAATCACACAATCACAATCACACAATCACAATCACACAATCACAATCACACAATCACAATCACACAATCACAATCACACAATCACAATCACACAATCACAATCACACAATCACGCAATCACAATCACGCAATCAGAATCACGCAATCACAATCACGCAATCACAATCACGCAATCACAATCACGCAATGACAATCACGCAATCACAATCACGCAATCACAATCACGCAATCACAATCACGCTATCACAATCACGCAATCACAATCACGCAATCACAATCACGCCATCACAATCACGCAATCACAATCACGCAGTCACAATCACGCAATCAGAATTACGCAATCACAATCACGCAATCACAATCACGCAATCACAATGACGCAATCACAGTCACGCAATCACAATCACGCTATCAGAATCACGCAATCACAATGACGCAATCACAATCACACAATCACAATCACACAATCACAATCACACAATCACAATCACACAATCACAATCACACAATCACAATCACACAATCACAATCACACAATCACAATCACAATCACGCAATCACAATCATGCAATCACAATCACTCAATCACAATCACACAATCACAATCACACAACCACAATAACAAAATCACAGTCACGCAATCACAATAACTCAATCACAATGACGCAATCACAGTCACGCAATCACAATCACGCAATCCGAATCACGCAATCACAATGACGCAATCACAATGACGCAATCACAATGACGCAATCACAATCACACAATCACAATCACACAATCACAATCACACAATCACAATCACGCAATCACAATCACGCAATCACAATCACGCAATCGCAATCAGGCAATCACAATCACTGTCACACAATCACAATCACGCAATCACAATCACGCAATCACAATCACGCAATCACAATCACCCAATCACAATCACACAATCACAATCACACAATCACAATCACACAATCACAATCACACAATCACAATCACACAATCACAATCACACAATCACAATCACACAATCACAATCACACAATCACAATCACACAATCACAATCACACAATCACAATCACGCAATCACAATCACGCAATCACAATCACGCAATCACAATCACACATTCACAATCACACAGTCACAAACACACAAACACTATCACACAATCACAATCACACAATCCCAATCGCACAATCACTATCGCACAATCACAATCACACAATCACAATCACACAATCACAATCACACATTCACAATCACACAATCACAATCACACAAACACAATCGCGCAATCATAATCACGCAATCACAATGACGCAATCACAGTCACGCAACCACAATCACGCAATCACAATCACGCAATCAGAATTACGCAATCACAATGACGCAATCACAATCACGCAATCACAATCACGTCATTCACAATCACGCATTCACAATCACACAATCACAATCACACAATCACAATCACACAATCACAATCACACATTCACAATCACACAATCACAATCACACAAACACTATCGCGCAATCACAATCGCGCAGTCACAATGACGCAATCACAATCACGCAATCACAATCACGCAAGCACAATCACGCAATCACAATCACAATCACTATCACACAATCACAATCACACAATCACACAATCACAATCACACAATCACAATCACGCAATCACAATCACACAATCACAATCACGCAATCACAATCATACAATCACAATCACACAATCACAATCACACAATCACAATCACGCAATCACAATCACGCAATCACAATCACAATCAGACAATCACAGTCACACAATCACAATCACACAATCACAATCGCACAATCACAATCATACAATCACAATCACACAATCACAATCACACAACGACAATAACAAAATCACAGTCACGCAATCACAATAACAAAATCACAGTCACGCAATTACAATAACTCAATCACAATGACGCAATCACAGTCACGCAATCACAATCACACAACCACAATCACGCAATCACAATCACACAATCACAATCACACAATCACAATCACACAATCACAATCACACAATCACAATCACACAATCACAATCACACAATCACACAATCACAATCACACATCACAATCACACAATCACGCAATCACAACCACGCAATCAGAATCACGCAATCACAATCACGCAATCACAATCACGCAATCACAATCACGCAATCACAATCACGCAATCACAATCACGCTATCACAATCACGCAATCACAATCACGCAATCACAATCACGCCATCACAATCACGCAATCACAATCACGCAATCACAATCACGCAATCAGAATTACGCAATCACAATCACGCAATCACAATCACGCAATCACAATCACGCAATCACAATCACGCAATCACAATCACGCAATCAGAATTACGCAATCACAATGACACAATCACAATCACGCAATCACAATCACGTCATTCACAATCACGCATTCACAATCACACAATCACAATCACACAATCACAATCACATATTCACAATCACACAATCACAATCACACAAACACAATCGCGCAATCACAATCGCGCAATCACAATGACGCAATCACAATCACGCAATCACAATCACGCAAGCACAACCACGCAATCACAATCACAATCACTATCACACAATCACAATAACACAATCACAATCACGCAATCACAATAACTCAATCACAATGACGCAATCACAGTCACGCAATCACAATCACGCTATCAGAATCACGCAATCACAATGACGCAATCACAATCACGCAATCACAATCACGTCATTCACAATCGCGCAATCACAATGACGCAATCACAGTCACGCACTCACAATCACACAATCACAATCACACAATCACAATCACAGAATCACAATCACACAATCACAATCACACAATCACAATCACACAATCACAATCACACAATCACAATCACACAATCACAATCACACAATCACAATCACACAATCACAATCACACAATCACAATCACACAATCACAATCACACAATCACAATCACACAATCACAATCACACAATCACAATCACACAATCACAATCACACAATCACAATCACACAATCACAATCACACAATCACAATCACGCAATCACAATCACGCAATCACAATCACACAATCACAACCACGCAATCACAATCATACAATCACAATCACACAATCACAATCACACAATCACAATCACGCAATCACAATCACGCAATCACAATCACAATCAGACAATCACAGTCACACAATCACAATCACACAATCACAATCGCACAATCACAATCATACAATCACAATCACACAATCACAATCACACAATCACAATCACACAATCACAATCACACAATCACAATCACACAATCACAATCACACAATCACAATCACACAATCACAATCACGCAATCACAATCACGCAATCACAATCACGCAATCACAATCACGCAATCACAATCACCCAATCACAATCACACAATCACACAATCACACAGTCACAATCACACAATCACAATAACACAATCACCATCACACAATCACAATCACAGAATCACAATCACACATTCACAGTCACACAATCACAATCACACAAACACAATCACACAATCACAATCACGCAATCACAATCACGCAATCACAATCACACAATCACAATCACACAATCACAATCACACAATCACAATCACACAATCACAATCACACAATCACAATCACACAATCACAATCACACAATCACAATCACACAATCACAATCACACAATCACAATCACACAATCACAATCACACAATCACAATCACACAATCACAATCACACAATCACAATCACACAATCACAATCACACAATCACAATCACACAATCACAATCACACATTCACAATCACACAATCACAATCACACAATCACAATCACACAATCACAATCACACAATCACAATCACACAATCACAATCACACAATCACAATCACACAATCACAATCACACAATCACAATCACACAATCACAATCACGATCACGCAATCACATTCACACAATCACAGAATCACAATCACACAATCACAATCACACAATCACAATCACGCAAACACAATCACACAATCACAATCACGCAATCACAATCGCGCAACCACAATAACGCAATCACAATAACGCAACCACAATCACACAAACACAATCACGCAATCACAATCACGCAATCACAATCACAGTCACACAATCACAGTCACACAATCACAATCACACAATCCCAATCGCACAATCACTATCGCACAATCACAATCACACAATCACAATAGCACAATCACAATCACGCAATCACAATCACTCAATCACAATGACGCAATCACAGTCACGCAATCACAATCACGCAATCAAAATCACGAATTCACAATCACGCAACCACAATAACGCAATCACAATAACGCAACCACAATCACACAATCACAATCACACAATCACAATCACACAATCACAATCACACAATCACAATCACACAATCACAATCACACAATCACAATCACACAATCACAATCACACAATCACAATCACACAATCACAATCACACAATCACAATACCACAATCACAATCACGCAATCACAATCACGCAATCACAATCACGCAATCACAATCACGCAATCACAATCACCCAATCACAATCACACAATCACAATCACACAATCACAATCACACAATCACAATCACACAATCACAATCACGCAATCACAATCACGCAATCACAATCACACATTCACAATCACACAGTCACAAACACACAAACACAAACACACAAACACAATCACACAATCACAATCACACAATCCCAACCACACAATCCCAATCGCACAATCACTATCGCACAATCACAATCACACAATCACAATCACACAATCACAATCACACATTCACAATCACACAATCACAATCACACAAACACAATCGCGCAATCATAATCACGCAATCACAATGACGCAATCACAGTCACGCAATCACAATCACGCAATCACAATCACGCAATCAGAATTACGCAATCACAATGACGCAATCACAATCACGCAATCACAATCACGTCATTCACAATCACGCATTCACAATCACACAATCACAATCACACAATCACAATCACACATTCACAATCACACAATCACAATCACACAAACACTATCGCGCAATCACAATCGCGCAGTCACAATGACGCAATCACAATCACGCAATCACAATCACGCAAGCACAATCACGCAATCACAATCACAATCACTATCACACAATCACAATCACACAATCACAATCACACAATCACAATCACGCAATCACAATCACACAATCACAATCACGCAATCACAATCATACAATCACAATCACACAATCACAATCACACAATCACAATCACACAATCACAATCACACAATTACAATCACACAATCACAATCACACAATCACAATCACACATTCACAATCACACAATCACAATCACACAATCACAATCACACAATCACAATCACACAATCACAATCACACAATCACAATCACACAATCACAATCACACAATCACAATCACACAATCACAATCACACAATCACAATCACACAATCACAATCACACAATCACAATCACACAATCACAATCACACAATCACAATCACACAATCACAATCACACAATCACAATCACACAATCACAATCACACAATCACAATCACACAATCACAATCACACAATCACAATCACACAATCACAATCACACAATCACAATCACACAATCACAATCACACAATCACAATCACACAATCACAATCACACAATCACAATCACGATCACGCAATCACATTCACACAATCACACAATCACAATCACACAATCACAATCACACAATCACAATCACACAATCACAATCACACAATCACAATCACGCAAACACAATCACACAATCACAATCACGCAATCACAATCGCGCAACCACAATAACGCAATCACAATAACGCAACCACAATCACACAAACACAATCACGCAATCACAATCACGCAATCACAATCACAGTCACACAATCACAGTCACACAATCACAATCACACAATCCCAATCGCACAATCACTATCGCACAATCACAATCACACAATCACAATAGCACAATCACAATCACGCAATCACAATCACTCAATCACAATGACGCAATCACAGTCACGCAATCACAATCACGCAATCAAAATCACGAATTCACAATCACGCAACCACAATAACGCAATCACAATAACGCAACCACAATCACACAATCACAATCACACAATCACAATCACACAATCACAATCACACAATCACAATCACACAATCACAATCACACAATCACAATCACACAATCACAATCACACAATCACAATCACACAATCACAATCACACAATCACAATACCACAATCACAATCACGCAATCACAATCACGCAATCACAATCACGCAATCACAATCACGCAATCACAATCACCCAATCACAATCACACAATCACAATCACACAATCACAATCACACAATCACAATCACACAATCACAATCACACAATCACAATCACACAATCACAATCACACAATCACAATCACACAATCACAATCACACAATCACACAATCACACAGTCACAATCACACAATCACAATCACACAATCACAATCACACCATCACAATCACACAATCACAATCACACAATCACAATCACACAATCACAATCACGCAATCACAATCACGCAATCACAATCACGCAATCACAATCACGCAATCACAATCACGCAATCACAATCACACGTTCACAATCACACAGTCACACAATCACACAGTCACAATCACACAATCACAATCACGCAATCACAATCACGCAATCACAATCACGCAATCACAATCACCCAATCACAATCACACAATCACAATCACACAATCACAATCACACAATCACAATCACACAATCACAATCACACAATCACAATCACACAATCACAATCACACAATCACAATCACACAATCACAATCACACAATCACAATCACACAATCACAATCACACAATCACAATCACACAATCACAATCACACAATCACAATCACACAATCACAATCACACAATCACAATCACACAATCACAATCACACAATCACAATCACACAATCACAATCACACAATCACAATCACACAATCACAATCACACAATCACAATCACACAATCACAATCACACAATCACAATCACACAATCACAATCACACAATCACAATCACACAATCACAATCACACAATCACAATCACGATCACGCAATCACATTCACACAATCACAGAATCACAATCACACAATCACAATCACACAATCCCAATCGCACAATCCCAATCGCACAATCACTATCGCACAATCACAATCACACAATCACAATCACACAATCACAATCACACATTCACAATCACACAATCACAATCACACAAACACAATCGCGCAATCATAATCACGCAATCACAATGACGCAATCACAGTCACGCAATCACAATCACGCAATCACAATCACGCAATCAGAATTACGCAATCACAATGACGCAATCACAATCACGCAATCACAATCACGTCATTCACAATCACGCATTCACAATCACACAATCACAATCACACAATCACAATCACACATTCACAATCACACAATCACAATCACACAAACACTATCGCGCAATCACAATCGCGCAGTCACAATGACGCAATCACAATCACGCAATCACAATCACGCAAGCACAATCACGCAATCACAATCACAATCACTATCACACAATCACAATCACACAATCACAATCACACAATCACAATCACGCAATCACAATCACGCAATCACAATCACGCAATCACAATCATACAATCACAATCACACAATCACAATCACGCAATCACAATCACGCAATCACAATCACGCAATCACAATCACAATCAGACAATCACAGTCACACAATCACAATCACACAATCACAATCGCACAATCACAATCGCACAATCACAATCACACAATCACAATCACACAATCACAATCACACAATCACAATCACACAATCACAATCACACAATCACAATCACACAATCACAATCACACAATCACAATCACACAATCACAATCACACAATCACAATCACACAATCACAATCACAATCAGACAATCACAATCACACAATCACAATCACACAATCACAATCACGCAATCACAATCACGCAATCACAATCACGCAATCACAATCACGCAATCACAATCACTCAATCACAATCACGCAATCACAATCACGCAATCACAATCACCCAATCACAATCACACAATCACAATCACACAATCACAATCACACAATCACAATCACACAATCACAATCACACAATCACAATCACACAATCACAATCACACAATCACAATCACACAATCACAATCACACAATCACAATCACACAATCACAATCACACAATCACAATCACACAATCACAATCACACAATCACAATCACACAATCACAATCACACAATCACAATCACACAATCACAATCACACAATCACAATCACACAATCACAATCACACAATCACACAATCACAATCACACAATCACAATCACACAATCACAATCACACAATCACGCAATCACAATCACGCAATCAGAATCACGCAATCACAATCACGCAATCACAATCACGCAATCACAATCACGCAATCACAATCACGCAATCACAATCACGCAATCACAATCACGCAATCACAATCACGCAATCACAATCACGCAATCACAATCACGCAATCACAATCACGCAATCACAATCACGCAATCGCAATCAGGCAATCACAATCACAGTCACACAATCACAATAACGCAATCACAACCACGCAATCACAATCACTCAATCACAATCACACAATCACGATCACGCAATCACAATCACACAATCGCAATCACATAATCACAATAACACAATCACAATCACACAATCACAATCACAGTATCACAATCACACATTCACAATCACACAATCACAATCACACAAACACAATCACACAATCACAATCACGCAATCACAATCACGCAATCACAATCGCGCAATCAGAATCCCGCAATCAGACTCACGCAATCACAATGACGCAATCACAGTCACGCAATCACAATCACGCAATCACAATCACGCAATCAGAATCACGAAATCACAATGACGCAATCCCAATGACGCAATCACAATCACGCAAGCACAATCACGCAATCACAATCACAATCACTATCACACAATCACAATCACAATGACACAATCACCATCACACAATCACAATCACACAATCACAATCACACAATCACAATCACACAATCACAATCACACAATCACAATCACACAATCACAATCACACAATCACAATCACACAATCACAATCACACAATCACAATCACACAATCACAATCACACAATCACAATCACACAATCACAATCACACAATCACAATCACACAATCACAATCACACAACCACAATCACACAATCACAATCACGCAATCACAATCACGCAATCACAATCACAATCAGACAATCACAGTCACACAATCACAATCACACAATCACAATCGCACAATCACAATCGCACAATCACAATCACACAATCACAATCACACAATCACAATCACACAATCACAATCACACAATCACAATCACACAATCACAATCACACAATCACAATCACACAATCACAATCACACAATCACAATCACACAATCACAATCACACAATCACAATCACACAATCACAATCACACAATCACGGTCACGCAATCACAATCACACAATCGCAATCACACAATGACAATAACACAATCACAATCACACAATCACAATCACAGAATCACAATCACACATTCACAATCACACAATCACAATCACACAAACACAATCACACAATCACAATCACGCAATCACAATCTCGCAATCACAATCGCGCAATCAGAATCCCGCAATCAGACTCACGCAATCACAATGACGCAATCACAGTCACGCAATCACAATCACGCAATCACAATCACGCAATCAGAATCACGAAATCACAATGACGCAATCACAATGACGCAATCACAATCACGCAAGCACAATCACGCAATCACAATCACAATCACTATCACACAATCACAATCACAATGACACAATCACCATCACACAATCACAATCACACAATCACAATCACACAATCACAATCACACAATCACAATCACACAATCACAATCACACAATCACAATCACACAATCACAATCACACAATCACAATCACGATCACGCAATCACATTCACACAATCACACAATCACAATCACACAATCACAATCACACAATCACAATCACACATTCACAATCACATAATCACAATCACACAAACACAATCGCGCAATCACAATCGCGCAATCACAATGACGCAATCACAGTCACGCAATCACAATCACACAATCACAATCACACAATCACAATCACACAATCACAATCACACAATCACAATCACACAATCACAATCACACAATCACAATCACACAATCACAATCACACAATCACAATCACACAATCACAATCACACAATCACAATCACACAATCACAATCACGCAATCACAATCACGCAATCACAATCACGCAATCACAATCACACAATCACAATCACGCAATCACAATCATACAATCACAATCACGCAATCACAATCACACAATCACAATCACAGAATCACAATCACACATTCACAATCACACAATCACAATCACACAAACACAATCACACAATCACAATCACGCAATAACAATCACGCAATCACAATCGCGCAATCAGAATCCCGCAATCAGACTCACGCAATCACAATGACGCAATCACAGTCACGCAATCACAATCACGCAATCACAATCACACAATCACAATGACGCAATCACAGTCACGCAATCACAGTCACGCAATCACAATCACGCAATCAGAATCACGCAATCACAATGACGCAATCACAATGACGCAATCACAATGACGCAATCACAATCACACAATCACAATCACACAATCACAATCACACAATCACAATCACACAATCACAATCACACAATCACAATCACACAATCACAATCACACAATCACAATCACACAGTCACAATCACACAATCACAATCACACAATCACAATCACACAATCACACAATCACACAGTCACAATCACACAATCACAATCACACAATCACAATCACACCATCACAATCACACAATCACAATCACACAATCACAATCACACAATCACAATCACAATCACACAATCACGCAATCACACAATCACAATCACAATCACAATCAGACAATCACAATCACACCATCACAATCACGCAATCACAATCACGCAATCACAATCACGCAATCACAATCACGCAATCACAATCACGCAATCACAATCACGCAATCACAATCACGCAATCACAATCACGCAATCACAATCACACAATCACAATCACACAATCACAATCACACAATCACAATCACACAATCACAATCACACAATCACAATCACACAATCACAATCACACAATCACAATCACACAATCACAATCACACAATCACAATCACACAATCACAATCACACAATCACAATCACACAATCACAATCACACAATCACAATCACACAATCACAATCACACAATCACACAATCACAATCACACAATCACAATCACACAATCACACATTCACAATCACACAATCACAATCACACAAACACAATCACACAATCACAATCACGCAATCACAATCTCGCAATCACAATCGCGCAATCAGAATCCCGCAATCAGACTCACGCAATCACAATGACGCAATCACAGTCACGCAATCACAATCACGCAATCACAATCACGCAATCAGAATCACGAAATCACAATGACGCAATCACAATGACGCAATCACAATCACGCAAGCACAATCACGCAATCACAATCACAATCACTATCACACAATCACAATCACAATGACACAATCACCATCACACAATCACAATAACACAATCACAATCACGCAATCACAATCACGCAATCACAATCACGCAATCACAATCACACAATCACAATCACACAATCACAATCACGATCACGCAATCACATTCACACAATCACACAATCACAATCACACAATCACAATCACACATTCACAATCACATAATCACAATCACACAAACACAATCGCGCAATCACAATCGCGCAATCACAATGACGCAATCACAGTCACGCAATCACAATCACACAATCACAATCACACAATCACAGTCACACAATCACAATCACACAATCACAATCACGCAATCACAATCACGCAATCACAATCACGCAATCACAATCACGCAATCACAATCACGCAATCACAATCACGCAATCACAATCACGCAATCACAATCACGCAATCACAATCACGCAATCACAATCACGCAATCACAATCACGCAATCACAATCACGCAATCACAATCACGCAATCACAATCACGCAATCACAATCACGCAATCACAATCACGCAATCACAATCACGCAATCACAATCACCCAATCACAATCACACAATCACAATCACACAATCACAATCACACAATCACAATCACACAATCACAATCACACAATCACAATCACACAATCACAATCACACAATCACAATCACACAATCACAATCACACAATCACAATCACACAATCACAATCACACAATCACAATCACACAATCACAATCACACAATCACAATCACACAATCACAATCACACAATCACAATCACACAATCACAATCACACAATCACAATCACACAATCACAATCACACAATCACAATCACAATCAGACAATCACAATCACACAATCACAATCACGCAATCACAATCACGCAATCACAATCACGCAATCACAATCACGCAATCACAATCACGCAATCACAATCACGCAATCACAATCACGCAATCACAATCACGCAATCACAATCACGCAATCACAATCACCCAATCACAATCACACAATCACAATCACACAATCACAATCACACAATCACAATCACACAATCACAATCACACAATCACAATCACACAATCACAATCACACAATCACAATCACACAATCACAATCACACAATCACAATCACACAATCACAATCACACAATCACAATCACACAATCACAATCACACAATCACAATCACACAATCACAATCACACAATCACACAATCACAATCACACAATCACAATCACACAATCACGCAATCACAATCACGCAATCAGAATCACGCAATCAGAATCACGCAATCACAATCACGCAATCACAATCACGCAATCACAATCACGCAATCACAATCACGCAATCACAATCACGCAATCACAATCACGCAATCACAATCACGCAATCACAATCACGCAATCACAATCACGCAATCACAATCACGCAATCGCAATCAGGCAATCACAATCACAGTCACACAATCACAATAACGCAATCACAACCACGCAATCACAATCACTCAATCACAATCACACAATCACGATCACGCAATCACAATCACACAATCGCAATCACATAATCACAATAACACAATCACAATCACACAATCACAATCACAGTATCACAATCACACATTCACAATCACACAATCACAATCACACAAACACAATCACACAATCACAATCACGCAATCACAATCACGCAATCACAATCGCGCAATCAGAATCCCGCAATCAGACTCACGCAATCACAATGACGCAATCACAGTCACGCAATCACAATCACGCAATCACAATCACGCAATCAGAATCACGAAATCACAATGACGCAATCCCAATGACGCAATCACAATCACGCAAGCACAATCACGCAATCACAATCACAATCACTATCACACAATCACAATCACAATGACACAATCACCATCACACAATCACAATCACACAATCACAATCACACAATCACAATCACACAATCACAATCACACAACCACAATCACACAATCACAATCACACAATCACAATCACACAATCACAATCACACAATCACAATCACACAATCACAATCACACAATCACAATCACACAATCACAATCACACAATCACAATCACACAATCACAATCACACAACCACAATCACACAATCACAATCACGCAATCACAATCACGCAATCACAATCACAATCAGACAATCACAGTCACACAATCACAATCACACAATCACAATCGCACAATCACAATCGCACAATCACAATCACACAATCACAATCACACAATCACAATCACACAATCACAATCACACAATCACAATCACACAATCACAATCACACAATCACAATCACACAATCACAATCACACAATCACAATCACACAATCACAATCACACAATCACAATCACACAATCACAATCACACAATCACAATCACACAATCACGGTCACGCAATCACAATCACACAATCGCAATCACACAATGACAATAACACAATCACAATCACACAATCACAATCACAGAATCACAATCACACATTCACAATCACACAATCACAATCACACAAACACAATCACACAATCACAATCACGCAATCACAATCTCGCAATCACAATCGCGCAATCAGAATCCCGCAATCAGACTCACGCAATCACAATGACGCAATCACAGTCACGCAATCACAATCACGCAATCACAATCACGCAATCAGAATCACGAAATCACAATGACGCAATCACAATGACGCAATCACAATCACGCAAGCACAATCACGCAATCACAATCACAATCACTATCACACAATCACAATCACAATGACACAATCACCATCACACAATCACAATCACACAATCACAATCACACAATCACAATCACACAATCACAATCACACAATCACAATCACACAATCACAATCACACAATCACAATCACACAATCACAATCACACAATCACAATCACGATCACGCAATCACATTCACACAATCACACAATCACAATCACACAATCACAATCACACAATCACAATCACACATTCACAATCACATAATCACAATCACACAAACACAATCGCGCAATCACAATCGCGCAATCACAATGACGCAATCACAGTCACGCAATCACAATCACACAATCACAATCACACAATCACAATCACACAATCACAATCACACAATCACAATCACACAATCACAATCACACAATCACAATCACACAATCACAATCACACAATCACAATCACACAATCACAATCACACAATCACAATCACACAATCACAATCACGCAATCACAATCACGCAATCACAATCACGCAATCACAATCACACAATCACAATCACGCAATCACAATCATACAATCACAATCACGCAATCACAATCACACAATCACAATCACAGAATCACAATCACACATTCACAATCACACAATCACAATCACACAAACACAATCACACAATCACAATCACGCAATAACAATCACGCAATCACAATCGCGCAATCAGAATCCCGCAATCAGACTCACGCAATCACAATGACGCAATCACAGTCACGCAATCACAATCACGCAATCACAATCACACAATCACAATGACGCAATCACAGTCACGCAATCACAGTCACGCAATCACAATCACGCAATCAGAATCACGCAATCACAATGACGCAATCACAATGACGCAATCACAATGACGCAATCACAATCACACAATCACAATCACACAATCACAATCACACAATCACAATCACACAATCACAATCACACAATCACAATCACACAATCACAATCACACAATCACAATCACACAATCACAATCACACAGTCACAATCACACAATCACAATCACACAATCACAATCACACAATCACAATCACACAATCACACAATCACACAGTCACAATCACACAATCACAATCACACAATCACAATCACACCATCACAATCACACAATCACAATCACACAATCACAATCACACAATCACAATCACAATCACACAATCACAATCACACAATCACAATCACACAATCACAATCACGCAATCACAATCACGCAATCACAATCACGCAATCACAATCACGCAATCACAATCACGCATTCACAATCACACAGTCACAAACACACAAACACAATCACACAATCACAATCACACAATCCCAATCGCACAATCACAATCACGCAATCACAATCACACAATCACAATCACGCAATCACAATCATACAATCACAATCACACAATCACAATCACACAATCACAATCACGCAATCACAATCACGCAATCACAATCACAATCGCACAATCACAATCACACAATCACAATCACACAATCACAATCGCACAATCACAATCACACAATCACAATCACACAACCACAATCACACAATCACAATCACACAATCACAATCACACAATCACAATCACACAATCACAATCACACAATCACAATCACACAATCACAATCACACAATCACAATCACACAATCACACAATCACAATCACAATCACAATCAGACAATCACAATCACACAATCACAATCACGCAATCACAATCACGCAATCACAATCACGCAATCACAATCACGCAATCACAATCACGCAATCACAATCACGCAATCACAATCACGCAATCACAATCACACAATCACAATCACACAATCACAATCACACAATCACAATCACACAATCACAATCACACAATCACAATCACACAATCACAATCACACAATCACAATCACACAATCACAATCACACAATCACAATCACACAATCACAATCACACAATCACAATCACACAATCACACAATCACAATCACACAATCACAATCACACAATCACACATTCACAATCACACAATCACAATCACACAAACACAATCACACAATCACAATCACGCAATCACAATCTAGCAATCACAATCGCGCAATCAGAATCCCGCAATCAGACTCACGCAATCACAATGACGCAATCACAGTCACGCAATCACAATCACGCAATCACAATCACGCAATCAGAATCACGAAATCACAATGACGCAATCACAATGACGCAATCACAATCACGCAAGCACAATCACGCAATCACAATCACAATCACTATCACACAATCACAATCACAATGACACAATCACCATCACACAATCACAATCACACAATCACAATCACACAATCACAATCACACAATCACAATCACACAATCACAATCACACAATCACAATCACACAATCACAATCACACAATCACAATCACACAATCACAATCACACAATCACAATCACGATCACGCAATCACATTCACACAATCACACAATCACAATCACACAATCACAATCACACATTCACAATCACATAATCACAATCACACAAACACAATCGCGCAATCACAATCGCGCAATCACAATGACGCAATCACAGTCACGCAATCACAATCACACAATCACAATCACACAATCACAGTCACACAATCACAATCACACAATCACAATCACACAATCACAATCACGCAATCACAATCACGCAATCACAATCACGCAATCACAATCACGCAATCACAATCACGCAATCACAATCACGCAATCACAATCACGCAATCACAATCACGCAATCACAATCACGCAATCACAATCACGCAATCACAATCACGCAATCACAATCACGCAATCACAATCACGCAATCACAATCACGCAATCACAATCACGCAATCACAATCACACAATCACAATCACACAATCACAATCACACAATCACAATCACACAATCACAATCACACAATCACAATCACACAATCACAATCACACAATCACAATCACACAATCACAATCACACAATCACAATCACACAATCACAATCACACAATCACAATCACACAATCACAATCACACAATCACACAATCACAATCACACAATCACAATCACACAATCACAATCACACAATCACAATCACACAATCACAATCACACAATCACAATCACACAATCACAATCACACAATCACAATCACACAATCACAATCACACAATCACAATCACACAATCACGCAATCACAATCACGCAATCAGAATCACGCAATCACAATCACGCAATCACAATCACGCAATGACAATCACGCAATCACAATCACGCAATCACAATCACGCAATCACAATCACGCTATCACAATCACGCAATCACAATCACGCAATCACAATCACGCCATCACAATCACGCAATCACAATCACGCAGTCACAATCACGCAATCAGAATTACGCAATCACAATCACGCAATCACAATCACGCAATCACAATCACGCAATCACAATCACGCAATCAGAATTACGCAATCACAATGACGCAATCACAATCACGCAATCACAATCACGTCATTCACAATCACGCATTCACAATCACACAATCACAATCACACAATCACAATCACACATTCACAATCACACAATCACAATCACACATACACTATCGCGCAATCACAATCGCGCAGTCACAATGACGCAATCATAATCAAGCAATCACAATCACGCAAGCACAATCACGCAATCACAATCACAATCACTATCACACAATCACAATCACACAATCACAATCACACAATCACAATCACGCAATCACAATCACACAATCACAATCACGCAATCACAATCATACAATCACAATCACACAATCACAATCACACAATCACAATCACGCAATCACAATCACACAATCACAATCACACAATCACAATCACACAATCACAATCACACAATCACAATCACACAATCACAATCACACAATCACAATCACACAATCACAATCACACAATCACAATCACACAATCACAATCACACAATCACAATCACAATCACACAATCACAATCACACAATCACAATCACACAATCACAATCACGCAATCACAATCACGCAATCACAATCACGCAATCACAATCACGCAATCACAATCAGACAATCACAGTCACACAATCACAATCACACAATCTCAATCGCACAATCACAATCATACAATCACAATCACACAATCACAATCACACAACCACAATAACAAAATCACAGCCACGCAATCACAATAATAAAATCACAGTTACGCAATCACAATAACTCAATCACAATGACGCAATCACAGTCACGCAATCACAATCACACAATCACAATCACGCAATCACAATCACGCAATCACAATCACACAATCACAATCACACAATCACAATCACACAATCACAATCACACAATCACAATCACACAATCACAATCACACAATCACAATCACACAATCACAATCACACAATCAAAATCACACAATCACAATCACACAATCACAATCACACAATCACAATCACACAATCACAATCACACAATCACAATCACAATCACACAATCACAATCATGCAATCACAATCACTCAATCACAATCACACAATCACAATCACACAATCACAATCACACAATCACAATCACACAAACACAATCGCGCAATCACAATCGCGCAATCACAATGACGCAATCACAGTCACGCAATCACAATCACGCTATCAGAATCACGCAATCACAATGACGCAATCACAATCACACAATCACAATCACACAATCACAATCACACAATCACAATCACACAATCACAATCACAATCACGCAATCACAATCATGCAATCACAATCACTCAATCACAATCACACAATCACAATCACACAATCACAATCACACAACCACAATAACAAAATCACAGTCACGCAATCACAATAACTCAATCACAATGACGCAATCACAGTCACGCAATCACAATCACGCAATCCGAATCACGCAATCACAATGACGCAATCACAATGACGCAATCACAATGACGCAATCACAATCACACAATCACAATCACACAATCACAATCACACAATCACAATCACGCAATCACAATCACGCAATCACAATCACGCAATCGCAATCAGGCAATCACAATCACAGTCACACAATCACAATCACGCAATCACAATCACGCAATCACAATCACGCAATCACAATCACCCAATCACAATCACACAATCACAATCACACAATCACAATCACACAATCACAATCACACAATCACAATCACACAATCACAATCACACAATCACAATCACACAATCACAATCACACAATCACAATCACACAATCACAATCACACAATCACAATCACGCAATCACAATCACGCAATCACAATCACGCAATCACAATCACACATTCACAATCACACAGTCACAAACACACAAACACTATCACACAATCACAATCACACAATCCCAATCGCACAATCACTATCGCACAATCACAATCACACAATCACAATCACACAATCACAATCACACATTCACAATCACACAATCACAATCACACAAACACTATCGCGCAATCACAATCGCGCAGTCACAATGACGCAATCACAATCACGCAATCACAATCACGCAAGCACAATCACGCAATCACAATCACAATCACTATCACACAATCACAATCACACAATCACACAATCACAATCACACAATCACAATCACACAATCACAATCACGCAATCACAATCACACAATCACAATCACGCAATCACAATCATACAATCACAATCACACAATCACAATCACACAATCACAATCACGCAATCACAATCACGCAATCACAATCACAATCAGACAATCACAGTCACACAATCACAATCACACAATCACAATCGCACAATCACAATCATACAATCACAATCACACAATCACAATCACACAACGACAATAACAAAATCACAGTCACGCAATCACAATAACAAAATCACAGTCACGCAATTACAATAACTCAATCACAATGACGCAATCACAGTCACGCAATCACAATCACACAACCACAATCACGCAATCACAATCACACAATCACAATCACACAATCACAATCACACAATCACAATCACACAATCACAATCACACAATCACAATCACACAATCACAATCACACAATCACAATCACACAATCACACAATCACAATCACACATCACAATCACACAATCACGCAATCACAACCACGCAATCAGAATCACGCAATCACAATCACGCAATCACAATCACGCAATCACAATCACGCAATCACAATCACGCAATCACAATCACGCTATCACAATCACGCAATCACAATCACGCAATCACAATCACGCCATCACAATCACGCAATCACAATCACGCAATCACAATCACGCAATCAGAATTACGCAATCACAATCACGCAATCACAATCACGCAATCACAATCACGCAATCACAATCACGCAATCACAATCACGCAATCAGAATTACGCAATCACAATGACACAATCACAATCACGCAATCACAATCACGTCATTCACAATCACGCATTCACAATCACACAATCACAATCACACAATCACAATCACATATTCACAATCACACAATCACAATCACACAAACACAATCGCGCAATCACAATCGCGCAATCACAATGACGCAATCACAATCACGCAATCACAATCACGCAAGCACAACCACGCAATCACAATCACAATCACTATCACACAATCACAATAACACAATCACAATCACGCAATCACAATAACTCAATCACAATGACGCAATCACAGTCACGCAATCACAATCACGCTATCAGAATCACGCAATCACAATGACGCAATCACAATCACGCAATCACAATCACGTCATTCACAATCGCGCAATCACAATGACGCAATCACAGTCACGCACTCACAATCACACAATCACAATCACACAATCACAATCACAGAATCACAATCACACAATCACAATCACACAATCACAATCACACAATCACAATCACACAATCACAATCACACAATCACAATCACACAATCACAATCACACAATCACAATCACACAATCACAATCACACAATCACAATCACACAATCACAATCACACAATCACAATCACACAATCACAATCACACAATCACAATCACACAATCACAATCACGCAATCACAATCACGCAATCACAATCACGCAATCACAATCACACAATCACAACCACGCAATCACAATCATACAATCACAATCACACAATCACAATCACGCAATCACAATCACGCAATCACAATCACGCAATCACAATCACAATCAGACAATCACAGTCACACAATCACAATCACACAATCACAATCGCACAATCACAATCATACAATCACAATCACACAATCACAATCACACAATCACAATCACACAATCACAATCACACAATCACAATCACACAATCACAATCACGCAATCACAATCACGCAATCACAATCACGCAATCACAATCACGCAATCACAATCACCCAATCACAATCACACAATCACACAATCACACAGTCACAATCACACAATCACAATAACACAATCACCATCACACAATCACAATCACAGAATCACAATCACACATTCACAGTCACACAATCACAATCACACAAACACAATCACACAATCACAATCACGCAATCACAATCACGCAATCACAATCACACAATCACAATCACACAATCACAATCACACAATCACAATCACACAATCACAATCACACAATCACAATCACACAATCACAATCACACAATCACAATCACACAATCACAATCACACAATCACAATCACACAATCACAATCACACAATCACAATCACACAATCACAATCACACAATCACAATCACACAATCACAATCACACAATCACAATCACACAATCACAATCACACAATCACGCAATCAGAATCACGAAATCACAATGACGCAATCACAATGACGCAATCACAATCACGCAAGCACAATCACGCAATCACAATCACAATCACTATCACACAATCACAATCACAATGACACAATCACCATCACACAATCACAATCACACAATCACAATCACACAATCACAATCACACAATCACAATCACACAATCACAATCACACAATCACAATCACACAATCACAATCACACAATCACAATCACACAATCACAATCACACGATCACAATCACACAATCACAACCACACAATCACAATCACACAATCACAATCACACAACCACAATAACAAAATCACAGTCACGCAATCACAATAACTCAATCACAATGACGCAATCACAGTCACGCAATCACAGTCACGCAATCACAATCACGCAATCAGGATCACGCAATCACAATGACGCAATCACAATGACGCAATCACATTGACGCAATCACAATCACACAATCACAATCACACAATCACAATCACACAATCACAATCACGCAATCACAATCACACAATCACAATCACGCAATCACAATCACGCAATCACAATCACGCAATCGCAATCAGGCAATCACAATCACAGTCACACAATCACAATCACACAAACACAATCGCGCAATCATAATCACGCAATCACAATGACGCAATCACAGTCACGCAATCACAATCACGCAATCACAATCACGCAATCAGAATTACGCAATCACAATGACGCAATCACAATCACGCAATCACAATCACGTCATTCACAATCACGCATTCACAATCACACAATCACAATCACACAATCACAATCACACATTCACAATCACACAATCACAATCACACAAACGCAATCGCGCAATCACAATCGCGCAGTCGCAATGACGCAATCACAATCACGCAATCACAATCACGCAAGCACAATCACGCAATCACAATCACAATCACTATCACACAATCACAATAACACAATCACAATCACGCAATCACAACAACTCAATCACAATGACGCAATCACAGTCACGCAATCACAATAACGCTATCAGAATCACGCAATCACAATGACGCAATCACAATCACGCATTCACAATCACGTCATTCACAATCACGCATTCACAATCACACAATCACAATCACACAATCACAATCACACAATCACAATCACACAATCACAATCACACAATCACAATCACACAATCACAATCACACAATCACAATCACACAATCACAATCACACAATCACAATCACACAATCACAATCACACAATCACAATCACACAATCACAATCACACAATCACAATCACACAATCACAATCACACAATCACAATCACGCAATCACGATCACGCAATCACAATCACGCAATCGCAATCAGGCAATCACAATCACAGTCACACAATCACAATAACGCAATCACAACCACGCAATCACAATCACTCAATCACAATCACACAATCACGATCACGCAATCACAATCACACAATCGCAATCACACAATCACAATAACACAATCACAATCACACAATCACAATCACAGAATCACAATCACACATTCACAATCACACAATCACAATCACACAAACACAATCACACAATCACAATCACGCAATCACAATCACGCAATCACAATCGCGCAATCAGAATCCCGCAATCAGACTCACGCAATCACAATGACGCAATCACAGTCATGCAATCACAATCACGCAATCACAATCACGCAATCAGAATCACGAAATCACAATGACGCAATCACAATGACGCAATCACAATCACGCAAGCACCATCACGCAATCACAATCACAATCACTATCACACAATCACAATCACAATGAAACAATCACCATCACACAATCACAATCACACAATCACAATCACACAATCACAATCACACAATCACAATCACACAATCACAATCACACAATCACAATCACACAATCACAATCACACAATCACAATCACACAATCACAATCACACAATCACAATCACACAATCACAATCACACAATCACAATCACACAATCACAATCACACAATCACAATCACACAATCACAATCACACAATCACAATCACACAATCACAATCACACAATCACAATCACACAATCACAATCACACAATCACAATCACACAATCACAATCACACAATCACAATCACACAATCACAATCACACAATCACAATCACACAATCACAATCACACAATCACAATCACACAATCACAATCACACAATCACAATCACACAATCACAATCACACAATCACAATCACACAATCACAATCACACAATCACAATCACACAATCACAATCACACAATCACAATCACACAATCACAATCACACAATCACAATCACACAATCACAATCACACAATCACAATCACACAATCACAATCACACAATCACAATCACACAATCACAATCACACAATCACAATCACACAATCACAATCACACAATCACAATCACACAATCACAATCACACAATCACAATCACACAATCACTCAATCACAATCACACAATCACAATCACACAAACACAATCACAATCACGTAATCACAATCACACAATCACAATCATGCAATCACAATCACTCAATCACAATCACACAATCACAATCACACAATCACAATCACACAACCACAATAACAAAATCACAGTCACGCAATCACAATAACTCAATCACAATGACGCAATCACAGTCACGCAATCACAGTCACGCAATCACAATCACGCAATCACAATGACGCAATCACAATGACGCAATCACAATCACGCAATCACAATCACACATTCACAATCACACAGTCACAATCACACAAACACAATCACACAATCACAATCACACAATCCCAATCGCACAATCACTATCGCACAATCACAATCACACAATCACAATCACACAATCACAATCACACAATCACAATCACACATTCACAATCACATAATCACAATCACACAAACACAATCGCGCAATCATAATCACGCAATCACAATGACGCAATCACAGTCACGCGATCACAATCACGCAATCACAATCACGCAATCAGAATTACGCAATCACAATGACGCAATCACAATCACGCAATCACAATCACGCAATCACAATCACGCAATCACAGTCACACAATCACAATCACGCAATCACAATCACGCAATCACAATCACAATCAGACAATCACAGTCACACAATCACAATCGCACAATCACAATCGCACAATCACAATCGCACAATCACAATCGCACAATCCCAATCACACAATCACAATCACGCAATCACAATCACGCAATCACAATCACGCAATCACAATCACGCAATCACAATCACGCAATCGCAATCACGCAATCGCAATCACGCAATCGCAATCAGGCAATCACAATCACAGTCACACAATCACAATAACGCAATCACAACCACGCAATCACAATCACTCAATCACAATCACACAATCACGATCACGCAATCACAATCACACAATCGCAATCACATAATCACAATAACACAATCACAATCACACAATCACAATCACAGTATCACAATCACACATTCACAATCACACAATCACAATCACACAAACACAATCACGCAATCACAATCACGCAATCACAATCACGCAATCACAATCGCGCAATCAGAACCCCGCAATGAGACTCACGCAATCACAATGACGCAATCACAGTCACGCAATCACAATCACGCAATCACAATCACGCAATCAGAATCACGAAATCACAATGACGCAATCACAATGACGCAATCACAATCACGCAATCAGAATCACGAAATCACAATGACGCAATCACAATGACGCAATCACAATCACGCAAGCACAATCACGCAATCACAATCACAATCACTATCACACAATCACAATCACAATGACACAATCACGCAATCACAATCACAATCACTATCACACAATCACAATCACAATGACACAATCACCATCACACAATCACAATCACACAATCACAATCACACAATCACAATCACACAATCACAATCACACAATCACAATCACACAATCACAATCACACAATCACAATCACACAATCACAATCACACAATCACAATCACACAATCACAATCACACAATCACAATCACACAATCACAATCACACAATCACAATCACACAATCACAATCACACAATCACAATCACACAATCACAATCACACAATCACAATCACACAATCACAATCACACAATCACAATCACACAAACACTATCGCGCAATCACAATCGCGCAGTCACAATGACGCAATCACAATCACGCAATCACAATCACGCAAGCACAATCACGCAATCACAATCACAATCACTATCACACAATCACAATCACACAATCACACAATCACAATCACACAATCACAATCACGCAATCACAATCACACAATCACAATCACGCAATCACAATCATACAATCACAATCACACAATCACAATCACACAATCACAATCACACATTCACAATCACACAATCACAATCACACAAACACTATCGCGCAATCACAATCGCGCAGTCACAATGACGCAATCACAATGACGCAATCACAATCACGCAAGCACAATCACGCAATCACAATCACAATCACTATCACACAATCACAATCACAATGACACAATCACGCAATCACAATCACAATCACTATCACACAATCACAATCACAATGACACAATCACCATCACACATTCACAATCACACAGTCACAAACACACAAACACTATCACACAATCACAATCACACAATCCCAATCGCACAATCACTATCGCACAATCACAATCACACAATCACAATCACACAATCACAATCACACATTCACAATCACACAATCACAATCACACAAACACAATCGCGCAATCATAATCACGCAATCACAATGACGCAATCACAGTCACGCAATCACAATCACGCAATCACAATCACGCAATCAGAATTACGCAATCACAATGACGCAATCACAATCACGCAATCACAATCACGTCATTCACAATCACGCATTCACAATCACACAATCACAATCACACAATCACAATCACACAATCACAATCACACATTCACAATCACACAATCACAATCACACAAACACTATCGCGCAATCACAATCGCGCAGTCACAATGACGCAATCACAATCACGCAATCACAATCACGCAAGCACAATCACGCAATCACAATCACAATCACTATCACACAATCACAATCACACAATCACACAATCACAATCACACAATCACAATCACGCAATCACAATCACACAATCACAATCACGCAATCACAATCATACAATCACAATCACACAATCACAATCACACAATCACAATCACGCAATCACAATCACGCAATCACAATCACAATCAGACAATCACAGTCACACAATCACAATCACACAATCACAATCGCACAATCACAATCATACAATCACAATCACACAATCACAATCACACAACGACAATAACAAAATCACAGTCACGCAATCACAATAACAAAATCACAGTCACGCAATTACAATAACTCAATCACAATGACGCAATCACAGTCACGCAATCACAATCACACAACCACAATCACGCAATCACAATCACACAATCACAATCACACAATCACAATCACACAATCACAATCACACAATCACAATCACACAATCACAATCACACAATCACACAATCACAATCACACATCACAATCACACAATCACGCAATCACAACCACGCAATCAGAATCACGCAATCACAATCACGCAATCACAATCACGCAATCACAATCACGCAATCACAATCACGCAATCACAATCACGCTATCACAATCACGCAATCACAATCACGCAATCACAATCACGCCATCACAATCACGCAATCACAATCACGCAATCACAATCACGCAATCAGAATTACGCAATCCCAATCACGCAATCACAATCACGCAATCACAATCACGCAATCACAATCACGCAATCACAATCACGCAATCAGAATTACGCAATCACAATGACACAATCACAATCACGCAATCACAATCACGTCATTCACAATCACGCATTCACAATCACACAATCACAATCACACAATCACAATCACATATTCACAATCACACAATCACAATCACACAAACACAATCGCGCAATCACAATCGCGCAATCACAATGACGCAATCACAATCACGCAATCACATTCACGCAAGCACAACCACGCAGTCACAATCACAATCACTATCACACAATCACAATAACACAATCACAATCACGCAATCACAATAACTCAATCACAATGACGCAATCACAATCACACAATCACAATCACACAATCACAATCACACAATCACAATCACACAATCACAATCACACAATCACAATCACACAATCACAATCACACAATCACAATCACACAATCACAATCACACAATCACAATCACACAATCACAGTCACGCACTCACAATCACACAATCACAATCACACAATCACAATCACACAATCACAATCACACAATCACAATCACACAATCACAATCACACAATCACAATCACACAATCACAATCACACAATCACAATCACACAATCACAATCACACAATCACAATCACACAATCACAATCACACAATCACAATCACACAATCACAATCACACAATCACAATCACACAATCACAATCACACAATCACAATCACACAATCACTCAATCACAATCACACAATCACAATCACACAAACACAATCACAATCACGCAATCACAATCACACAATCACAATCATGCAATCACAATCACTCAATCACAATCACACAATCACAATCACACAATCACAATCACACAACCACAATAACAAAATCACAGTCACGCAATCACAGTCACGCAATCACAATAACTCAATCACAATGACGCAATCACAGTCACGCAATCACAGTCACGCAATCACAATCACGCAATCACAATGACGCAATCACAATGACGCAATCACAATCACGCAATCACAATCACACATTCACAATCACACAGTCACAATCACACAAACACAATCACACAATCACAATCACACAATCCCAATCGCACAATCACTATCGCACAATCACAATCACACAATCACAATCACACAATCACAATCACACAATCACAATCACACATTCACAATCACATAATCACAATCACACAAACACAATCGCGCAATCATAATCACGCAATCACAATGACGCAATCACAGTCACGCGATCACAATCACGCAATCACAATCACGCAATCAGAATTACGCAATCACAATGACGCAATCACAATCACGCAATCACAATCACGCAATCACAATCACGCAATCACAGTCACACAATCACAATCACGCAATCACAATCACGCAATCACAATCACAATCAGACAATCACAGTCACACAATCACAATCGCACAATCACAATCGCACAATCACAATCGCACAATCACAATCGCACAATCCCAATCACACAATCACAATCACGCAATCACAATCACGCAATCACAATCACGCAATCACAATCACGCAATCACAATCACGCAATCGCAATCACGCAATCGCAATCACGCAATCACAATCAGGCAATCACAATCACAGTCACACAATCACAATAACGCAATCACAACCACGCAATCACAGTCACTCAATCACCATCACACAATCACGATCACGCAATCACAATCACACAATCGCAATCACATAATCACAATAACACAATCACAATCACACAATCACAATCACAGTATCACAATCACACATTCACAATCACACAATCACAATCACACAAACACAATCACGCAATCACAATCACGCAATCACAATCACGCAATCACAATCGCGCAATCAGAACCCCGCAATCAGACTCACGCAATCACAATGACGCAATCACAGTCACGCAATCACAATCACGCAATCACAATCACGCAATCAGAATCACGAAATCACAATGACGCAATCACAATGACGCAATCACAATCACGCAAGCACAATCACGCAATCACAATCACAATCACTATCACACAATCACAATCACAATGACACAATCACGCAATCACAATCACAATCACTATCACACAATCACAATCACAATGACACAATCACCATCACACATTCACAATCACACAGTCACAAACACACAAACACTATCACACAATCACAATCACACAATCCCAATCGCACAATCACTATCGCACAATCACAATCACACAATCACAATCACACAATCACAATCACACATTCACAATCACACAATCACAATCACACAAACACAATCGCGCAATCATAATCACGCAATCACAATGACGCAATCACAGTCACGCAATCACAATCACGCAATCACAATCACGCAATCAGAATTACGCAATCACAATGACGCAATCACAATCACGCAATCACAATCACGTCATTCACAATCACGCATTCACAATCACACAATCACAATCACACAATCACAATCACACATTCACAATCACACAATCACAATCACACAAACACTATCGCGCAATCACAATCGCGCAGTCACAATGACGCAATCACAATCACGCAATCACAATCACGCAAGCACAATCACGCAATCACAATCACAATCACTATCACACAATCACAATCACACAATCACACAATCACAATCACACAATCACAATCACGCAATCACAATCACACAATCACAATCACGCAATCACAATCATACAATCACAATCACACAACGACAATAACAAAATCACAGTCACGCAATCACAATAACAAAATCACAGTCACGCAATTACAATAACTCAATCACAATGACGCAATCACAGTCACGCAATCACAATCACACAACCACAATCACGCAATCACAATCACACAATCACAATCACACAATCACAATCACACAATCACAATCACACAATCACAATCACACAATCACAATCACACAATCACACAATCACAATCACACATCACAATCACACAATCACGCAATCACAACCACGCAATCAGAATCACGCAATCACAATCACGCAATCACAATCACGCAATCACAATCACGCAATCACAATCACGCAATCACAATCACGCTATCACAATCACGCAATCACAATCACGCAATCACAATCACGCCATCACAATCACGCAATCACAATCACGCAATCACAATCACGCAATCAGAATTACGCAATCACAATCACACAATCACAATCACACAATCACAATCACACAATCACAATCACACAATCACAATCACACAATCACAATCACACAATCACGCAATCAGAATCACGAAATCACAATGACGCAATCACAATGACGCAATCACAATCACGCAAGCACAATCACGCAATCACAATCACAATCACTATCACACAATCACAATCACAATGACACAATCACCATCACACAATCACAATCACACAATCACAATCACACAATCACAATCACACAATCACAATCACACAATCACAATCACACAATCACAATCACACAATCACAATCACACAATCACAATCACACAATCACAATCACACAATCACAATCACACAATCACAATCACACGATCACAATCACACAATCACAACCACACAATCACAATCACACAATCACAATCACACAACCACAATAACAAAATCACAGTCACGCAATCACAATAACTCAATCACAATGACGCAATCACAGTCACGCAATCACAGTCACGCAATCACAATCACGCAATCAGGATCACGCAATCACAATGACGCAATCACAATGACGCAATCACATTGACGCAATCACAATCACACAATCACAATCACACAATCACAATCACACAATCACAATCACGCAATCACAATCACACAATCACAATCACGCAATCACAATCACGCAATCACAATCACGCAATCGCAATCAGGCAATCACAATCACAGTCACACAATCACAATCACACAAACACAATCGCGCAATCATAATCACGCAATCGCAATGACGCAATCACAGTCACGCAATCACAATCACGCAATCACAATCACGCAATCAGAATTACGCAATCACAATGACGCAATCACAATCACGCAATCACAATCACGTCATTCACAATCACGCATTCACAATCACACAATCACAATCACACAATCACAATCACACATTCACAATCACACAATCACAATCACACAAACGCAATCGCGCAATCACAATCGCGCAGTCGCAATGACGCAATCACAATCACGCAATCACAATCACGCAAGCACAATCACGCAATCACAATCACAATCACTATCACACAATCACAATAACACAATCACAATCACGCAATCACAATAACTCAATCACAATGACGCAATCACAGTCACGCAATCACAATAACGCTATCAGAATCACGCAATCACAATGACGCAATCACAATCACGCATTCACAATCACGTCATTCACAATCACGCATTCACAATCACACAATCACAATCACACAATCACAATCACACAATCACAATCACACAATCACAATCACACAATCACAATCACACAATCACAATCACGCAATCACGATCACGCAATCACAATCACGCAATCGCAATCAGGCAATCACAATCACAGTCACACAATCACAATAACGCAATCACAACCACGCAATCACAATCACTCAATCACAATCACACAATCACGATCACGCAATCACAATCACACAATCGCAATCACACAATCACAATAACACAATCACAATCACACAATCACAATCACAGAATCACAATCACACATTCACAATCACACAATCACAATTACACAAACACAATCACACAATCACAATCACGCAATCACAATCACGCAATCACAATCGCGCAATCAGAATCCCGCAATCAGACTCACGCAATCACAATGACGCAATCACAGTCATGCAATCACAATCACGCAATCACAATCACGCAATCAGAATCACGAAATCACAATGACGCAATCACAATGACGCAATCACAATCACGCAAGCACCATCACGCAATCACAATCACAATCACTATCACACAATCACAATCACAATGAAACAATCACCATCACACAATCACAATCACACAATCACAATCACACAATCACAATCACACAATCACAATCACACAATCACAATCACACAATCACAATCACACAATCACAATCACACAATCACAATCACACAATCACAATCACACAATCACAATCACACAATCACAATCACACAATCACAATCACACAATCACAATCACACAATCACAATCACACAATCACAATCACACAATCACAATCACACAATCACAATCACACAATCACAATCACACAATCACAATCACACAATCACAATCACACAATCACAATCACACAATCACAATCACACAATCACAATCACACAATCACAATCACACAATCACAATCACACAATCACAATCACACAATCACAATCACACAATCACAATCACACAATCACAATCACACAATCACAATCACACAATCACAATCACAATCACTATCACACAATCACAATAACACAATCACAATCACGCAATCACAATAACTCAATCACAATGACGCAATCACAGTCACGCAATCACAATAACGCTATCAGAATCACGCAATCACAATGACGCAATCACAATCACGCATTCACAATCACGTCATTCACAATCACGCATTCACAATCACACAATCACAATCACACAATCACAATCACACAATCACAATCACACAATCACAATCACACAATCACAATCACACAATCACAATCACGCAATCACGATCACGCAATCACAATCACGCAATCGCAATCAGGCAATCACAATCACAGTCACACAATCACAATAACGCAATCACAACCACGCAATCACAATCACTCAATCACAATCACACAATCACGATCACGCAATCACAATCACACAATCGCAATCACACAATCACAATAACACAATCACAATCACACAATCACAATCACAGAATCACAATCACACATTCACAATCACACAATCACAATTACACAAACACAATCACACAATCACAATCACGCAATCACAATCACGCAATCACAATCGCGCAATCAGAATCCCGCAATCAGACTCACGCAATCACAATGACGCAATCACAGTCATGCAATCACAATCACGCAATCACAATCACGCAATCAGAATCACGAAATCACAATGACGCAATCACAATGACGCAATCACAATCACGCAAGCACCATCACGCAATCACAATCACAATCACTATCACACAATCACAATCACAATGAAACAATCACCATCACACAATCACAATCACACAATCACAATCACACAATCACAATCACACAATCACAATCACACAATCACAATCACACAATCACAATCACACAATCACAATCACACAATCACAATCACACAATCACAATCACACAATCACAATCACACAATCACAATCACACAATCACAATCACACAATCACAATCACACAATCACAATCACACAATCACAATCACACAATCACAATCACACAATCACAATCACACAATCACAATCACACAATCACAATCACACAATCACAATCACACAATCACAATCACACAATCACAATCACACAATCACAATCACACAATCACAATCACACAATCACAATCACACAATCACAATCACACAATCACAATCACACAATCACAATCACACAATCACAATCACACAATCACAATCACACAATCACAATCACACAATCACAATCACACAATCACAATCACACAATCACAATCACACAATCACAATCACACAATCACAATCACACAATCACAATCACACAATCACAATCACACAATCACAATCACACAATCACAATCACACAATCACAATCACACAATCACAATCACACAATCACAATCACACAATCACAATCACACAATCACAATCACACAATCACAATCACACAATCACAATCACACAAACACAATCACACAATCACAATCACACAATCCCAATCGCACAATCACTATCGCACAATCACAATCACACAATCACAATCACACAATCACAATCACACAATCACAATCACACATTCACAATCACATAATCACAATCACACAAACACAATCGCGCAATCATAATCACGCAATCACAATGACGCAATCACAGTCACGCGATCACAATCACGCAATCACAATCACGCAATCAGAATTACGCAATCACAATGACGCAATCACAATCACGCAATCACAATCACGCAATCACAATCACGCAATCACAGTCACACAATCACAATCACGCAATCACAATCACGCAATCACAATCACAATCAGACAATCACAGTCACACAATCACAATCGCACAATCACAATCGCACAATCACAATCGCACAATCACAATCGCACAATCACAATCGCACAATCCCAATCACACAATCACAATCACGCAATCACAATCACGCCATCACAATCACGCAATCACAATCACGCAATCACAATCACGCAATCGCAATCACGCAATCGCAATCACGCAATCGCAATCAGGCAATCACAATCACAGTCACACAATCACAATAACGCAATCACAACCACGCAATCACAATCACTCAATCACAATCACACAATCACGATCACGCAATCACAATCACACAATCGCAATCACATAATCACAATAACACAATCACAATCACACAATCACAATCACAGTATCACAATCACACATTCACAATCACACAATCACAATCACACAAACACAATCACGCAATCACAATCACGCAATCACAATCACGCAATCACAATCGCGCAATCAGAACCCCGCAATCAGACTCACGCAATCACAATGACGCAATCACAGTCACGCAATCACAATCACGCAATCACAATCACGCAATCAGAATCACGAAATCACAATGACGCAATCACAATCACGCAAGCACAATCACGCAATCACAATCACAATCACTATCACACAATCACAATCACAATGACACAATCACGCAATCACAATCACAATCACTATCACACAATCACAATCACAATGACACAATCACCATCACACAATCACAATCACACAATCACAATCACACAATCACAATCACACAATCACAATCACACAATCACAATCACACAATCACAATCACACAATCACAATCACACAATCACAATCACACAATCACAATCACACAATCACAATCACACAATCACAATCACACAATCACAATCACACAATCACAATCACACAATCACAATCACACAATCACAATCACACAATCACAATCACACAATCACAATCACACAATCACAATCACACAATCACAATCACACAATCACAATCACAATCACACAATCACAATCACACAATCACAATCACACAATCACAATCACACAATCACAATCACACAATCACAATCACACAATCACAATCACACAATCACAATCACACAATCACAATCACACAATCACAATCACACCATCACAATCACACAATCACAATCACACAATCACAATCACACAATCACAATCACACAATCACAATCACACAATCACAATCACACAATCACAATGACGCAATCACAGTCACGCAATCACAGTCACGCAATCACAGTCACGCAATCACAATCACGCAATCAGAATCACGCAATCACAATGACGCAATCACAATGACGCAATCACAATCACGCAATCACAATCACGCATTCACAATCACACATTCACAATCACACAGTCACAATCACACAAACACAATCACACAATCACAATCACACAATCCCAATCGCACAATCACTATGGCACAATCACAATCACACAATCACAATCACACAATCACAATCACACAATCACAATCACACATTCACAATCACACAATCACAATCACACAATCACAATCACACAATCACAATCACACAATCACAATCACACAATCACAATCACACAATCACAATCACACAATCACAATCACACAATCACAATCACACAATCACAATCACACAATCACAATCACACAATCACAATCACACAATCACAATCACACAATCACAATCACACAATCACAATCACACAATCACAATCACAATCACACAATCACAATCACACAATCACAATCACACAATCACAATCACACAATCACAATCACACAATCACAATCACACAATCACAATCACACAATCACAATCACACAATCACAATCACACCATCACAATCACACAATCACAATCACACAATCACAATCACACAATCACAATCACACAATCACAATCACACAATCACAATCACAGAATCACAATGACGCAATCACAGTCACGCAATCACAGTCACGCAATCACAGTCACGCAATCACAATCACGCAATCAGAATCACGCAATCACAATGACGCAATCACAATGACGCAATCACAATCACGCAATCACAATCACGCATTCACAATCACACATTCACAATCACACAGTCACAATCACACAAACACAATCACACAATCACAATCACACAATCCCAATCGCACAATCACTATGGCACAATCACAATCACACAATCACAATCACACAATCACAATCACACAATCACAATCACACATTCACAATCACACAATCACAGTCACACAAACACAATCGCGCAATCACAATCGCGCAATCACAGTCACGCAATCACAATCACGCAATCACAATCACGCAAGCACAACCACGCAATCACAATCACAATCACTATCACACAATCACAATAACACAATCACAATCACGCAATCACAATAACTCAATCACAATGACGCAATCACAGTCACGCAATCACAATCACGCTATCAGAATCACGCAATCACAATGACGCAATCACAATCACGCAATCACAATCACGTCATTCACAATCACGCATTCACAATCACACAATCACAATCACACAATCACAATCACACATTCACAATCACACATTCACAATCACACAATCACAATCACACAAACACAATCGCGCAATCACAATCGCGCAATCACAATGACGCAATCATAGTCACGCAATCACAATCACACAATCACAATCACACAATCACAATCACACAATCACAATCACACAATCACAATCACACAATCACAATCACGCAATCACAATCACGCAATCACAATCACAATCAGACAATCACAGTCACACAATCACAATCACACAATCACAATCGCACAATCACAATCGCACAATCACAATCACACAATCACAATCACACAATCACAATCACACAATCACAATCACACAATCACAATCACACAATCACAATCACACAATCACAATCACACAATCACAATCACACAATCACAATCACACAATCACAATCACACAATCACAATCACACAATCACAATCACACAATCACAATCACACAATCACAATCACACAATCACGATCACGCAATCACAATCACACAATCGCAATCACACAATCACAATAACACAATCACAATCACACAATCACAATCACAGAATCACAATCACACATTCACAATCACACAATCACAATCACACAAACACAATCACACAATCACAATCACGCAATCACAATCTCGCAATCACAATCGCGCAATCAGAATCCCGCAATCAGACTCACGCAATCACAATGACGCAATCACAGTCACGCAATCACAATCACGCAATCACAATCACGCAATCAGAATCACGAAATCACAATGACGCAATCACAATGACGCAATCACAATCACGCAAGCACAATCACGCAATCACAATCACAATCACTATCACACAATCACAATCACAATGACACAATCACCATCACACAATCACAATCACACAACCACAATCACACAATCACAATCACACAATCACAATCACACAATCACAATCACACAATCACAATCACACAATCACAATCACACAATCACAATCACGATCACGCAATCACATTCACACAATCACACAATCACAATCACACAATCACAATCACACATTCACAATCACATAATCACAATCACACAAACACAATCGCGCAATCACAATCGCGCAATCACAATGACGCAATCACAGTCACGCAATCACAATCACACAATCACAATCACACAATCACAATCACACAATCACAATCACACAATCACAATCACACAATCACAATCACACAATCACAATCACACAATCACAATCACACAATCACAATCACACAATCACAATCACACAATCACAATCACACAATCACAATCACACAATCACAATCACACAATCACGCAATCACAATCACGAAATCAGAATCACGAAATCACAATGACGCAATCACAATGACGCAATCACAATCACGCAAGCACAATCACGCAATCACAATCACAATCACTATCACACAATCACAATCACAATGACACAATCACCATCACACAATCACAATCACACAATCACAATCACACAATCACAATCACACAATCACAATCACACAATCACAATCACACAATCACAATCACACAATCACAATCACACAATCACAATCACACAATCACAATCACACGATCACAATCACACAATCACAACCACACAATCACAATCACACAATCACAATCACAATCACGCAATCACAACCATGCAATCACAATCACTCAATCACAATCACACAATCACAGTCACACAATCACAATCACACAACCACAATAACAAAATCACAGTCACGCAATCACAATAACTCAATCACAATGACGCAATCACAGTCACGCAATCACAGTCACGCAATCACAATCACGCAATCAGGATCACGCAATCACAATGACGCAATCACAATGACGCAATCACAATGACGCAATCACAATCACACAATCACAATCACACAATCACAATCACACAATCACAATCACGCAATCACAATCACACAATCACAATCACGCAATCACAATCACGCAATCACAATCACGCAATCGCAATCAGGCAATCACAATCACAGTCACACAATCACAATCACACAAACACAATCGCGTAATCATAATCACGCAATCACAATGACGCAATCACAGTCACGCAATCACAATCACGCAATCACAATCACGCAATCAGAATTACGCAATCACAATGACGCAATCACAATCACGCAATCACAATCACGTCATTCACAATCACGCATTCACAATCACACAATCACAATCACACAATCACAATCACACATTCACAAGCACACAATCACAATCACACAAACGCAATCGCGCAATCACAATCGCGCAGTCGCAATGACGCAATCACAATCACGCAATCACAATCACGCAAGCACAATCACGCAATCACAATCACAATCACTATCACACAATCACAATAACACAATCACAATCACGCAATCACAATAACTCAATCACAATGACGCAATCACAGTCACGCAATCACAATAACGCTATCAGAATCACGCAATCACAATGACGCAATCACAATCACGCAATCACAATCACGTCATTCACAATCACGCATTCACAATCACACAATCACAATCACACAATCACAATCACACAATCACAATCACACAATCACAATCACACAATCACAATCACGCAATCACAATCACGCAATCACAATCACGCAATCACAATCACGCAATCAGAATCACGCAATCACAATCACAGTCACACAATCACAATAACGCAATCACAACCACGCAATCACAATCACTCAATCACAATCACACAATCACGATCACGCAATCACAATCACACAATCGCAATCACACAATCACAATAACACAATCACAATCACACAATCACAATCACAGAATCACAATCACACATTCACAATCACACAATCACAATCACACAAACACAATCACACAATCACAATCACGCAATCACAATCACGCAATCACAATCGCGCAATCAGAATCCCGCAATCAGACTCACGCAATCACAATGACGCAATCACAGTCACGCAATCACAATCACGCAATCACAATCACGCAATCAGAATCACGAAATCACAATGACGCAATCACAATGACGCAATCACAATCACGCAAGCACCATCACGCAATCACAATAACTCAATCACAATGACGCAATCACAGTCACGCAATCACAGTCACGCAATCACAATCACGCAATCAGAATCACGCAATCACAATGACGCAATCACAATGACGCAATCACAATCACGCAATCACAATCACACATTCACAATCACACAGTCACAATCACACAAACACAATCACACAATCACAATCACACAATCCCAATCGCACAATCACTATCGCACAATCACAATCACACAATCACAATCACACAATCACAATCACACAATCACAATCACACATTCACAATCACATAATCACAATCACACAAACACAATCGCGCAATCATAATCACGCAATCACAATGACGCAATCACAGTCACGCAATCACAATCACGCAATCACAATCACGCAATCAGAATTACGCAATCACAATGACGCAATCACAATCACGCAATCACAATCACGTCATTCACAATCACGCATTCACAATCACACAATCACAATCACACATTCACAATCACACAATCACAATCACACAAACGCAATCGCGCAATCACAATCGCGCAGTCGCAATGACGCAATCACAATCACGCAATCACAATCACGCAAGCACAATCACGCAATCACAATCACAATCACTATCACACAATCACAATAACACAATCACAATCACGCAATCACAATAACTCAATCACAATGACGCAATCACAGTCACGCAATCACAATAACGCTATCAGAATCACGCAATCACAATGACGCAATCACAATCACGCAATCACAATCACGTCATTCACAATCACGCATTCACAATCACACAATCACAATCACACAATCACAATCACGCAATCGCAATCAGGCAATCACAATCACAGTCACACAATCACAATAACGCAATCACAACCACGCAATCACAATCACTCAATCACAATCACACAATCACGATCACGCAATCACAATCACACAATCGCAATCACACAATCACAATAACACAATCACAATCACACAATCACAATCACAGAATCACAATCACACATTCACAATCACACAATCACAATCACACAAACACAATCACACAATCACAATCACGCAATCACAATCACGCAATCACAATCACGCAATCACAATCACACAATCACAATCACACAATCACAATCACACAATCACAATCACACAATCACAATCACACAATCACAATCACACAATCACAATCACACAATCACAATCACACAATCACAATCACACAATCACAATCACACAATCACAATCACACAATCACAATCACACAATCACACAATCACAATCACACAATCACAATCACAATCACACAATCACAATCATGCAATCACAATCACTCAATCACAATCACACAATCACAATCACACAACCACAATAACAAAATCACAGTCACGCAATCACAATAACTCAATCACAATGACGCAATCACAGTCACGCAATCACAGTCACGCAATCACAATCACGCAATCAGAATCACGCAATCACAATGACGCAATCACAATGACGCAATCACAATCACGCAATCACAATCACACATTCACAATCACACAGTCACAATCACACAAACACAATCACACAATCACAATCACACAATCCCAATCGCACAATCACTATCGCACAATCACAATCACACAATCACAATCACACAATCACAATCACACAATCACAATCACACATTCACAATCACATAATCACAATCACACAAACACAATCGCGCAATCATAATCACGCAATCACAATGACGCAATCACAGTCACGCGATCACAATCACGCAATCACAATCACGCAATCAGAATTACGCAATCAGAATGACGCAATTACAATCACGCAATCACAATCACGTCAATCGCAATCACGCATTCACTATCACACAATCACAATCACACAATCACAATCACACATTCACAATCACACAATCACAATCACACAAACTCAATCGCGCAATCACAATCGCGCAATCACAATCGCGCAATCACAATCGCGCAATCACAATCACGCAATCACAATCACGCAAGCACAATCACGCAATCACAATCACGCAATCACAATTACATTCACTATCACACAATCACAATCACGCAATCACAATAACTCAATCACAATGACGCAATCACAGTCACGCAATCACAATCACGCTATCAGAATCACGCAATCACAATGACGCAATCACAATCACGCAATCACAATCACGCAATCACAATCACGTCATTCACAATCACGCATTCACAATCACACAATCACAATCACACAATCACAATCACACATTCACAATCACACAATCACAATCACACAATCACAATCGCGCAATCACAATCGCGCAATCACAATGACGCAATCACAGTCACGCAATCACAATCACACAATCACAATCACACAATCACAATCACACAATCACAATCACACAATCACAATAACACAATCACAATCACGCAATCACAATAACTCAATCACAATGACGCAATCACAGTCACGCAATCACAATCACGCTATCAGAATCACGCAATCACAATGACGCAATCACAATCACGCAATCACAATCACGTCATTCACAATCACGCATTCACAATCACACATTCACAATCACACAATCACAATCACACAAACACAATCGCGCAATCACAATCGCGCAATCACAATGACGCAATCACAGTCACGCAATCACAATCACACAATCACAATCACACAATCACAATCACACAATCACACAATCACAATCACACAATCACAATCACACAATCACAATCACACAATCACGCAATCACAATCACGCAATCACAATCACGCAATCACAATCACGCAATCACAATCACGCAATCACAATCACGCAATCACAATCACGCAATCACAATCACGCAATCACAATCACGCAATCACAATCACGCAATCACAATCACGCAATCACAATCACGCAAGCACAATCACGCAATCACAATCACAATCACTATCACACAATCACAATCACACAATCACAATGACACAATCACAATCACACAATCACAATCACGCAATCACAATCACGCAATCACAATCACGCAATCACAATCACGCAATCACAATCACGCAATCACAATCACACATTCACAATCACACAGTCACAAACACACAAACACAATCACACAATCACAATCACACAATCCCAATCGCACAATCACTATCGCACAATCACAATCACACAATCACAATCACACAATCACAATCACACATTCACAATCCCACAATCACAATCACACAAACACAATCGCGCAATCATAATCACGCAATCACAATGACGCAATCACTGTCACGCAATCACAATCACGCAATCACAATCACGCAATCAGAATTACGCAATCACAATGACGCAATCACAATCACGCAATCACAATCACGTCATTCACAATCACGCATTCACAATCACACAATCACAATCACACAATCACAATCACACATTCACAATCACACAATCACAATCACACAAACACTATCGCGCAATCACAATCGCGCAGTCACAATGACGCAATCACAATCACGCAATCACAATCACGCAAGCACAATCACGTATTCACAATCACAATCACTATCACACAATCACAATCACACAATCACAATCACACAATCACAATCACGCAATCACAATCACACAATCACAATCACGCAATCACAATCACACAATCACAATCACAATCACACAATCACAATCACGCAATCACAATCACGCAATCACAATCACAATCAGACAATCACAGTCACACAATCACAATCACACAATCACAATCGCACAATCACAATCATACAATCACAATCACACAATCACAATCACACAACCACAATAACAAAATCACAGTCACGCAATCACAATAACAAAATCACAGTCACGCAATCACAATAACTCAATCACAATGACGCAATCACAATCACACAATCACAATCACGCAATCACAATCACACAATCACAATCACAATCACACAATCACAATCACACAATCACAATCACACAATCACAATCACACAATCACATTCACACAATCACAATCACACAATCACAATCACACAATCACAATCACACAATCACAATCACACAATCACAATCACAATCACACAATCACAATCATGCAATCACAATCACTCAATCACAATCACACAATCAAAATCACACAATCACAATCACACAAACACAATCGCGCAATCACAATCGCGCAATCACAATGACGCAATCACAATCACACAATCACAATCACACAATCACAATCACACAATCACAATCACACAATCACAATCACACAATCACAATCACACAATCACAATCACACAATCACAATCACACAATCACATTCACACAATCACAATCACACAATCACAATCACACAATCACAATCACACAATCACAATCACACAATCACAATCACACAATCACAATCACACAATCACAATCACACAATCACAATCACACAATCACAATCACACAATCACAATCACACAATCACAATCACACAATCACAATCACACAATCACAATCACACAATCACAATCACACAATCACAATCACACAATCACAATCACACAATCACAATCACACAATCACAATCACACAATCACAATCACACAATCACAATCACACAATCACAATCACACAATCACAATCACACAATCACAATCACACAATCACAATCACACAATCACAATCACACAATCACAATCACACAATCACAATCACACAATCACAATCACACAATCACAATCACACAATCACAATCACACAATCACAATCACACAATCACAATCACACAATCACAATCACACAATCACAATCACACAATCACAATCACACAATCACAATCACACAATCACAATCACACAATCACAATCACACAATCACAATCACACAATCACAATCACACAATCACAATCACACAATCACAATCACACAATCACAATCACACAATCACAATCACACAATCACAATCACACAATCACAATCACACAATCACAATCACACAATCACAATCACACAATCACAATCACACAATCACAATCACACAATCACAATCACACAATCACAATCACACAATCACAATCACAATCACACAATCACAATCATGCAATCACAATCACTCAATCACAATCACACAATCACAATCACACAATCACAATCACACAACCACAATAACAAAATCACAGTCACGCAATCACAATAACTCAATCACAATGACGCAATCACAGTCACGCAATCACAGTCACGCAATCACAATCACGCAATCAGAATCACGCAATCACAATGACGCAATCACAATGACGCAATCACAATCACGCAATCACAATCACACATTCACAATCACACAGTCACAATCACACAAACACAATCACACAATCACAATCACACAATCCCAATCGCACAATCACTATCGCACAATCACAATCACACAATCACAATCACACAATCACAATCACACAATCACAATCACACATTCACAATCACATAATCACAATCACACAAACACAATCGCGCAATCATAATCACGCAATCACAATGACGCAATCACAGTCACGCAATCACAATCACGCAATCACAATCACGCAATCAGAATTACGCAATCACAATGACGCAATCACAATCACGCAATCACAATCACGTCAATCACAATCACGCATTCACTATCACACAATCACAATCACACAATCACAATCACACATTCACAATCACACAATCACAATCACACAAACACAATCGCGCAATCACAATCGCGCAATCACAATCGCGCAATCACAATGACGCAATCACAATCACGCAATCACAATCACGCAAGCACAATCACGCAATCACAATTACATTCACTATCACACAATCACAATAACACAATCACAATCACGCAATCACAATAACTCAATCACAATGACGCAATCACAGTCACGCAATCACAATCACGCTATCAGAATCACGCAATCACAATGACGCAATCACAATCACGCAATCACAATCACGTCATTCACAATCACGCATTCACAATCACACAATCACAATCACACAATCACAATCACACATTCACAATCACACAATCACAATCACACAATCACAATCGCGCAATCACAATCGCGCAATCACAATGACGCAATCACAGTCACGCAATCACAATCACACAATCACAATCACACAATCACAATCACACAATCACAATCACACAATCACAATAACACAATCACAATCACGCAATCACAATAACTCAATCACAATGACGCAATCACAGTCACGCAATCACAATCACGCTATCAGAATCACGCAATCACAATGACGCAATCACAATCACGCAATCACAATCACGTCATTCACAATCACGCATTCACAATCACACAATCACAATCACACAATCACAATCACACATTCACAATCACACAATCACAATCACACAAACACAATCGCGCAATCACAATCGCGCAATCACAATGACGCAATCACAGTCACGCAATCACAATCACACAATCACAATCACACAATCACAATCACACAATCACAATCACACAATCACAATCACACAATCACAATCACACAATCACAATCACAAAATCACAATCACACAATCACAATCACACAATCACAATCACACAATCACAATCACACAATCACAATCACACAATCACAATCACACAATCACAATCACACAATCACAATCACACAATCACAATCACACAATCACAATCACACAATCACAATCACACAATCACAATCACACAATCACAATCACACAATCACAGTCACACAATCACAATCACACAATCACAATCACACAATCACAATCACACAATCACAATCGCACAATCACAATCGCACAATCACGATCGCACAATCACGATCACACAATCACGATCACACAATCACGATCACACAATCACAATCACACAATCACAATCACACATTCACAATCACACAATCACAATCACACAAACACAATCGCGCAATCACAATCGCGCAATCACAATGACGCAATCACAGTCACGCAATCACAATCACGCAATCACAATCACACAATCACAATCACACAATCACAATCACACAATCACAATCACACAATCACAATCACACAATCACAATCACACAATCACAATCACACAATCACAATCACACAATCACAATCACACAATCACAATCACACAATCACAATCACACAATCACAATCACACAATCACAATCACACAATCACAATCACACAATCACAATCACACAATCACAATCACACAATCACAATCACACAATCACAATCACACAATCACAATCACACAATCACAATCACACAATCACAATCACACAATCACAATCACACAATCACAATCACACAATCACAATCACACAATCACAATCACACAATCACAATCACACAATCACAATCACACAATCACAATCACACAATCACAATCACACAATCACAATCACACAATCACAATCACACAATCACAATCACACAATCACAATCACACAATCACAATCACACAATCACAATCACACAATCACAATCACACAATCACAATCACACAATCACAATCACACAATCACAATCACACAATCACAATCACACAATCACAATCACACAATCACAATCACACAATCACAATCACACAATCACAATCACACAATCACAATCACACAATCACAATCACACAATCACAATCACACAATCACAATCACACAATCACAATCACACAATCACAATCACACAATCACAATCACACAATCACAATCACACAATCACAATCACACAATCACAATCACACAATCACAATCACACAATCACAATCACACAATCACAATCACACAATCACAATCACACAATCACAATCACACAATCACAATCACACAATCACAATCACACAATCACAATCACACAATCACAATCACACAATCACAATCACACAATCACAATCACACAATCACGCAATCACAATCACGCAATCAGAATCACGCAATCAGAATCACGCAATCACAATCACGCAATCACAATCACGCAATCACAAACACGCAATCACAATCACGCAATCACAATCACGCAATCACAATCACGCAATCACAATCACGCAATCCCAATCACGCAATCCCAATCACGCAATCACAATCACGCCGTCACAATCACGCAATCACAATCACGCAATCACAATCACGCAATCAGAATTACGCAATCACAATCACGCAATCACAATCACGCAATCACAATCACGCAATCACAATCACGCAATCACAATCACGCAATCACAATCACGCAATCAGAATTACGCAATCACAATCACGCAATCACAATCACGCAATCACAATCACGTCATTCACAATCACGCATTCACAATCACACAATCACAATCACACAATCACAATCACATATTCACAATCACACAATCACAATCACACAAACACAATCGCGCAATCACAATCGCGCAATCACAATGACGCAATCACAATCACGCAATCACAATCACGCAAGCACAACCACGCAATCACAATCACAATCACTATCACACAATCACAATAACACAATCACAATCACGCAATCACTATAACTCAATCACAATGACGCAATCACAGTCACGCAATCACAATCACGCTATCAGAATCACGCAATCACAAAGACGCAATCACAATCACGCAATCACAATCACGTCATTCACAATCGCGCATTCACAATCACACAATCACACAATCACACAATCACACAGTCACAATCACACAATCACAATAACACAATCACCATCACACAATCACAATCACAGAATCACAATCACACATTCACAATCACACAATCACAATCACACAAACACAATCACACAATCACAATCACGCAATCACAATGACGCAATCACAGTCACGCAATCGCAATGACGCAATCACAGTCACGCAATCACAATCACGCTATCAGAATCACGCAATCACAATGACGCAATCACAATCACGCAATCACAATCACGTCATTCACAATCGCGCATTCACAATCACACAATCACAATCACACTATCACAATCACACATTCACAATCACACATTCACAATCACACAATCACAATCACACAAACACAATCGCGCAATCACAATCGCGCAATCACAATGACGCAATCACAGTCACGCAATCACAATCACACAATCACAATCACACAATCACAATCACACAATCACAATCACACAATCACAATCACGCAATCACAATTACGCAATCACAATCACAATCAGACAATCACAGTCACACAATCACAATCGCATAATCACAATCGCACAATCACAATCGCACAATCACAATCACACAATCACAATCACACAATCACAATCACACAATCACAATCACACAATCACAATCACACAATCACAATCACACAATCACAATCACACAATCACAATCACACAATCACAATCACACAATCACAATCACACAGTCACAATCACACAATCACAATCACACAATCACAATCACACAATCACAATCACACAATCACAATCACACAATCACAATCACACAATCACAATCACACAATCACAATCACGCAATCACAATCACGCAATCACAATCACACAATCACACAATCACACAATCACACAGTCACAATCACACAATCACAATAACACAATCACCATCACACAATCACAATCACAGAATCACAATCACACATTCACAATCACACAACCACAATCACACAAACACAATCACACAATCACAATCACGCAATCACAATGACGCAATCACAGTCACGCAATCACAATGACGCAATCACAGTCACGCAATCACAATCACGCAAGCACAATCACGCAATCACAATCACAATCACTATCACACAATCACAATCACAATCACACAATCACAATCATGCAATCACAATCACTCAATCACAATCACACAATCACAATCACACAATCACAATCACACAAACACAATCGCGCAATCACAATCGCGCAATCACAATGACGCAATCACAGTCACGCAATCACAATAACTCAATCACAATGACGCAATCACAGTCACGCAATCACAGTCACGCAATCACAATCACGCAATCAGAATCACGCAATCACAATGACGCAATCACAATGACGCAATCACAATCACGCAATCACAATCACACATTCACAATCACACAGTCACAATCACACAAACACAATCACACAATCACAATCACACAATCCCAATCGCACAATCACTATCGCACAATCACAATCACACAATCACAATCACACAATCACAATCACACAATCACAATCACACATTCACAATCACATAATCACAATCACACAAACACAATCGCGCAATCATAATCACGCAATCACAATGACGCAATCACAGTCACGCAATCACAATCACGCAATCACAATCACGCAATCAGAATTACGCAATCACAATGACGCAATCACAATCACGCAATCACAATCACGTCAATCACAATCACGCATTCACTATCACACAATCACAATCACACAATCACAATCACACATTCACAATCACACAATCACAATCACACAAACACAATCGCGCAATCACAATCGCGCAATCACAATCGCGCAATCACAATGACGCAATCACAATCACGCAATCACAATCACGCAAGCACAATCACGCAATCACAATTACATTCACTATCACACAATCACAATAACACAATCACAATCACGCAATCACAATAACTCAATCACAATGACGCAATCACAGTCACGCAATCACAATCACGCTATCAGAATCACGCAATCACAATGACGCAATCACAATCACGCAATCACAATCACGTCATTCACAATCACGCATTCACAATCACACAATCACAATCACACAATCACAATCACACATTCACAATCACACAATCACAATCACACAATCACAATCGCGCAATCACAATCGCGCAATCACAATGACGCAATCACAGTCACGCAATCACAATCACACAATCACAATCACACAATCACAATCACACAATCACAATCACACAATCACAATAACACAATCACAATCACGCAATCACAATAACTCAATCACAATGACGCAATCACAGTCACGCAATCACAATCACGCTATCAGAATCACGCAATCACAATGACGCAATCACAATCACGCAATCACAATCACGTCATTCACAATCACGCATTCACAATCACACAATCACAATCACACAATCACAATCACACATTCACAATCACACAATCACAATCACACAAACACAATCGCGCAATCACAATCGCGCAATCACAATGACGCAATCACAGTCACGCAATCACAATCACACAATCACAATCACACAATCACAATCACACAATCACAATCACACAATCACAATCACACAATCACAATCACACAATCACAATCACACAATCACAATCACAAAATCACAATCACACAATCACAATCACACAATCACAATCACACAATCACAATCACACAATCACAATCACACAATCACAATCACACAATCACAATCACACAATCACAATCACACAATCACAATCACACAATCACAATCACACAATCACAATCACACAATCACAATCACACAATCACAATCACACAATCACAGTCACACAATCACAATCACACAATCACAATCACACAATCACAATCGCACAATCACAATCGCACAATCACAATCGCACAATCACGATCGCACAATCACGATCACACAATCACGATCACACAATCACGATCACACAATCACAATCACACAATCACAATCACACATTCACAATCACACAATCACAATCACACAAACACAATCGCGCAATCACAATCGCGCAATCACAATGACGCAATCACAGTCACGCAATCACAATCACGCAATCACAATCACACAATCACAATCACACAATCACAATCACACAATCACAATCACACAATCACAATCACACAATCACAATCACACAATCACAATCACACAATCACAATCACACAATCACAATCACACAATCACAATCACACAATCACAATCACACAATCACAATCACACAATCACAATCACACAATCACAATCACACAATCACAATCACACAATCACAATCACACAATCACAATCACACAATCACAATCACACAATCACAATCACACAATCACAATCACACAATCACAATCACACAATCACAATCACACAATCACAATCACACAATCACAATCACACAATCACAATCACACAATCACAATCACACAATCACAATCACACAATCACAATCACACAATCACAATCACACAATCACAATCACACAATCACAATCACACAATCACAATCACACAATCACAATCACACAATCACAATCACACAATCACAATCACACAATCACAATCACACAATCACAATCACACAATCACAATCACACAATCACAATCACACAATCACAATCACACAATCACAATCACACAATCACAATCACACAATCACAATCACACAATCACAATCACACAATCACAATCACACAATCACAATCACACAATCACAATCACACAATCACAATCACACAATCACAATCACACAATCACAATCACACAATCACAATCACACAATCACAATCACACAATCACAATCACACAATCACAATCACACAATCACAATCACACAATCACAATCACACAATCACAATCACACAATCACAATCACACAATCACAATCACACAATCACAATCACACAATCACAATCACACAATCACAATCACACAATCACAATCACACAATCACAATCACACAATCACAATCACACAATCACAATCACACAATCACAATCACACAATCACAATCACACAATCACAATCACACAATCACAATCACACAATCACGCAATCACAATCACGCAATCAGAATCACGCAATCAGAATCACGCAATCACAATCACGCAATCACAATCACGCAATCACAAACACGCAATCACAATCACGCAATCACAATCACGCAATCACAATCACGCAATCACAATCACGCAATCCCAATCACGCAATCCCAATCACGCAATCACAATCACGCCGTCACAATCACGCAATCACAATCACGCAATCACAATCACGCAATCAGAATTACGCAATCACAATCACGCAATCACAATCACGCAATCACAATCACGCAATCACAATCACGCAATCACAATCACGCAATCACAATCACGCAATCAGAATTACGCAATCACAATCACGCAATCACAATCACGCAATCACAATCACGTCATTCACAATCACGCATTCACAATCACACAATCACAATCACACAATCACAATCACATATTCACAATCACACAATCACAATCACACAAACACAATCGCGCAATCACAATCGCGCAATCACAATGACGCAATCACAATCACGCAATCACAATCACGCAAGCACAACCACGCAATCACAATCACAATCACTATCACACAATCACAATAACACAATCACAATCACGCAATCACTATAACTCAATCACAATGACGCAATCACAGTCACGCAATCACAATCACGCTATCAGAATCACGCAATCACAAAGACGCAATCACAATCACGCAATCACAATCACGTCATTCACAATCGCGCATTCACAATCACACAATCACACAATCACACAATCACACAGTCACAATCACACAATCACAATAACACAATCACCATCACACAATCACAATCACAGAATCACAATCACACATTCACAATCACACAATCACAATCACACAAACACAATCACACAATCACAATCACGCAATCACAATGACGCAATCACAGTCACGCAATCGCAATGACGCAATCACAGTCACGCAATCACAATCACGCTATCAGAATCACGCAATCACAATGACGCAATCACAATCACGCAATCACAATCACGTCATTCACAATCGCGCATTCACAATCACACAATCACAATCACACTATCACAATCACACATTCACAATCACACATTCACAATCACACAATCACAATCACACAAACACAATCGCGCAATCACAATCGCGCAATCACAATGACGCAATCACAGTCACGCAATCACAATCACACAATCACAATCACACAATCACAATCACACAATCACAATCACACAATCACAATCACGCAATCACAATTACGCAATCACAATCACAATCAGACAATCACAGTCACACAATCACAATCGCATAATCACAATCGCACAATCACAATCGCACAATCACAATCACACAATCACAATCACACAATCACAATCACACAATCACAATCACACAATCACAATCACACAATCACAATCACACAATCACAATCACACAATCACAATCACACAATCACAATCACACAATCACAATCACACAGTCACAATCACACAATCACAATCACACAATCACAATCACACAATCACAATCACACAATCACAATCACACAATCACAATCACACAATCACAATCACACAATCACAATCACGCAATCACAATCACGCAATCACAATCACGCAATCACAATCACACAATCACACAATCACACAATCACACAGTCACAATCACACAATCACAATAACACAATCACCATCACACAATCACAATCACAGAATCACAATCACACATTCACAATCACACAACCACAATCACACAAACACAATCACACAATCACAATCACGCAATCACAATGACGCAATCACAGTCACGCAATCACAATGACGCAATCACAGTCACGCAATCACAATCACGCAAGCACAATCACGCAATCACAATCACAATCACTATCACACAATCACAATCACAATCACACAATCACAATCATGCAATCACAATCACTCAATCACAATCACACAATCACAATCACACAATCACAATCACACAAACACAATCGCGCAATCACAATCGCGCAATCACAATGACGCAATCACAGTCACGCAATCACAATCACACAATCACAATCACACAATCACAATCACACAATCACAATCACACAATCACAATCACACAATCACAATCACACAATCACAATCACACAATCACAATCACACAATCACAATCACACAATCACAATCACACAATCACAATCACACAATCACAATCACACAATCACAATCACACAATCACAATCACAATCACACAATCACAATCACAATCACGCAATCACAGTCATGCAATCACAATCACTCAATCACAATCACACAATCACAATCACACAACCACAATAACAAAATCACAGTCACGCAATCACAATAACTCAATCACAATGACGCAATCACAGTCACGCAATCACAGTCACGCAATCACAATCACGCAATCACAATCACGCAATCACAATGACGCAATCACAATGACGCAATCACAATCACACAATCACAATCACACAATCACAATCACACAATCATAATCACGCAATCACAATCACGCAATCACAATCACGCAATCGCAATCAGGCAATCACAATCACAGTCACACAATCACAATCACGCAATCACAATCACGCAATCACAATCACGCAATCACAATCACGCAATCACAATCACCCAATCACAATCACACAATCACAATCACACAATCACAATCACACAATCACAATCACACAATCACAATCACACAATCACAATCACACAATCACAATCACACAATCACAATCACACAATCACAATCACACAATCACAATCACAATCACACAATCACAATCACACAATCACACAATCACACAGTCACAATCACACAGTCACAATCACACAATCACAATCACACAATCACAATCACACCATCACAATCACACAATCACAATCACACAATCACAATCACACAATCACAATCACGCAATCACAATCACGCAATCACAATCACGCAATCACAATCACACATTCACAATCACACAGTCACAAACACACAAACACAATCACACAATCACAATCACACAATCCCAATCGCACAATCACTATCGCACAATCACAATCACACAATCACAATCACACAATCACAATCACACATTCACAATCACACAATCACAATCACACAAACACAATCGCGCAATCATAATCACGCAATCACAGTCACGCAATCACAATCACGCAATCACAATCACGCAATCAGAATTACGCAATCACAATGACGCAATCACAATCACGCAATCACAATCACGTCATTCACAATCACGCATTCACAATCACACAATCACAATCATACAATCACAATCACACATTCACAATCACACAATCACAATCACACAAACACTATCGCGCAATCACAATCGCGCAGTCACAATGACGCAATCACAATCACGCAATCACAATCACGCAAGCACAATCACTATCACACAATCACAATCACACAATCACAATCACACAATCACAATCACGCAATCACAATCACACAATCACAATCACACAATCACAATCATACAATCACAATCACACAATCACAATCACACAATCGCAATCACGCAATCACAATCACGCAATCACAATCACAATCAGACAATCACAGTCACACAATCACAATCACACAATCACAATCGCACAATCACAATCATGCAATCACAATCACACAATCACAATCACACAACGACAATAACAAAATCACAGTCACGCAATCACAATAACAAAATCACAGTCACGCAATCACAATAACTCAATCACAATGACGCAATCACAGTCACGCAATCACAATCACACAATCACAATCACGCAATCACAATCACACAATCACAATCACACAATCACAATCACACAATCACAATCACACAATCACAATCACACAATCACAATCACACAATCACAATCACACAATCACAATCACACAATCACAATCACACAATCACAATCACACAATCACAATCACACAATCACAATCACACAATCACAATCACACAATCACAATCACACAATCACACAATCACAATCACACAATCACAATCACACAATCACAATCACACAATCACAATCACACAATCACAATCACACAATCACAATCACACAATCACAATCACACAATCACAATCACACAATCACAATCACACAATCACAATCACACAATCACAATCACACAATCACAATCACACAATCACGCAATCACAATCACGCAATCAGAATCACGCAATCAGAATCACGCAATCACAATCACGCAATCACAATCACGCAATCACAAACACGCAATCACAATCACGCAATCACAATCACGCAATCACAATCACGCAATCACAATCACGCAATCACAATCACGCAATCCCAATCACGCAATCCCAATCACGCAATCACAATCACGCCGTCACAATCACGCAATCACAATCACGCAATCACAATCACGCAATCAGAATTACGCAATCACAATCACGCAATCACAATCACGCAATCACAATCACGCAATCACAATCACGCAATCACAATCACGCAATCACAATCACGCAATCAGAATTACGCAATCACAATCACGCAATCACAATCACGCAATCACAATCACGTCATTCACAATCACGCATTCACAATCACACAATCACAATCACACAATCACAATCACATATTCACAATCACACAATCACAATCACACAAACACAATCGCGCAATCACAATCGCGCAATCACAATGACGCAATCACAATCACGCAATCACAATCACGCAAGCACAACCACGCAATCACAATCACAATCACTATCACACAATCACAATAACACAATCACAATCACGCAATCACTATAACTCAATCACAATGACGCAATCACAGTCACGCAATCACAATCACGCTATCAGAATCACGCAATCACAAAGACGCAATCACAATCACGCAATCACAATCACGTCATTCACAATCGCGCATTCACAATCACACAATCACACAATCACACAATCACACAGTCACAATCACACAATCACAATAACACAATCACCATCACACAATCACAATCACAGAATCACAATCACACATTCACAATCACACAATCACAATCACACAAACACAATCACACAATCACAATCACGCAATCACAATGACGCAATCACAGTCACGCAATCGCAATGACGCAATCACAGTCACGCAATCACAATCACGCTATCAGAATCACGCAATCACAATGACGCAATCACAATCACGCAATCACAATCACGTCATTCACAATCGCGCATTCACAATCACACAATCACAATCACACTATCACAATCACACATTCACAATCACACATTCACAATCACACAATCACAATCACACAAACACAATCGCGCAATCACAATCGCGCAATCACAATGACGCAATCACAGTCACGCAATCACAATCACACAATCACAATCACACAATCACAATCACACAATCACAATCACACAATCACAATCACGCAATCACAATTACGCAATCACAATCACAATCAGACAATCACAGTCACACAATCACAATCGCATAATCACAATCGCACAATCACAATCGCACAATCACAATCACACAATCACAATCACACAATCACAATCACACAATCACAATCACACAATCACAATCACACAATCACAATCACACAATCACAATCACACAATCACAATCACACAATCACAATCACACAGTCACAATCACACAATCACAATCACACAATCACAATCACACAATCACAATCACACAATCACAATCACACAATCACAATCACACAATCACAATCACGCAATCACAATCACGCAATCACAATCACGCAATCACAATCACACAATCACACAATCACACAATCACACAGTCACAATCACACAATCACAATAACACAATCACCATCACACAATCACAATCACAGAATCACAATCACACATTCACAATCACACAACCACAATCACACAAACACAATCACACAATCACAATCACGCAATCACAATGACGCAATCACAGTCACGCAATCACAATGACGCAATCACAGTCACGCAATCACAATCACGCAAGCACAATCACGCAATCACAATCACGCAATCACAATCACAATCACTATCACACAATCACAATCACAATCACACAATCACAATCATGCAATCACAATCACTCAATCACAATCACACAATCACAATCACACAATCACAATCACACAAACACAATCGCGCAATCACAATCGCGCAATCACAATGACGCAATCACAGTCACGCAATCACAATCACACAATCACAATCACACAATCACAATCACACAATCACAATCACACAATCACAATCACACAATCACAATCACACAATCACAATCACACAATCACAATCACACAATCACAATCACACAATCACAATCACACAATCACAATCACACAATCACAATCACACAATCACAATCACACAATCACAATCACACAATCACAATCACAATCACACAATCACAATCACAATCACGCAATCACAGTCATGCAATCACAATCACTCAATCACAATCACACAATCACAATCACACAACCACAATAACAAAATCACAGTCACGCAATCACAATAACTCAATCACAATGACGCAATCACAGTCACGCAATCACAGTCACGCAATCACAATCACGCAATCACAATCACGCAATCACAATGACGCAATCACAATGACGCAATCACAATCACACAATCACAATCACACAATCACAATCACACAATCATAATCACGCAATCACAATCACGCAATCACAATCACGCAATCGCAATCAGGCAATCACAATCACAGTCACACAATCACAATCACGCAATCACAATCACGCAATCACAATCACGCAATCACAATCACGCAATCACAATCACCCAATCACAATCACACAATCACAATCACACAATCACAATCACACAATCACAATCACACAATCACAATCACACAATCACAATCACACAATCACAATCACACAATCACAATCACAATCACACAATCACAATCACACAATCACACAATCACACAGTCACAATCACACAGTCACAATCACACAATCACAATCACACAATCACAATCACACCATCACAATCACACAATCACAATCACACAATCACAATCACACAATCACAATCACGCAATCACAATCACGCAATCACAATCACGCAATCACAATCACACATTCACAATCACACAGTCACAAACACACAAACACAATCACACAATCACAATCACACAATCCCAATCGCACAATCACTATCGCACAATCACAATCACACAATCACAATCACACAATCACAATCACACATTCACAATCACACAATCACAATCACACAAACACAATCGCGCAATCATAATCACGCAATCACAATCACACAATCACAATCACACAATCACAATCACACAATCACAATCACACAATCACAATCACACAATCACAATCACACAATCACAGTCACACAATCACAATCATACAATCACAATCACACAATCACAATCACACAATCGCAATCACGCAATCACAATCACGCAATCACAATCACAATCAGACAATCACAGTCACACAATCACAATCACACAATCACAATCGCACAATCACAATCATGCAATCACAATCACACAATCACAATCACACAACGACAATAACAAAATCACAGTCACGCAATCACAATAACAAAATCACAGTCACGCAATCACAATAACTCAATCACAATGACGCAATCACAGTCACGCAATCACAATCACACAATCACAATCACGCAATCACAATCACACAATCACAATCACACAATCACAATCACACAATCACAATCACACAATCACAATCACGCAATCACAATCACACAATCACAATCACACAATCACAATCACACAATCACAATCACACAATCGCAATCACACAATCGCAATCACACAATCACAATCACACAATCACAATCACACAATCACAATCACACAATCACAATCACACAATCACAATCACACAATCACAATCACACAATCACACAATCACAATAACACAATCACAATCACACAATCACAATCACACAATCACGCAATCACAATCACGCAATCAGAATTACGCAATCACAATCACGCAATCACAATCACGCAATCACAATCACGCAATCACAATCACGCAATCAGAATTACGCAATCACAATCACGCAATCACAATCAGGCAATCACAATCACGCAATCACAATCACGCAATCAGAATTACGCAATCACAATGACGCAATCACAATCACGCAATCATAAATCACGTCATTCACAATCACGCATTCACAATCACACAATCACAATCACACAATCACAATCACGCAATCACAATAACTCAATCACAATGACGCAATCACAATCACGTCATTCACAATCACGCATTCACAATCACACAATCACAATCACACATTCACAATCACACATTCACAATCACACAATCACAATCACACAAACACAATCGCGCAATCACAATCGCGCAATCACAATGACGCAATCACAGTCACGCAATCACAATCACACAATCACAATCACACAATCACAATCACACAATCACAATCACACAATCACAATCACACAATCACAATCACACAATCACAATCACACAATCACAATTACACAATCACAATCACACAATCACAATCACACAATCACAAACACACAAACACTATCACACAATCACAATCACACAATCACAATCACACAATCCCAATCGCACAATCACTACCGCACAATCACAATCACACAATCACAATCACACAATCACAATCACACATTCAGAATCACACAATCACAATCACACAAACACAATCACACAATCACAATCACGCAATCACAATCACGCAATCACAATCACGCAATCACAATCACGCAATCACAATCACACATTCACAATCACACAGTCACAAACACACAAACACAATCACACAATCACAATCACACAATCCCAATCGCACAATCACTATCGCACAATCACAATCACACAATCACAATCACACAATCACAATCACACATTCACAATCACACAATCACAATCACACAAACACAATCGCGCAATCATAATCACGCAATCACAATGACGCAATCACAGTCACGCAATCACAATCACGCAATCACAGTCACGCAATCACAATAACAAAATCACAGTCACGCAATCACAATAACTCAATCACAATGACGCAATCACAGTCACGCAATCACAATCACACAATCACAATCACGCAATCACAATCACGCAATCACAATCACACAATCACAATCACACAATCACAATCACACAATCACAATCACACAATCGCAATCACACAATCACAATCACACAATCACAATCACACAATCACAATCACACAATCACAATCACACAATCACACAATCACAATCACACAATCACAATCACACAATCACGCAATCACAATCACGCAATCAGAATTACGCAATCACAATCACGCAATCACAATCACGCAATCACAATCACGCAATCACAATCACGCAATCAGAATTACGCAATCACAATCACGCAATCACCATCACGCAATCACAATCACGCAATACAATCACGCAATCAGTATTACGCAATCACAATGACGCAATCACAATCACGCAATCATAAATCACGTCATTCACAATCACGCATTCACAATCACACAATCACAATCACACAATCACAATCACACAATCACAATCACATATTCACAATCACACAATCACAATCACACAAACACAATCGCGCAATCACAATCGCGCAATCACAATGACGCAATCACAATCACGCAATCACAATCACGCAAGCACAACCACGCAATCACAATCACAATCACTATCACACAATCACAATAACACAATCACAATCACGCAATCACAATAACTCAATCACAATGACGCAATCACAGTCACGCAATCACAATCACGCTATCAGAATCACGCAATCACAATGACGCAATCACAATCACGCAATCACAATCACGTCATTCACAATCGCGCATTCACAATCACACAATCACAATCACACAATCACAATCACACATTCACAATCACACATTCACAATCACACAATCACAATCACACAAACACAATCGCGCAATCACAATCGCGCAATCACAATGACGCAATCACAGTCACGCAATCACAATCACACAATCACAATCACACAATCACAATCACGCAATCACAATCACGCAATCACAATCACGCAATCACAATCACACAATCACAATCACACAATCACAATCACACAATCACAATCACACAATCACAATCACACAATCACAATCACACAATCACAATCACACAATCACAATCACACAATCACAATCACACAATCACAATCACACAATCACAATCACACAATCACAATCACACAATCACAATCACACAATCACACAATCACAATCACACAATCACAATCACGCAATCACAATCACAATCAGACAATCACAGTCACACAATCACAATCACACAATCACAATCGCACAATCACAATCATGCAATCACAATCACACAATCACAATCACACAACGACAATAACAAAATCACAGTCACGCAATCACAATAACAAAATCACAGTCACGCAATCACAATAACTCAATCACAATGACGCAATCACAGTCACGCAATCACAATCACACAATCACAATCACGCAATCACAATCACACAATCACAATCACACAATCACAATCACACAATCACAATCACACAATCACAATCACACAATCACAATCACACAATCACAGTCACACAATCACAATCACACAATCACAATCACACAATCACAATCACACAATCACAATCACAATCACACAATCACAATCATGCAATCACAATCACTCAATCACAATCACACAATCACAATCACACAATCACAATCACACAAACACAATCGCGCAATCACAATCGCGCAATCACAATGACGCAATCACAGTCACGCAATCAGAATCACACAATCACAATCACGCAATCACAATAACTCAATCACAATGACGCAATCACAGTCACGCAATCACAATCACGCTATCAGAATCACGCAATCACAATGACGCAATCACAATCACGCAATCACAATCACGTCATTCACAATCACGCATTCACAATCACACAATCACAATCACACATTCACAATCACACATTCACAATCACACAATCACAATCACACAAACACAATCGCGCAATCACAATCGCGCAATCACAATGACGCAATCACAGTCACGCAATCACAATCACACAATCACAATCACACAATCACAATCACACAATCACAATCACACAATCACAATCACACAATCACAATCACACAATCACAATCACACAATCACAATCACACAATCACAATCACACAATCACAATTACACAATCACAATCACACAATCACAATCACACAATCACAATCACACAATCACAAACACACAAACACTATCACACAATCACAATCACACAATCACAATCACACAATCACAATCACACAATCACAATCACACATTCAGAATCACACAATCACAATCACACAAACACAATCACACAATCACAATCACGCAATCACAATCACGCAATCACAATCACGCAATCACAATCACGCAATCACAATCACACATTCACAATCACACAGTCACAAACACACAAACACAATCACACAATCACAATCACACAATCCCAATCGCACAATCACTATCGCACAATCACAATCACACAATCACAATCACACAATCACAATCACACATTCACAATCACACAATCACAATCACACAAACACAATCGCGCAATCATAATCACGCAATCACAATGACGCAATCACAGTCACGCAATCACAATCACGCAATCACAGTCACGCAATCACAATAACAAAATCACAGTCACGCAATCACAATAACTCAATCACAATGACGCAATCACAGTCACGCAATCACAATCACACAATCACAATCACACAATCACAATCACACAATCACAATCACACAATCACAATCACACAATCACAATCACACAATCACAATCACACAATCGCAATCACACAATCACAATCACACAATCACAATCACACAATCACAATCACACAATCACAATCACACAATCACAATCACACAATCACAATCACACAATCACACAATCACAATCACACAATCACAATCACACAATCACGCAATCACAATCACGCAATCAGAATTACGCAATCACAATCACGCAATCACAATCACGCAATCACAATCACGCAATCACAATCACGCAATCAGAATTACGCAATCACAATAACTCAATCACAATGACGCAATCACAGTCACGCAATCACAATCACGCTATCAGAATCACGCAATCACAATGACGCAATCACAATCACGCAATCACAATCACGTCATTCACAATCGCGCATTCACAATCACACAATCACAATCACACAATCACAATCACACATTCACAATCACACATTCACAATCACACAATCACAATCACACAAACACAATCGCGCAATCACAATCGCGCAATCACAATGACGCAATCACAGTCACGCAATCACAATCACACAATCACAATCACACAATCACAATCACGCAATCACAATCACGCAATCACAATCACGCAATCACAATCACGCAATCACAATCACACAATCACAATCACACAATCACAATCACACAATCACAATCACACAATCACAATCACACAATCACAATCACACAATCACAATCACACAATCACAATCACACAATCACAATCACACAATCACACAATCACAATCACACAATCACAATCACACAATCACAATCACACAATCACAATCACACAATCACAATCACACAATCACAATCACACAACACAATCACACAATCACAATCACACAATCACAATCACACAACACAATCACACAATCACAATCACACAATCACAATCACACATCACAAACACACAATCACAATCACACAATCACAATCACACAATCACAATCACACAATCACAATCACACAATCACAATCACACAACACAATCACACAATCACAATCACACAATCACAATCACACAATCACAATCACACAATCACAATCACACAATCACAATCACACAATCACAATCACACAATCACAATCACACAATCACAATCACACAATCACAATCACACAATCACAATCACACAATCACAATCACACAATCACAATCACACAATCACAATCACACAATCACAATCACACAATCTCAATCACACAATCACAATCACACAATCACAATCACACAATCACAATCACACAATCAAAATCACACAATCACAATCACACAATCACAATCACACAATCACAATCACACAATCACAATCACACAATCACAATCACACAATCACAATCACACAATCACAATCACAATCACGCAATCACAATCATGCAAACACAATCACTCAATCACAATCACACAATCACAATCACACAATCACAATCACACAATCACAATCACACAATCACAATCACACAATCACAATCACACAATCACAATGACACAATCAACACAATCACACAGTCACAATCACACAATCACAATCACACAATCACAAACACACCATCACAATCACACAATCACAATCACACAATCACAATCACACAATCACAATCACACAATCACAATCACACAATCACAATCACACAATCACAATCACACAATCACAATCACACAATCACAATCACACAATCACAATCACACAATCACAATCACACAATCACAATCACACAATCACAATCACACAATCACAATCACACAATCACAATCACACAATCACAATCACACACACAATCACAACACACACACAATCACACAATCACAATCACACAATCACAATCACACAATCACAATCACACAATCACAATCACACATCACAATCACACAATCACAATCACACAATCACAATCACACAATCACAATCACACAATCACACAATCACAATCACACAATCACAATCACACAATCACAATCACACAATCACAATCACACAATCACAATCACACAATCACAATCACACAATCACAATCACACAATCACAATCACACAATCACAATCACACAATCACAATCACACAATCACAATCACACAATCACAATCACACAATCACAATCACACAATCACAATCACACAATCACAATCACACAATCACAATCACACAATCACAATCACACAATCACAATCACACAATCACAATCACACAATCACAATCACACAATCACAATCACACAATCACAATCACACAATCACAATCACACAATCACAATCACACAATCACAATCACACAATCACAATCACACAATCACAATCACACAATCACAATCACACAATCACAATCACACAATCACAATCACACAATCACAATCACACAATCACAATCACACAATCACAATCACACAATCACAATCACACAATCACAATCACACAATCACAATCACACAATCACAATCACACAATCACAATCACACAATCACAATCACACAATCACAATCACACAATCACAATCACACAATCACAATCACACAATCACAATCACACAATCACAATCACACAATCACAATCACGCAATCACAATCATGCAAACACAATCACACAATCACAATCACACAATCACAATCACACAATCACAATCACACAATCACAATCACACAATCACAATCACACAATCACAATGACACAATCACACAATCACACAGTCACAATCACACAATCACAATCACACAATCACAATCACACCATCACAATCACACAATCACAATCACACAATCACAATCACACAATCACAATCACACACAATCACAATCACACAATCACAATCACACAATCACAATCACACAATCACAATCACACAATCACAATCACACAATCACAATCACACAATCACAATCACACAATCACAATCACACAATCACAATCACACAATCACAATCACACAATCACAATCACACAATCACAATCACACAATCACAATCACACAATCACAATCACACAATCACAATCACACAATCACAATCACACAATCACAATCACACAATCACAATCACACAATCACAATCACACAATCACAATCACACAATCACAATCACACAATCACAATCACACAATCACAATCACACAATCACAATCACACAATCACAATCACACAATCACAATCACACAATCACAATCACACAATCACAATCACACAATCACAATCACACAATCACAATCACACAATCACAATCACACAATCACAATCACACAATCACAATCACACAATCACAATCACACAATCACAATCACACAATCACAATCACACAATCACAATCACACAATCACAATCACACAATCACAATCACACAATCACAATCACACAATCACAATCACACAATCACAATCACACAATCACAATCACACAATACAATCACACAATCACAATCACACAATCTCAATCACACAATCACAATCACACAATCACAATCACACAATCACAATCACACAATCACAATCACACAATCACAATCACACAATCACAATCACACAATCACAATCACACAATCACAATCACACAATCACAATCACACAATCACAATCACACAATCACAATCACAATCACAATCACGCAATCACAATCATGCAATCACAATCACTCAATCACAATCACACAATCACAATCACACAATCACAATCACACAATCACAATCACACAATCACAATGACACAATCACACAATCACACAGTCACAATCACACAATCACAATCACACAATCACAATCACACCATCACAATCACACAATCACAATCACACAATCACAATCACACAATCACAATCACACAATCACAATCACACAATCACAATCACACAATCACAATCACACAATCACAATCACACAATCACAATCACACAATCACAATCACACAATCACAATCACACAATCACAATCACACAATCACAATCACACAATCACAATCACACAATCACAATCACACAATCACAATCACACAATCACAATCACACAATCACAATCACACAATCACAATCACACAATCACAATCACACAATCACAATCACACAATCACAATCACACAATCACAATCACACAATCACAATCACACAATCACAATCACACAATCACAATCACACAATCACAATCACACAATCACAATCACACAATCACAATCACACAATCACAATCACACAATCACAATCACACAATCACAATCACACAATCACAATCACACTATCACAATCACACAATCACAATCACACAATCACAATCACACAATCACAATTACACAATCACAATCACACAATCACAATCACACAATCACAATCACACAATCACAATCACACAATCACAATCACACAATCACAATCACACAATCACAATCACACAATCACAATCACACAATCACAATCACAATCACGCAATCACAATCATGCAATCACAATCACTCAATCACAATCACACAATCACAATCACACAATCACAATCACACAATCACAATCACACAATCACAATCACACAATCACAATCACACAATCACAATCACACAATCACAATCACACAATCACAATCACAATCACGCAATCACAATCATGCAATCACAATCACTCAATCACAATCACACAATCACAATCACACAATCACAATCACACAATCACAATCACACAATCACAATGACACAATCACACAATCACACAGTCACAATCACACAATCACAATCACACAATCACAATCACACCATCACAATCACACAATCACAATCACACAATCACAATCACACAATCACAATCACACAATCACAATCACACAATCACAATCACACAATCACAATCACACAATCACAATCACACAATCACAATCACACAATCACAATCACACAATCACAATCACACAATCACAATCACACAATCACAATCACACAATCACAATCACACAATCACAATCACACAATCACAATCACACAATCACAATCACACAATCACAATCACACAATCACAATCACACAATCACAATCACACAATCACAATCACACAATCACAATCACACAATCACAATCACACAATCACAATCACACAATCACAATCACACAATCACAATCACACAATCACAATCACACAATCACAATCACACAATCACAATCACACAATCACAATCACACAATCACAATCACACAATCACAATCACACAATCACAATCACACAATCACAATCACACAATCACAATCACACAATCACAATCACACAATCACAATCACACAATCACAATCACACAATCACAATCACACAATCACAATCACACAATCTCAATCACACAATCACAATCACACAATCACAATCACACAATCACAATCACACAATCACAATCACACAATCACAATCACACAATCACAATCACACAATCACAATCACAATCACGCAATCACAATCATGCAATCACAATCACTCAATCACAATCACACAATCACAATCACACAATCACAATCACACAATCACAATCACACAATCACAATCACACAATCACAATGACACAATCACACAATCACACAGTCACAATCACACAATCACAATCACACAATCACAATCACACCATCACAATCACACAATCACAATCACACAATCACAATCACACAATCACAATCACACAATCACAATCACACAATCACAATGACGCAATCACAGTCACGCAATCAGAATCACACAATCACAATCACACAATCACAATAACTCAATCACAATGACGCAGTCACAGTCACGCAATCACAATCACGCTATCAGAATCACGCAATCACAATGACGCAATCACAATCACGCAATCACAATCACGTCATTCACAATCACGCATTCACAATCACACAATCACAATCACACAATCACAATCACACATTCACAATCACACAATCACAATCACACAAACACAATCGCGCAATCACAATCGCGCAATCACAATGACGCAATCACAGTCACGCAATCACAATCACACAATCACAATCACACAATCACAATCACACAATCACAATCACACAATCACGATCACACAATCACGATCACACAATCACAATCACATAATCACAATCACATAATCACAATCACACAATCACAATCACACAATCACAATCACACAATCACAATCACACAATCACAATCACACAATCACAATCACACAATCACAATTACACAATCACAATCACACAATCACAATCACACAATCACAAACACACAAACACAATCACACAATCACAATCACACAATCCCAATCGCACAATCACTATCGCACAATCACAATCACACAATCACAATCACACAATCACAATGACGCAATCACAGTCACGCAATCACAATCACGCAATCACAATCACGCAATCAGAATTACGCAATCACAATGACGCAATCACAATCACGCAATCACAATCACGTCATTCACAATCACGCATTCACAATCACACAATCACAATCACACAATCACAATCACACATTCACAATCACACAATCACAATCACACAAACACTATCGCGCAATCACAATCGCGCAGTCACAATGACGCAATCACAATCAAGCAATCACAATCACGCAAGCACAATCACGCAATCACAATCACAATCACTATCACACAATCACAATCACACAATCACAATCACACAATCACAATCACGCAATCACAATCACACAATCACAATCACAATCACTATCACACAATCACAATCACACAATCACAGTCACACAATCACAATCACACAATCACAATCGCACAATCACAATCATACAATCACAATCACACAATCACAATCACACAACCACAATAACAAAATCACAGTCACGCAATCACAATAACAAAATCACAGTCACGCAATCACAATAACTCAATCACAATGACGCAATCACAGTCACGCAATCACAATCACACAATCACAATCACGCAATCACGATCACACAATCACAATCACACAATCACAATCACACAATCACAATCACACAATCACAATCACACAATCACAATCACACAATCACAATCACACAATCACAATCACACAATCACAATCACACAATCACAATCACACAATCACAATCACACAATCACAATCATGCAATCACAATCACTCAATCACAATCACACAATCAAAATCACACAATCACAATCACACAAACACAATCGCGCAATCACAATCGCGCAATCACAATGACGCAATCACAGTCACGCAATCAGAATCACGCAATCACAATCACGCAATCACAATAACTCAATCACAATGACGCAATCACAGTCACGCAATCACAACCACGCTATCAGAATCACGCAATCACAATGACGCAATCACAATCACGCAATCACAATCACGTCATTCACAATCACGCATTCACAATCACACAATCACAATCACACAATCACAATCACACATTCACAATCACACAATCACAATCACACAAACACAATCGCGCAATCACAATCGCGCAATCACAATGACGCAATCACAGTCACGCAATCACAATCACACAATCACAATCACACAATCACAATCACACAATCACAATCACACAATCACAATCACACAATCACAATCACACAATCACAATCACACAATCACAATCACACAATCACAATCACACAATCACAATCACACAATCACAATCACACAATCACAATCACACAATCACAATCACACAATCACAATCACACAATCACAATCACACAATCACAATCACACAATCACAATCACACAATCACAATCACACAATCACAATCACACAATCACAATCACACAATCACAATCACACAATCACAATCACACAATCACAATCACACAATCACAATCACCCAATCACAATCACACAATCACAATCACACAATCACAATCACACAATCACAATCACACAATCACAATCACACAATCACAATCACACAATCACAATCACACAATCACAATCACACAATCACATTCACACAATCACAATCACACAATCACAATCACACAATCACAATCACACAATCACATTCACACAATCACAATCACACAATCACAATCACACAATCACAATCACACAATCACAATCACACAATCACAATCACACAATCACAATCACACAATCACAATCACACAATCACAATCACACAATCACAATCACACAATCACAATCACACAATCACAATCACACAATCACAATCACACATTCACAATCACACAATCACAATCACACAAACACAATCGCGCAATCATAATCACGCAATCACAATGACGCAATCACAGTCACGCAATCACAATCACGCAATCACAGTCACGCAATCACAATAACAAAATCACAGTCACGCAATCACAATAACTCAATCACAATGACGCAATCACAGTCACGCAATCACAATCACACAATCACAATCACGCAATCACAATCACACAATCACAATCACACAATCACAATCACACAATCACAATCACACAATCGCAATCACACAATCGCAATCACACAATCACAATCACACAATCACAATCACACAATCACAATCACACAATCACAATCACACAATCACAATCACACAATCACAATCACACAATCACAATCACACAATCACAATCACACAATCACACAATCACAATAACACAATCACAATCACACAATCACAATCACACAATCACGCAATCACAATCACGCAATCAGAATTACGCAATCACAATCACGCAATCACAATCACGCAATCACAATCACGCAATCACAATCACGCAATCAGAATTACGCAATCACAATCACGCAATCACAATCACGCAATCACAATCACGCAATCACAATCACGCAATCACAATCACGCAATCAGAATTACGCAATCACAATGACGCAATCACAATCACGCAATCATAAATCACGTCATTCACAATCACGCATTCACAATCACACAATCACAATCACACAATCACAATCACGCAATCACAATAACTCAATCACAATGACGCAATCACAATCACGTCATTCACAATCACGCATTCACAATCACACAATCACAATCACACATTCACAATCACACATTCACAATCACACAATCACAATCACACAAACACAATCGCGCAATCACAATCGCGCAATCACAATGACGCAATCACAGTCACGCAATCACAATCACACAATCACAATCACACAATCACAATCACACAATCACAATCACACAATCACAATCACACAATCACAATCACACAATCACAATCACACAATCACAATTACACAATCACAATCACACAATCACAATCACACAATCACAAACACACAAACACTATCACACAATCACAATCACACAATCACAATCACACAATCCCAATCGCACAATCACTACCGCACAATCACAATCACACAATCACAATCACACAATCACAATCACACATTCAGAATCACACAATCACAATCACACAAACACAATCACACAATCACAATCACGCAATCACAATCACGCAATCACAATCACGCAATCACAATCACGCAATCACAATCACACATTCACAATCACACAGTCACAAACACACAAACACAATCACACAATCACAATCACACAATCCCAATCGCACAATCACTATCGCACAATCACAATCACACAATCACAATCACACAATCACAATCACACATTCACAATCACACAATCACAATCACACAAACACAATCGCGCAATCATAATCACGCAATCACAATGACGCAATCACAGTCACGCAATCACAATCACGCAATCACAGTCACGCAATCACAATAACAAAATCACAGTCACGCAATCACAATAACTCAATCACAATGACGCAATCACAGTCACGCAATCACAATCACACAATCACAATCACGCAATCACAATCACGCAATCACAATCACACAATCACAATCACACAATCACAATCACACAATCACAATCACACAATCGCAATCACACAATCACAATCACACAATCACAATCACACAATCACAATCACACAATCACGCAATCACAATCACGCAATCAGAATTACGCAATCACAATCACGCAATCACAATCACGCAATCACAATCACGCAATCAGAATTACGCAATCACAATCACGCAATCACCATCACGCAATCACAATCACGCAATCAGTATTACGCAATCACAATGACGCAATCACAATCACGCAATCATAAATCACGCAATCAGTATTACGCAATCACAATGACGCAATCACAATCACGCAATCATAAATCACGTCATTCACAATCACGCATTCACAATCACACAATCACAATCACACAATCACAATCACACAATCACAATCACATATTCACAATCACACAATCACAATCACACAAACACAATCGCGCAATCACAATCGCGCAATCACAATGACGCAATCACAATCACGCAATCACAATCACGCAAGCACAACCACGCAATCACAATCACAATCACTATCACACAATCACAATAACACAATCACAATCACGCAATCACAATAACTCAATCACAATGACGCAATCACAGTCACGCAATCACAATCACGCTATCAGAATCACGCAATCACAATGACGCAATCACAATCACGCAATCACAATCACGTCATTCACAATCGCGCATTCACAATCACACAATCACAATCACACAATCACAATCACACATTCACAATCACACATTCACAATCACACAATCACAATCACACAAACACAATCGCGCAATCACAATCGCGCAATCACAATGACGCAATCACAGTCACGCAATCACAATCACACAATCACAATCACACAATCACAATCACGCAATCACAATCACGCAATCACAATCACGCAATCACAATCACACAATCACAATCACACAATCACAATCACACAATCACAATCACACAATCACAATCACACAATCACAATCACACAATCACAATCACACAATCACAATCACACAATCACAATCACACAATCACAATCACACAATCACAATCACACAATCACAATCACACAATCACACAATCACAATCACACAATCACAATCACGCAATCACAATCACAATCAGACAATCACAGTCACACAATCACAATCACACAATCACAATCGCACAATCACAATCATGCAATCACAATCACACAATCACAATCACACAACGACAATAACAAAATCACAGTCACGCAATCACAATAACAAAATCACAGTCACGCAATCACAATAACTCAATCACAATGACGCAATCACAGTCACGCAATCACAATCACACAATCACAATCACGCAATCACAATCACACAATCACAATCACACAATCACAATCACACAATCACAATCACACAATCACAATCACACAATCACAATCACACAATCACAGTCACACAATCACAATCACACAATCACAATCACACAATCACAATCACACAATCACAATCACAATCACACAATCACAATCATGCAATCACAATCACTCAATCACAATCACACAATCACAATCACACAATCACAATCACACAAACACAATCGCGCAATCACAATCGCGCAATCACAATGACGCAATCACAGTCACGCAATCAGAATCACACAATCACAATCACGCAATCACAATAACTCAATCACAATGACGCAATCACAGTCACGCAATCACAATCACGCTATCAGAATCACGCAATCACAATGACGCAATCACAATCACGCAATCACAATCACGTCATTCACAATCACGCATTCACAATCACACAATCACAATCACACATTCACAATCACACATTCACAATCACACAATCACAATCACACAAACACAATCGCGCAATCACAATCGCGCAATCACAATGACGCAATCACAGTCACGCAATCACAATCACACAATCACAATCACACAATCACAATCACACAATCACAATCACACAATCACAATCACACAATCACAATCACACAATCACAATCACACAATCACAATCACACAATCACAATCACACAATCACAATCACACAATCACAATTACACAATCACAATCACACAATCACAATCACACAATCACAATCACACAATCACAAACACACAAACACTATCACACAATCACAATCACACAATCACAATCACACAATCACAATCACACAATCACAATCACACATTCAGAATCACACAATCACAATCACACAAACACAATCACACAATCACAATCACGCAATCACAATCACGCAATCACAATCACGCAATCACAATCACGCAATCACAATCACACATTCACAATCACACAGTCACAAACACACAAACACAATCACACAATCACAATCACACAATCCCAATCGCACAATCACTATCGCACAATCACAATCACACAATCACAATCACACAATCACAATCACACATTCACAATCACACAATCACAATCACACAAACACAATCGCGCAATCATAATCACGCAATCACAATGACGCAATCACAGTCACGCAATCACAATCACGCAATCACAGTCACGCAATCACAATAACAAAATCACAGTCACGCAATCACAATAACTCAATCACAATGACGCAATCACAGTCACGCAATCACAATCACACAATCACAATCACGCAATCACAATCACACAATCACAATCACACAATCACAATCACACAATCACAATCACACAATCACAATCACACAATCGCAATCACACAATCACAATCACACAATCACAATCACACAATCACAATCACACAATCACAATCACACAATCACAATCACACAATCACAATCACACAATCACAATCACACAATCACACAATCACAATCACACAATCACAATCACACAATCACGCAATCACAATCACGCAATCAGAATTACGCAATCACAATCACGCAATCACAATCACGCAATCACAATCACGCAATCACAATCACGCAATCAGAATTACGCAATCACAATAACTCAATCACAATGACGCAATCACAGTCACGCAATCACAATCACGCTATCAGAATCACGCAATCACAATGACGCAATCACAATCACGCAATCACAATCACGTCATTCACAATCGCGCATTCACAATCACACAATCACAATCACACAATCACAATCACACATTCACAATCACACATTCACAATCACACAATCACAATCACACAAACACAATCGCGCAATCACAATCGCGCAATCACAATGACGCAATCACAGTCACGCAATCACAATCACACAATCACAATCACACAATCACAATCACGCAATCACAATCACACAATCACAATCACACAATCACAATCACACAATCACAATCACACAATCACAATCACACAATCACAATCACACAATCACAATCACACAATCACAATCACACAATCACAATCACACAATCACAATCACACAATCACAATCACACAATCACAATCACACAATCACAATCACACAATCACAATCACACAATCACAATCACACAATCACAATCACACAATCACAATCACACAATCACAATCACACAATCACAATCACACAATCACAATCACACAATCACAATCACACAATCACAATCACACAATCACAATCACACAATCACAATCACACAATCACAATCACACAATCACAATCACACAATCACAATCACACAATCACAATCACACAATCACAATCACACAATCACAATCACACAATCACAATCACACAATCACAATCACACAATCACAATCACACAATCACAATCACACAATCACAATCACACAATCACAATCACACAATCTCAATCACACAATCACAATCACACAATCACAATCACACAATCACAATCACACAATCACAATCACACAATCACAATCACACAATCACAATCACACAATCACAATCACACAATCACAATCACACAATCACAATCACAATCACGCAATCACAATCATGCAATCACAATCACTCAATCACAATCACACAATCACAATCACACAATCACAATCACACAATCACAATCACACAATCACAATCACACAATCACAATCACACAATCACAATGACACAATCACACAATCACACAGTCACAATCACACAATCACAATCACACAATCACAATCACACCATCACAATCACACAATCACAATCACACAATCACAATCACACAATCACAATCACACAATCACAATCACACAATCACAATCACACAATCACAATCACACAATCACAATCACACAATCACAATCACACAATCACAATCACACAATCACACAATCACAATCACACAATCACAATCACGCAATCACAATCACAATCAGACAATCACAGTCACACAATCACAATCACACAATCACAATCGCACAATCACAATCATGCAATCACAATCACACAATCACAATCACACAACGACAATAACAAAATCACAGTCACGCAATCACAATAACAAAATCACAGTCACGCAATCACAATAACTCAATCACAATGACGCAATCACAGTCACGCAATCACAATCACACAATCACAATCACGCAATCACAATCACACAATCACAATCACACAATCACAATCACACAATCACAATCACACAATCACAATCACACAATCACAATCACACAATCACAGTCACACAATCACAATCACACAATCACAATCACACAATCACAATCACACAATCACAATCACAATCACACAATCACAATCATGCAATCACAATCACTCAATCACAATCACACAATCACAATCACACAATCACAATCACACAAACACAATCGCGCAATCACAATCGCGCAATCACAATGACGCAATCACAGTCACGCAATCAGAATCACACAATCACAATCACGCAATCACAATAACTCAATCACAATGACGCAATCACAGTCACGCAATCACAATCACGCTATCAGAATCACGCAATCACAATGACGCAATCACAATCACGCAATCACAATCACGTCATTCACAATCACGCATTCACAATCACACAATCACAATCACACATTCACAATCACACATTCACAATCACACAATCACAATCACACAAACACAATCGCGCAATCACAATCGCGCAATCACAATGACGCAATCACAGTCACGCAATCACAATCACACAATCACAATCACACAATCACAATCACACAATCACAATCACACAATCACAATCACACAATCACAATCACACAATCACAATCACACAATCACAATCACACAATCACAATCACACAATCACAATCACACAATCACAATTACACAATCACAATCACACAATCACAATCACACAATCACAATCACACAATCACAAACACACAAACACTATCACACAATCACAATCACACAATCACAATCACACAATCACAATCACACAATCACAATCACACATTCAGAATCACACAATCACAATCACACAAACACAATCACACAATCACAATCACGCAATCACAATCACGCAATCACAATCACGCAATCACAATCACGCAATCACAATCACACATTCACAATCACACAGTCACAAACACACAAACACAATCACACAATCACAATCACACAATCCCAATCGCACAATCACTATCGCACAATCACAATCACACAATCACAATCACACAATCACAATCACACATTCACAATCACACAATCACAATCACACAAACACAATCGCGCAATCATAATCACGCAATCACAATGACGCAATCACAGTCACGCAATCACAATCACGCAATCACAGTCACGCAATCACAATAACAAAATCACAGTCACGCAATCACAATAACTCAATCACAATGACGCAATCACAGTCACGCAATCACAATCACACAATCACAATCACGCAATCACAATCACACAATCACAATCACACAATCACAATCACACAATCACAATCACACAATCACAATCACACAATCGCAATCACACAATCACAATCACACAATCACAATCACACAATCACAATCACACAATCACAATCACACAATCACAATCACACAATCACAATCACACAATCACAATCACACAATCACACAATCACAATCACACAATCACAATCACACAATCACGCAATCACAATCACGCAATCAGAATTACGCAATCACAATCACGCAATCACAATCACGCAATCACAATCACGCAATCACAATCACGCAATCAGAATTACGCAATCACAATAACTCAATCACAATGACGCAATCACAGTCACGCAATCACAATCACGCTATCAGAATCACGCAATCACAATGACGCAATCACAATCACGCAATCACAATCACGTCATTCACAATCGCGCATTCACAATCACACAATCACAATCACACAATCACAATCACACATTCACAATCACACATTCACAATCACACAATCACAATCACACAAACACAATCGCGCAATCACAATCGCGCAATCACAATGACGCAATCACAGTCACGCAATCACAATCACACAATCACAATCACACAATCACAATCACGCAATCACAATCACGCAATCACAATCACGCAATCACAATCACGCAATCACAATCACACAATCACAATCACACAATCACAATCACACAATCACAATCACACAATCACAATCACACAATCACAATCACACAATCACAATCACACAATCACAATCACACAATCACAATCACACAATCACAATCACACAATCACAATCACACAATCACAATCACACAATCACAATCACACAATCACAATCACACAATCACAATCACACAATCACAATCACACAATCACAATCACACAATCACAATCACACAATCACAATCACACAATCACAATCACACAATCACAATCACACAATCACAATCACACAATCACAATCACACAATCACAATCACACAATCACAATCACACAATCACAATCACACAATCACAATCACACAATCACAATCACACAATCACAATCACACAATCACAATCACACAATCACAATCACACAATCACAATCACACAATCACAATCACACAATCACAATCACACAATCACAATCACACAATCACAATCACACAATCACAATCACACAATCACAATCACACAATCACAATCACACAATCACAATCACACAATCACAATCACACAATCACAATCACACAATCACAATCACACAATCACAATCACACAATCACAATCACACAATCACAATCACACAATCACAATCACACAATCACAATCACACAATCACAATCACACAATCACAATCACACAATCACAATCACACAATCACAATCACACAATCACAATCACACAATCACAATCACACAATCACAATCACACAATCACAATCACACAATCACAATCACACAATCACAATCACACAATCTCAATCACACAATCACAATCACACAATCACAATCACACAATCACAATCACACAATCACAATCACACAATCACAATCACACAATCACAATCACACAATCACAATCACACAATCACAATCACAATCACGCAATCACAATCATGCAATCACAATCACTCAATCACAATCACACAATCACAATCACACAATCACAATCACACAATCACAATCACACAATCACAATGACACAATCACACAATCACACAGTCACAATCACACAATCACAATCACACAATCACAATCACACCATCACAATCACACAATCACAATCACACAATCACAATCACACAATCACAATCACACAATCACAATCACACAATCACAATCACACAATCACAATCACACAATCACAATCACACAATCACAATCACACAATCACAATCACACAATCACAATCACACAATCACAATCACACAATCACAATCACACAATCACAATCACACAATCACAATCACACAATCACAATCACACAATCACAATCACACAATCACAATCACACAATCACAATCACACAATCACAATCACACAATCACAATCACACAATCACAATCACACAATCACAATCACACAATCACAATCACACAATCACAATCACACAATCACAATCACACAATCACAATCACACAATCACAATCACACAATCACAATCACACAATCACAATCACACAATCACAATCACACAATCACAATCACACAATCACAATCACACAATCACAATCACACAATCACAATCACACAATCACAATCACACAATCACAATCACACAATCACAATCACACAATCACAATCACACAATCACAATCACACAATCACAATCACACAATCACAATCACACAATCACAATCACACAATCACAATCACACAATCACAATCACACAATCACAATCACACAATCACAATCACACAATCACAATCACACAATCACAATCACACAATCACAATCACACAATCTCAATCACACAATCACAATCACACAATCACAATCACACAATCACAATCACACAATCACAATCACACAATCACAATCACACAATCACAATCACACAATCACAATCACACAATCACAATCACACAATCACAATCACACAATCACAATCACACAATCACAATCACACAATCACAATCACACAATCACAATCACACAATCACAATCACACAATCACAATCACACAATCACAATCACACAATCACAATCACAATCACGCAATCACAATCATGCAATCACAATCACTCAATCACAATCACACAATCACAATCACACAATCACAATCACACAATCACAATCACACAATCACAATGACACAATCACACAATCACACAGTCACAATCACACAATCACAATCACACAATCACAATCACACCATCACAATCACACAATCACAATCACACAATCACAATCACACAATCACAATCACACAATCACAATCACACAATCACAATCACACAATCACAATCACACAATCACAATCACACAATCACAATCACACAATCACAATCACACAATCACAATCACACAATCACAATCACACAATCACAATCACACAATCACAATCACACAATCACAATCACACAATCACAATCACACAATCACAATCACACAATCACAATCACACAATCACAATCACACAATCACAATCACACAATCACAATCACACAATCACAATCACACAATCACAATCACACAATCACAATCACACAATCACAATCACACAATCACAATCACACAATCACAATCACACAATCACAATCACACAATCACAATCACACAATCACAATCACACAATCACAATCACACAATCACAATCACACAATCACAATCACACAATCACAATCACACAATCACAATCACACAATCACAATCACACAATCACAATCACACAATCACAATCACACAATCACAATCACACAATCACAATCACACAATCACAATCACACAATCACAATCACACAATCACAATCACACAATCACAATCACACAATCACAATCACACAATCACAATCACACAATCACAATCACACAATCTCAATCACACAATCACAATCACACAATCACAATCACACAATCACAATCACACAATCACAATCACACAATCACAATCACACAATCACAATCACACAATCACAATCACACAATCACAATCACACAATCACAATCACACAATCACAATCACAATCACGCAATCACAATCATGCAATCACAATCACTCAATCACAATCACACAATCACAATCACACAATCACAATCACACAATCACAATCACACAATCACAATCACACAATCACAATGACACAATCACACAATCACACAGTCACAATCACACAATCACAATCACACAATCACAATCACACCATCACAATCACACAATCACAATCACACAATCACAATCACACAATCACAATCACACAATCACAATCACACAATCACAATGACGCAATCACAGTCACGCAATCAGAATCACACAATCACAATCACGCAATCACAATAACTCAATCACAATGACGCAGTCACAGTCACGCAATCACAATCACGCTATCAGAATCACGCAATCACAATGACGCAATCACAATCACGCAATCACAATCACGTCATTCACAATCACGCATTCACAATCACACAATCACAATCACACAATCACAATCACACATTCACAATCACACAATCACAATCACACAAACACAATCGCGCAATCACAATCGCGCAATCACAATGACGCAATCACAGTCACGCAATCACAATCACACAATCACAATCACACAATCACAATCACACAATCACAATCACACAATCACGATCACACAATCACGATCACACAATCACAATCACATAATCACAATCACATAATCACAATCACACAATCACAATCACACAATCACAATCACACAATCACAATCACACAATCACAATCACACAATCACAATCACACAATCACAATTACACAATCACAATCACACAATCACAATCACACAATCACAAACACACAAACACAATCACACAATCACAATCACACAATCCCAATCGCACAATCACTATCGCACAATCACAATCACACAATCACAATCACACAATCACAATGACGCAATCACAGTCACGCAATCACAATCACGCAATCACAATCACGCAATCAGAATTACGCAATCACAATGACGCAATCACAATCACGCAATCACAATCACGTCATTCACAATCACGCATTCACAATCACACAATCACAATCACACAATCACAATCACACATTCACAATCACACAATCACAATCACACAAACACTATCGCGCAATCACAATCGCGCAGTCACAATGACGCAATCACAATCAAGCAATCACAATCACGCAAGCACAATCACGCAATCACAATCACAATCACTATCACACAATCACAATCACACAATCACAATCACACAATCACAATCACGCAATCACAATCACACAATCACAATCACGCAATCACAATCATACAATCACAATCACACAATCACAATCACACAATCACAATCACGCAATCACAATCACGCAATCACAATCACAATCAGACAATCACAGTCACACAATCACAATCACACAATCACAATCGCACAATCACAATCATACAATCACAATCACACAATCACAATCACACAACCACAATAACAAAATCACAGTCACGCAATCACAATAACAAAATCACAGTCACGCAATCACAATAACTCAATCACAATGACGCAATCACAGTCACGCAATCACAATCACACAATCACAATCACGCAATCACGATCACACAATCACAATCACACAATCACAATCACACAATCACAATCACACAATCACAATCACACAATCACAATCACACAATCACAATCACACAATCACAATCACACAATCACAATCACACAATCACAATCACACAATCACAATCATGCAATCACAATCACTCAATCACAATCACACAATCAAAATCACACAATCACAATCACACAAACACAATCGCGCAATCACAATCGCGCAATCACAATGACGCAATCACAGTCACGCAATCAGAATCACGCAATCACAATCACGCAATCACAATAACTCAATCACAATGACGCAATCACAGTCACGCAATCACAACCACGCTATCAGAATCACGCAATCACAATGACGCAATCACAATCACGCAATCACAATCACGTCATTCACAATCACGCATTCACAATCACACAATCACAATCACACAATCACAATCACACATTCACAATCACACAATCACAATCACACAAACACAATCGCGCAATCACAATCGCGCAATCACAATGACGCAATCACAGTCACGCAATCACAATCACACAATCACAATCACACAATCACAATCACACAATCACAATCACACAATCACAATCACACAATCACAATCACACAATCACAATCACACAATCACAATCACACAATCACAATCACACAATCACAATCACACAATCACAATCACACAATCACAATCACACAATCACAATCACACAATCACAATCACACAATCACAATCACACAATCACAATCACACAATCACAATCACACAATCACAATCACACAATCACAATCACACAATCACAATCACACAATCACAATCACACAATCACAATCACACAATCACAATCACACAATCACAATCACCCAATCACAATCACACAATCACAATCACACAATCACAATCACACAATCACAATCACACAATCACAATAACACAATCACAATCACACAATCACAATCACACAATCACAATCACACAATCACATTCACACAATCACAATCACACAATCACAATCACACAATCACAATCACACAATCACAATCACACAATCACAATCACACAATCACAATCACACAATCACAATCACACAATCACAATCACACAATCACAATCACACAATCACAATCACACAATCACAATCACACAATCACAATCACACAATCACAATCACACATTCACAATCACACAATCACAATCACACAAACACTATCGCGCAATCACAATCGCGCAGTCACAATGACGCAATCACAATCACGCAATCACAATCACGCAAGCACAATCACGCAATCACAATCACAATCACTATCACACAATCACAATCACACAATCACACAATCACAATCACGCAATCACAATCACACAATCACAATCACGCAATCACAATCATACAATCACAATCACACAATCACAATCACACAATCACAATCACGCAATCACAATCACGCAATCACAATCACGCAATCACAATCACGCAATCACAATCACGCAATCACAATCACGCAATCACAATCACAATCAGACAATCACAGTCACACAATCACAATCGCACAATCACAATCGCACAATCACAATCATACAATCACAATCACACAATCACAATCACACAATCACAATCACACAATCACAATCACACAATCACAATCACACAATCACAATCACGCAATCACAATCACGCAATCAGAATTACGCAATCACAATGACGCAATCACAATCACGCAATCACAATCACGTCATTCACAATCACGCATTCACAATCACACAATCACAATCACACAATCACAATCATACATTCACAATCACACAATCACAATCACACAAACACTATCGCGCAATCACAATCGCGCAGTCACAATGACGCAATCACAATCAAGCAATCACAATCACGCAAGCACAATCACGCAATCACAATCACAATCACTATCACACAATCACAATCACACAATCACAATCACACAATCACAATCACCCAATCACAATCACACAATCACAATCACGCAATCACAATCATACAATCACAATCACACAATCACAATCACACAATCACAATCACGCAATCACAATCACGCAATCACAATCACAATCAGACAATAACAGTCACACAATCACAATCACACAATCACAATCGCACAATCACAATCATACAATCACAATCACACAATCACAATCACACAACCACAATAACAAAATCACAGTCACGCAATCACAATAACAAAATCACAGTCACACAATCACAATAACTCAATCACAATGACGCAATCACAGTCACGCAATCACAATCACACAATCACAATCACGCAATCACAATCACACAATCACAATCACACAATCACAATCACACAATCACAATCACACAATCACAATCACACAATCACAATCACACAATCACAATCACACAATCACAATCACACAATCACAATCACACAATCACAATCACACAATCACAATCACAATCACACAATCACAATCATGCAATCACAATCACTCAATCACAATCACACAATCACAATCACACAAACACAATCACAATCACGCAATCACAATCACACAATCACAATCACACAATCACAATCACACAATCACAATCACACAATCACAATCACACAATCACAATCACACAATCACAATCACACAATCACAATCACACAATCACAATCACACAATCACAATCACACAATCACAATCACACAATCACAATCACACAATCACAATCACACAATCACAATCACACAATCACAATCACACAATCACAATCACACAATCACAATCACACAATCACAATCACACAATCACAATCACACAATCACAATCACACAATCACAATCACACAATCACAATCACAATCACGCAATCACAATCATGCAATCACAATTACTCAATCACAATCACACAATCACAATCACACAACCACAATAACAAAATCACAGTCACGCAATCACAATAACTCAATCACAATGACGCAATCACAGTCACGCAATCACAGTCACGCAATCACAATCACGCAATCAGAATCACGCAATCACAATGACGCAATCACAATGACGCAGTCACAATGACGCAATCACAATCACACAATCACAATCACACAATCACAATCACACAATCACAATCACGGAATCACAATCACGCAATCACAATCACGCAATCGCAATCAGGCAATCACAATCACAGTCACACAATCACAATCACGCAATCACAATCACGCAATCACAATCACGCAATCACAATCACGCAATCACAATCACCCAATCACAATCACACAATCACAATCACACAATCACAATCACACAATCACAATCACACAATCACAATCACACAATCACAATCACACAATCACAATCACACAATCACAATCACACAATCACACAATCACACAGTCACAATCACACAATCACAATCACACAATCACAATCACACCATCACAATCACACAATCACAATCACACAATCACAATCACACAATCACAATGACACAATCACAATCACACAATCACAATCACGCAATCACAATCACGCAATCACAATCACGCAATCACAATCACACATTCACAATCACACAGTCACAAACACACAAACACAATCACACAATCACAATCACACAATCCCAATCGCACAATCACTATCGCACAATCACAATCACACAATCACAATCACACAATCACAATCACACATTCACAATCACACAATCACAATCACACAAACACAATCGCGCAATCATAATCACGCAATCACAATGACGCAATCACAGTCACGCAATCACAATCACGCAATCACAATCACGCAATCAGAATTACGCAATCACAATGACGCAATCACAATCACGCAATCACAATCACGTCATTCACAATCACGCATTCACAATCACACAATCACAATCACACAATCACAATCACACATTCACAATCACACAATCACAATCACACAAACACTATCGCGCAATCACAATCGCGCAGTCACAATGACGCAATCACAATCACGCAATCACAATCACGCAAGCACAATCACGCAATCACAATCACAATCACTATCACACAATCACAATCACACAATCACAATCACACAATCACAATCACGCAATCACAATCACACAATCACAATCACGCAATCACAATCATACAATCACAATCACACAATCACAATCACACAATCACAATCACGCAATCACAATCACGCAATCACAATCACAATCAGACAATCACAGTCACACAATCACAATCACACAATCACAATCGCACAATCACAATCATACAATCACAATCACACAATCACAATCACACAATCACAATCACACAATCACAATCACACAACCACAATAACAAAATCACAGTCACGCAACCACAATAACAAAATCACAGTCACGCAATCACAATAACTCAATCACAATGACGCAATCACAGTCACGCAATCACAATCACACAATCACAATCACGCAATCACAATCACACAATCACAATCACACAATCACAATCACACAATCACAATCACACAATCACAATCACACAATCACAATCACACAATCACAATCACACAATCACAATCACACAATCACAATCACACAATCACACAATCACAATCACACAATCACAATCACACAATCACAATCACACAATCACAATCACAATCACAATCACACAATCACAATCATGCAATCACAATCACTCAATCACAATCACACAATCACAATCACACAATCACAATCACACAATCACAATCACACAATCACAATCACACAATCACAATCACACAATCACAATCACACAATCACAATCACACAATCACAATCACACAATCACAATCACACAATCACAATCACACAATCACAATCACACAATCACATTCACACAATCACAATCGCGCAAACACAATCGCGCAATCACAATCGCGCAATCACAATGACGCAATCACAGTCACGCAATCACAGTCACGCAATCACAATCACGCAATCACAATCACACAATCACAATCACACAATCACAATCACACAATCACAATCACACAATCACAATCACACAATCACAATCACACAATCACAATCACACAATCACAATCACACAATCACAATCACACAATCACAATCACACAATCACAATCACACAATCACAATCACACAATCACAATCACACAATCACAATCACACAATCACAATCACACAATCACAATCACACAATCACAATCACACAATCACAATCACACAATCACAATCACACAATCACAATCACACAATCACAATCACACAATCACAATCACACAATCACAATCACACAATCACAATCACACAATCACAATCACACAATCACAATCACACAATCACAATCACACAATCACAATCACACAATCACAATCACACAATCACAATCACACAATCACAATCACACAATCACAATCACACAATCACAATCACACAATCACAATCACACAATCACAATCACACAATCACAATCACACAATCACAATCACACAATCACAATCACACAATCACAATCACACAATCACAATCACACAATCACAATCACACAATCACAATCACACAATCACAATCACACAATCACAATCACACAATCACAATCACACAATCACAATCACACAATCACAATCACACAATCACAATCACACAATCACAATCACACAATCACAATCACACAATCACAATCACACAATCACAATCACACAATCACAATCACACAATCACAATCACACAATCACAATCACACAATCACAATCACACAATCACAATCACACAATCACAATCACACAATCACAATCACACAATCACAATCACACAATCACAATCACACAATCACAATCACACAATCACAATCACACAATCACAATCACACAATCACAATCACACAATCACAATCACACAATCACAATCACACAATCACAATCACACAATCACAATCACACAATCACAATCACACAATCACAATCACACAATCACATTCACACAATCACAATCACACAATCACAATCACAATCAGACAATCACAATCACACAATCACAATCACACAAACACAATCACACAATCACAATCACGCAATCACAATCACAACAATCACAATCACGCAATCACAATCACACAATCACAATCACAATCAGACAATCACAATCACACAATCACAATCACACAAACACAATCACACAATCACAATGACGCAATCACAATCACGCAATCACAATCACGTCATTCACAATCACGCATTCACAATCACACAATCACAATCACATATTCACAATCACACAATCACAATCACACAAACACAATCGCGCAATCACAATCGCGCAATCACAATGACGCAATCACAATCACGCAATCACAATCACGCAAGCACAACCACGCAATCACAATCACAATCACTATCACACAATCACAATAACACAATCACAATCACGCAATCACAATAACTCAATCACAATGACGCAATCACAGTCACGCAATCACAATCACGCTATCAGAATCACGCAATCACAATGACGCAATCACAATCACGCAATCACAATCACGTCATTCACAATCGCGCATTCACAATCACACAATCACAATCACACAATCACAATCACACATTCACAATCACACATTCACAATCACACAATCACAATCACACAAACACAATCGCGCAATCACAATCGCGCAATCACAATGACGCAATCACAGTCACGCAATCACAATCACACAATCACAATGACGCAATCACAATCACACAATCACAATCACACAATCACAATCACGCAATCACAATCACGCAATCACAATCACGCAATCACAATCACGCAGTCACAATCACGCAATCACAATCACGCAATCACAATCACGCAATCGCAATCAGGCAATCACAATCACAGTCACACAATCACAATAACGCAATCACAACCACGCAATCACAATCACTCAATCACAATCACACAATCACGATCACGCAATCACCATCACACAATCGCAATCACACAATCACAATCACACAATCACAATCACACAATCACAATCACACAATCACAATCACACAATCACAATCACAATCACACAATCACAATCACAATCACACAATCACAATCACACAATCACAATCACACAATCACAATCACACAATCACAATCACACAATCACAATCACACAATCACAATCACACAATCACAGTCACGCAATCACAATAACTCAATCACAATGACGCAATCACAGTCACGCAATCAGAGTCACGCAATCACAATCACGCAATCAGAATCACGCAATCACAATGACGCAATCACAATGACGCAATCACAATCACACAATCACAATCACACAATCACAATCACACAATCACAATCACACAATCACAATCACACAATCACAATCACACAATCACAATCACGCAATCACAATCACGCAATCACAATCACGCAATCACAATCACGCAATCACAATCACGCAATCACAATCACACAGTCACAAACACACAAACACAATCACACAATCACAATCACACAATCCCAATCGCACAATCACTATCGCACAATCACAATCACACAATCACAATCACACAATCACAATCACACATTCACAATCACACAATCACAATCACACAATCACAATCACACAATCACAATCACACAATCACAATCACACAATCACAATCACACAATCACAATCACACAATCACAATCACACAATCACAATCACACAATCACAATCACACAATCACAATCACACAATCACAATCACACAATCACAATCACACAATCACAATCACACAATCACAATCACACAATCACAATCACACAATCACAATCACACAATCACAATCACACAATCACAATCACACAATCACAATCACACAATCACATTCACACAATCACAATCACACAATCACAATCACAATCAGACAATCACAATCACACAATCACAATCACACAAACACAATCACACAATCACAATCACACAATCACAATCACATATTCACAATCACACAATCACAATCACACAAACACAATCGCGCAATCACAATCGCGCAATCACAATGACGCAATCACAATCACGCAATCACAATCACGCAAGCACAACCACGCAATCACAATCACAATCACTATCACACAATCACAATAACACAATCACAATCACGCAATCACAATAACTCAATCACAATGACGCAATCACAGTCACGCAATCACAATCACGCTATCAGAATGACGCAATCACAATGACGCAATCACAATCACGCAATCACAATCACGTCATTCACAATCGCGCATTCACAATCACACAATCACAATCACACAATCACAATCACACATTCATAATCACACATTCACAATCACACAATCACAATCACACAAACACAATCGCGCAATCACAATCCCGCAATCACAATGACGCAATCACAGTCACGCAATCACAATCACACAATCACAATGACGCAATCACAATCACACAATCACAATCACACAATCACAATCACGCAATCACAATCACGCAATCACAATCACGCCGTCACAATCACGCAATCACAATCACGCAATCACAATCACGCAATCGCAATCAGGCAATCACCATCACAGTCACACAATCACAATAACGCAATCACAACCACGCAATCACAATCACTCAATCACAATCACACAATCACGATCACGCAATCACCATCACACAATCGCAATCACACAATCACAATCACACAATCACAATCACACAATCACAATCACACAATCACAATCACACAATCACAATCACAATCACACAATCACAATCACAATCACACAATCACAATCACACAATCACAATCACACAATCACAATCACACAATCACAATCACACAATCACAATCACACAATCACAGTCACGCAATCACAATAACTCAATCACAATGACGCAATCACAGTCACGCAATCACAGTCACGCAATCACAATCACGCAATCAGAATCACGCAATCACAATGACGCAATCACAATGACGCAATCACAATCACACAATCACAATCACACAATCACAATCACACAATCACAATCACACAATCACAATCACACAATCACAATCACACAATCACAATCACGCAATCACAATCACGCAATCACAATCACGCAATCACAATCACGCAATCACAATCACGCAATCACAATCACGCAATCACAATCACACAGTCACAAACACACAAACACAATCACACAATCACAATCACACAAGCCCAATCGCACAGTCACTATCGCACAATCACAATCACACAATCACAATCACACAATCACAATCACACATTCACAATCACACAATCACAATCACACAAACACAATCGCGCAATCATAATCACGCAATCACAATGACGCAATCACAGTCACGCAATCGCAATCACGCAATCACAATCACACAATCACAATCACACAATCACAATCACACAATCACAATCACACAATCACAATCACACAATCACAATCACACAATCACAATCACACAATCACAATCACACAATCACAATCACACAATCACAATCACACAATCACAATCACACAATCACATTCACACAATCACAATCACACAATCACAATCACAATCAGACAATCACAATCACACAATCACAATCACACAAACACAATCACACAATCACAATCACACAATCACAATCACATATTCACAATCACACAATCACAATCACACAAACACAATCGCGCAATCACAATCGCGCAATCACAATGACGCAATCACAATCACGCAATCACAATCACGCAAGCACAACCACGCAATCACAATCACGTTATCAGAATCACGCAATCACAATGACGCAATCACAATCACGCAATCACAATCACGTCATTCACAATCACGCATTCACAATCACACAATCACAATCACACAATCACAATCACACATTCACAATCACACAATCACAATCACACAAACACAATCGCGCAATCACAATCGCGCAATCACAATGACGCAATCACAGTCACGCAATCACAATCACACAATCACAATCACACAATCACAATCACACAATCACAATCACACAATCACAATCACACAATCACAATCACACAATCACAATCACACAATCACAATCACACAATCACAATCACACAATCACAATCACACAATCACAATCTCACAATCACAATCACACAATCACAATCACACAATCACAATCACACAATCACAATCACACAATCACAATCACACAATCACAATCACACAATCACAATCACACAATCACAATCACACAATCACAATCACACAATCACAATCACACAATCACAATCACACAATCACAATCACACAATCACAATCACACAATCACAATCACACAATCACAATCACACAATCACAATCACACAATCACAATCACACAATCACAATCACACAATCACAATCACACAATCACAATCACACAATCACAATCACACAATCACAATCACACAATCACAATCACACAATCACAATCACACAATCACAATCACACAATCACAATCACACAATCACAATCACACAATCACAATCACAATCACACAATCACAATCATGCAATCACAATCACTCAATCACAATCACACAATCAAAATCACACAATCACAATCACACAAACACAATCGCGCAATCACAATCGCGCAATCACAATGACGCAATCACAGTCACGCAATCAGAATCACGCAATCACAATCACGCAATCACAATAACTCAATCACAATGACGCAATCACAGTCACGCAATCACAACCACGCTATCAGAATCACGCAATCACAATCACACAATCACAATCACACAATCACAATCACACAATCACATTCACACAATCACAATCACACAATCACAATCACACAATCACAATCACACAATCACAATCACACAATCACAATCACACAATCACAATCACACAATCACAATCACACAATCACAATCACACAATCACAATCACACAATCACAATCACACAATCACAATCACACATTCACAATCACACAATCACAATCACACAAACACTATCGCGCAATCACAATCGCGCAGTCACAATGACGCAATCACAATCACGCAATCACAATCACGCAAGCACAATCACACAATCACAATCACACAATCACAATCACACAATCACAATCACACAATCACAATCACACAATCACAATCACACAATCACAATCACACAATCACAATTACACAATCACAATCACACAATCACAATCACACAATCACAAACACACAAACACAATCACACAATCACACAATCACAATCACACAATCCCAATCGCACAATCACTATCGCACAATCACAATCACACAATCACAATCACACAATCACAATCACACATTCACAATCACACAATCACAATCACACAAACACAATCGCGCAATAATAATCACGCAATCACAATGACGCAATCACAGTCACGCAATCACAATCACGCAATCACAATCACGCAATCAGAATTACGCAATCACAATGACGCAATCACAATCACGCAATCACAATCACGTCATTCACAATCACGCATTCACAATCACACAATCACAATCACACAATCACAATCATACATTCACAATCACACAATCACAATCACACAAACACTATCGCGCAATCACAATCGCGCAGTCACAATGACGCAATCACAATCAAGCAATCACAATCACGCAAGCACAATCACGCAATCACAATCACAATCACTATCACACAATCACAATCACACAATCACAATCACACAATCACAATCACGCAATCACAATCACACAATCACAATCACGCAATCACAATCATACAATCACAATCACACAATCACAATCACACAATCACAATCACGCAATCACAATCACGCAATCACAATCACAATCACACAATAACAGTCACACAATCACAATCACACAATCACAATCGCACAATCACAATCATACAATCACAATCACACAATCACAATCACACAACCACAATAACAAAATCACAGTCACGCAATCACAATAACAAAATCACAGTCACACAATCACAATAACTCAATCACAATGACGCAATCACAGTCACGCAATCACAATCACACAATCACAATCACGCAATCACAATCACACAATCACAATCACACAATCACAATCACACAATCACAATCACACAATCACAATCACGCAATCACAATCACGCAATCACAATCACGCAATCACAATCACGCAATCACAATCACGCAATCGCAATCAGGCAATCACAATCACAGTCACACAATCACAATAACGCAATCACAACCACGCAATCACAATCACTCAATCACAATCACACAATCACGATCACGCAATCACCATCACACAATCGCAATCACACAATCACAATCACACAATCACAATCACACAATCACAATCACACAATCACAATCACACAATCACAATCACACAATCACAATCACACAATCACAATCACACAATCACAATCACACAATCACAATCACACAATCACAATCACACAATCACAATCACACAATCACAATCACACAATCACAATCACACAATCACAATCACACAATCACAATCACACAATCACAATCACACAATCACAATCACACAATCACAATCACACAATCACAATCACACAATCACAATCACACAATCACAATCACACAATCACAATCACACAATCACAATCACACAATCACAATCACACAATCACAATCACACAATCACAATCACACAATCACAATCACACAATCACAATCACACAATCACAATCACACAATCACAATCACACAATCACAATCACACAATCACAATCACACAATCACAATCACACAATCACAATCACACAATCACAATCACACAATCACAATCACACAATCACAATCACACAATCACAATCACACAATCACAATCACACAATCACAATCACACAATCACAATCACACAATCACAATCACACAATCACAATCACACAATCACAATCACACAATCACAATCACACAATCACAATCACACAATCACAATCACACAATCACAATCACACAATCACAATCACACAATCACAATCACACAATCACAATCACACAATCACAATCACACAATCACAATCACACAATCACAATCACACAATCACAATCACACAATCACAATCACGCAATCAGAATTACGCAATCACAATCACGTCATTCACAATCACGCATTCACAATCACACAATCACAATCACACAATCACAATCACACATTCACAATCACACAATCACAATCACACAAACACAATCGCGCAATCACAATCGCGCAGTCACAATGACGCAATCACAATCACGCAATCACAATCACGCAAGCACAATCACGCAATCACAATCACAATCACTATCGCACAATCACAATCACACAATCGCAATCACACAATCACAATCACGCAATCACAATCACACAATCACAATCACACAATCACAATCACACAATCACCATCACACAATCACAATCACACAATCACAATCACACAATCACAATCACACAATCACAATCACACAATCACAATCACACAATCACAATCACGCAATCACAATCACGCAATCACAATCACGCAATCACAATCACGCAATCACAATCACGCAATCACAATCACGCAATCACAATCACGCAATCGCAATCAGGCAATCACAATCACAGTCACACAATCACAATAACGCAATCACAACCACGCAATCACAATCACTCAATCACAATCACACAATCACGATCACGCAATCACAATCACACAATCGCAATCACACAATCACAATAACACAATCACAATCACACAATCACAATCACACAATCACAATCACACAATCACAATCACAGAATCACAATCACACATTCACAATCACACAATCACAATCACACAAACACAATCACACAATCACAATCACACAATCACAATCACACAATCACAATCACACAATCACAATCACACAATCACAATCACACAATCACAATCACACAATCACAATCACACAATCACAATCACACAATCACAATCACACAATCACAATCACACAATCACAATCACACAATCACAATCACACAATCACAATCACGCAATCAGAATTACGCAATCACAATGACGCAATCACAATCACGCAATCACAATCACGTCATTCACAATCACGCATTCACAATCACACAATCACAATCACACAATCACAATCACACATTCACAATCACACAATGACAATCACACAAACACAATCGCGCAATCACAATCGCGCAGTCACAATGACGCAATCACAATCACGCAATCACAATCACGCAATCACAATCACGCAATCACAATCGCGCAATCAGAATCCCGCAATCAGACTCACGCAATCACAATGACGCAATCACAGTCACGCAATCACAATCACGCAATCACAATCACGCAATCAGAATCATGAAATCACAATGACGCAATCACAATGACGCAATCACAATCACGCAATCACAATCACACAATCACAATCACACAATCACAATCACACAATCACAATCACACAATCACAATCACACAATCACAATCACACCATCACGCAATCACAATCACGCAATCAGAATCACGCAATCACAATCACGCAATCACAATCACGCAATCACAATCACGCAATCAAAATCACGCAATCACAATCACGCAATCACAATCACGCTATCACAATCACGCAATCACAATCACGCAAACACAATCACGCAATCACAATCACGCAATCACAATCACGCAACCAGAATTACGCAATCACAATCACGCAATCACAATCACGCAATCACAATCACGCAATCACAATCACGCAATCAGAATTACGCAATCACAATGACGCAATCACAATCACGCAATCACAATCACGTCATTCACAATCACGCATTCACAATCACACAATCACAATCACACAATCACAATCACATATTCACAATCACACAATCACAATCACACAAACACAATCGCGCAACCACAATCGCGCAATCACAATGACGCAATCACAATCACGCAATCACAATCACGCAAGCACAACCACGCAATCACAATCACAATCACTATCACACAATCACAATAACACAATCACAATCACGCAATCACAATAACTCAATCACAATGACGCAATCACAGTCACGCAATCACAATCACGCTATCAGAATCACGCAATCACAATGACGCAATCACAATCACGCAATCACAATCACGTCATTCACAATCGCGCATTCACAATCACACAATCACAATCACACAATCACAATCACACATTCACAATCACACATTCGCAATCACACAATCACAATCACACAAACACAATCGCGCAATCACAATCGCGCAATCACAATGACGCAATCACAGTCACGCAATCACAATCACACAATCACAATCACACAATCACAATCACACAATCACAATCACGCAATCACAATCACGCAATCACAATCACAATCAGACAATCACAGTCACACAATCACAATCACACAATCACAATCACACAATCACAATCACACAATCACAATCACACAATCACAATCACACAATCACAATCACACAATCACAATCACACAATCACAATCACACAATCACAATCACACAATCACAATCACACAATCACAATCACACAATCACAATCACACAATCACAATCACACAATCACAATCACACAATCACAATCACACAATCACAATCACACAATCACAATCACACAATCACAATCACACAATCACAATCACACAATCACAATCACACAATCACAATCACACAATCACAATCACACAATCACAATCACACAATCACAATCACACAATCACAATCACACAATCACAATCACACAATCACAATCACACAATCACAATCACACAATCACAATCACACAATCACAATCACACAATCACAATCACACAATCACAATCACACAATCACAATCACACAATCACAATCACACAATCACAATCACACAATCACAATCACACAATCACAATCACACAATCACAATCACACAATCACAATCACACAATCACAATCACACAATCACAATCACACAATCACAATCACAGAATCACAATCACACATTCACAATCACACAATCACAATCACACAAACACAATCACACAATCACAATCACGCAATCACAATCACGCAATCACAATCGCGCAATCAGAATCCCGCAATCAGACTCACGCAATCACAATGACGCAATCACAGTCACGCAATCACAATCACGCAATCACAATCACGCAATCAGAATCACGAAATCACAATGACGCAATCACAATGACGCAATCACAATCACGCAAGCACAATCACGCAATCACAATCACAATCACAATCACACAATCACAATCACAATCACACAATCACAATCACACAATCACAATCACACAATCACAATCACGCAATCACAATCACGCAATCACAATCACAATCAGACAATCACAGTCACACAATCACAATCACACAATCACAATCACACAATCACAATCACACAATCACAATCACACAATCACAATCACACAATCACAATCACACAATCACAATCACACAATCACAATCACACAATCACAATCACACAATCACAATCACACAATCACAATCACACAATCACAATCACACAATCACAATCACACAATCACAATCACACAATCACAATCACACAATCACAATCACACAATCACAATCACACAATCACAATCACACAATCACAATCACACAATCACAATCACACAATCACAATCACACAATCACAATCACACAATCACAATCACACAATCACAATCACACAATCACAATCACACAATCACAATCACACAATCACAATCACACAATCACAATCACACAATCACAATCACACAATCACAATCACACAATCACAATCACACAATCACAATCACACAATCACAATCACACAATCACAATCACAGAATCACAATCACACATTCACAATCACACAATCACAATCACACAAACACAATCACACAATCACAATCACGCAATCACAATCACGCAATCACAATCACACAATCACAATCACACAATCACAATCACACAATCAGAATCACACAATCAGAATCACACAATCACAATCACACAATCACAATCACACAATCACAATCACACAATCACAATCACACAATCACAATCACACAATCACAATCACACAATCACAATCACACAATCACAATCACACAATCACAATCACACAATCACAATCACAGAATCACAATCACACATTCACAATCACACAATCACAATCACACAAACACAATCACACAATCACAATCACGCAATCACAATCACGCAATCACAATCGCGCAATCAGAATCCCGCAATCAGACTCACGCAATCACAATGACGCAATCACAGTCACGCAATCACAATCACGCAATCACAATCACGCAATCAGAATCACGAAATCACAATGACGCAATCACAATGACGCAATCACAATCACGCAAGCACAATCACGCAATCACAATCACAATCACTATCACACAATCACAATCACAATGACACAATCACCATCACACAATCACAATCACACAATCACAATCACACAATCACAATCACACAATCACAATCACACAATCACAATCACACGATCACAATCACACGATCACAATCACACGATCACAACCACACAATCACAATCACACAATCACAATCACACAATCACAATCACACAATCACAATCACACAATCACAATCACACAATCACAATCACACAATCACAATCACACAATCACAATCACACAATCACAATCACACAATCACAATCACACAATCACAATCACACAATCACAATCACACAATCACAATCACACAATCACAATCACACAATCACAATCACACAATCACAATCACACAATCACAATCACACAATCACAATCACACAATCACTCAATCACAATCACACAATCACAATCACACAAACACAATCACAATCACGCAATCACAATCACACAATCACAATCATGCAATCACAATCACTCAATCACAATCACACAATCACAATCACACAATCACAATCACACAACCACAATAACAAAATCACAGTCACGCAATCACAATAACTCAATCACAATGACGCAATCACAGTCACGCAATCACAGTCACGCAATCACAATCACGCAATCACAATCACGCAATCACAATGACGCAATCACAATGACGCAATCACAATCACGCAATCACAATCACACATTCACAATCACACAGTCACAATCACACAAACACAATCACACAATCACAATCACACAATCCCAATCGCACAATCACTATCGCACAATCACAATCACACAATCACAATCACACAGTCACAATCACACAATCACAATCACACATTCACAATCACATAATCACAATCACACAAACACAATCGCGCAATCATAATCACGCAATCACAATGACGCAATCACAGTCACGCGATCACAATCACGCAATCACAATCACGCAATCAGAATTACGCTATCACAATGACGCAATCACAATCACGCAATCACAATCACGCAATCACAATCACGCAATCACAGTCACACAATCACAATCACGCAATCACAATCACGCAATCACAATCACAATCAGACAATCACAGTCACACAATCACAATCGCACAATCACAATCGCACAATCACAATCGCACAATCACAATCGCACAATCACAATCGCGCAATCCCAATCACGCAATCACAATCACGCAATCACAATCACGCAATCACAATCACGCAATCACAATCACGCAATCACAATCACGCAATCGCAATCACGCAATCGCAATCACGCAATCGCAATCACGCAATCGCAATCAGGCAATCACAATCACAGTCACACAATCACAATAACGCAATCACAACCACGCAATCACAATCACTCAATCACAATCACACAATCACGATCACGCAATCACAATCACACAATCGCAATCACATAATCACAATAACACAATCACAATCACACAATCACAATCACAGTATCACAATCACACATTCACAATCACACAATCACAATCACACAAACACAATCACGCAATCACAATCACGCAATCACAATCACGCAATCACAATCGCGCAATCAGAACCCCGCAATCAGACTCACGCAATCACAATGACGCAATCACAGTCACGCAATCACAATCACGCAATCACAATCACGCAATCAGAATCACGAAATCACAATGACGCAATCACAATGACGCAATCACAATCACGCAAGCACAATCACGCAATCACAATCACAATCACTATCACACAATCACAATCACAATGACACAATCACGCAATCACAATCACAATCACTATCACACAATCACAATCACAATGACACAATCACCATCACACAATCACAATCACACAATCACAATCACACAATCACAATCACACAATCACAATCACACAATCACAATCACACAATCACAATCACACAATCACAATCACACAATCACAATCACACAATCACAATCACACAATCACAATCACACAATCACAATCACACAATCACAATCACACAATCACAATCACACAATCACAATCACACAATCACAATCACACAATCACAATCACACAATCACAATCACACAATCACAATCACACAATCACAATCACACAATCACAATCACAATCACACAATCACAATCACACAATCACAATCACACAATCACAATCACACAATCACAATCACACAATCACAATCACACAATCACAATCACACAATCACAATCATACAATCACAATCACACCATCACAATCACACAATCACAATCACACAATCACAATCACACAATCACAATCACACAATCACAATCACACAATCACAATCACACAATCACAATGACGCAATCACAGTCACGCAATCACAGTCACGCAATCACAATCACGCAATCAGAATCACGCAATCACAATGACGCAATCACAATGACGCAATCACAATCACGCAATCACAATCACGCAATCACAATCACACATTCACAATCACACAGTCACAATCACACAAACACAATCACACAATCACAATCACACAATCCCAATCGCACAATCACTATGGCACAATCACAATCACACAATCACAATCACACAATCACAATCACACAATCACAATCACACATTCACAATCACACAATCACAGTCACACAAACACAATCGCGCAATCACAATCGCGCAATCACAGTCACGCAATCACAATCACGCAATCACAATCACGCAAGCACAACCACGCAATCACAATCACAATCACTATCACACAATCACAATAACACAATCACAATCACGCAATCACAATAACTCAATCACAATGACGCAATCACAGTCACGCAATCACAATCACGCTATCAGAATCACGCAATCACAATGACGCAATCACAATCACGCAATCACAATCACGTCATTCACAATCACGCATTCACAATCACACAATCACATTCACACAATCACAATCACACATTCACAATCACACATTCACAATCACACAATCACAATCACACAAACACAATCGCGCAATCACAATCGCGCAATCACAATGACGCAATCATAGTCACGCAATCACAATCACACAATCACAATCACACAATCACAATCACACAATCACAATCACACAATCACAATCACGCAATCACAATCACGCAATCACAATCACAATCAGACAATCACAGTCACACAATCACAATCACACAATCACAATCGCACAATCACAATCGCACAATCACAATCACACAATCACAATCACACAATCACAATCACACAATCACAATCACACAATCACAATCACACAATCACAATCACACAATCACAATCACACAATCACAATCACACAATCACAATCACACGATCACAATCACACAATCACAATCACACAATCACAATCACACAATCACGATCACACAATCACGATCACGCAATCACAATCACACAATCGCAATCACACAATCACAATAACACAATCACAATCACACAATCACAATCACAGAATCACAATCACACATTCACAATCACACAATCACAATCACACAAACACAATCACACAATCACAATCACGCAATCACAATCTCGCAATCACAATCGCGCAATCAGAATCCCGCAATCAGACTCACGCAATCACAATGACGCAATCACAGTCACGCAATCACAATCACGCAATCACAATCACGCAATCAGAATCACGAAATCACAATGACGCAATCACAATGACGCAATCACAATCACGCAAGCACAATCACGCAATCACAATCACAATCACTATCACACAATCACAATCACAATGACACAATCACCATCACACAATCACAATCACACAACCACAATCACACAATCACAATCACACAATCACAATCACACAATCACAATCACACAATCACAATCACACAATCACAATCACACAATCACAATCACACAATCACAATCACACAATCACAATCACGATCACGCAATCACATTCACACAATCACACAATCACAATCACACAATCACAATCACACATTCACAATCACATAATCACAATCACACAAACACAATCGCGCAATCACAATCGCGCAATCACAATGACGCAATCACAGTCACGCAATCACAATCACACAATCACAATCACACAATCACAATCACACAATCACAATCACACAATCACAATCACACAATCACAATCACACAATCACAATCACACAATCACAATCACACAATCACAATCACACAATCACAATCACGCAATCACAATCACGCAATCACAATCACGCAATCACAATCACGCAATCACAATCACGCAATCACAATCACGCAATCACAATCACGCAATCACAATCACGCAATCACAATCACGCAATCACAATCACGCAATCACAATCACGCAATCACAATCACGCAATCACAATCACGCAATCACAATCACGCAATCACAATCATACAATCACAATCACACAATCACAATCACACAATCACAATCACACAATCACAATCACACAATCACAATCACACAATCACAATCACACAATCACAATCACACAATCACAATCACACAATCACAATCACACAATCACAATCACACAATCACAATCACACAATCACAATCACACAATCACAATCACACAATCACAATCACACAATCACAATCACACAATCACAATCACACAATCACAATCACACAATCACAATCACACAATCACAATCACACAATCACAATCACACAATCACGCAATCACAATCACGCAATCAGAATCACGCAATCACAATCACGCAATCAGAATCACGCAATCACAATCACGCAATCACAATCACGCAATGACAATCACGCAATCACAATCACGCAATCACAATCACGCAATCACAATCACGCTATCACAATCACGCAATCACAATCACGCCATCACAATCACGCAATCACAATCACGCAATCATAATCACGCAATCAGAATTACGCAATCACAATCACGCAATCACAATCACGCAATCACAATCACGCAATCACAATCACGCAATCAGAATTACGCAATCACAATGACGCAATCACAATCTCGCAATCACAATCACGTCATTCACAATCACGCATTCACAATCACACAATCACAATCACACAATCACAATCACACATTCACAATCACACAATCACAATCACACATACACTATCGCGCAATCACAATCGCGCAGTCACAATGACGCAATCATAATCAAGCAATCACAATCACGCAAGCACAATCACGCAATCACAATCACAATCACTATCACACAATCACAATCACACAATCACAATCACACAATCACAATCACGCAATCACAATCACACAATCACAATCACGCAATCACAATCATACAATCACAATCACACAATCACAATCACACAATCACAATCACGCAATCACAATCACGCAATCACAATCACAATCAGACAATCACAGTCACACAATCACAATCACACAATCTCAATCGCACAATCACAATCATACAATCACAATCACACAATCACAATCACACAACCACAATAACAAAATCACAGCCACGCAATCACAATAATAAAATCACAGTCACGCAATCACAATAACTCAATCACAATGACGCAATCACAGTCACGCAATCACAATCACACAATCACAATCACGCAATCACAATCACACAATCACAATCACACAATCACAATCACACAATCACAATCACACAATCACAATCACACAATCACAATCACACAATCACAATCACACAATCACAATCACACAATCACAATCACAATCACACAATCACAATCATGCAATCACAATCACTCAATCACAATCACACAATCACAATCACACAATCACAATCACACAAACACAATCGCGCAATCACAATCGCGCAATCACAATGACGCAATCACAGTCACGCAATCACAATCACACAATCACAATCACGCAATCACAATAACTCAATCACAATGACGCAATCACAGTCACGCAATCACAATCACGCTATCAGAATCACGCAATCACAATGACGCAATCACAATCACACAATCACAATCACACAATCACAATCACACAATCACAATCACACAATCACAATCACACAATCACAATCACACAATCACAATCACAATCACGCAATCACAATCATGCAATCACAATCACTCAATCACAATCACACAATCACAATCACACAACCACAATAACAAAATCACAGTCACGCAATCACAATAACTCAATCACAATGACGCAATCACAGTCACGCAATCACAATCACGCAATCCGAATCACGCAATCACAATGACGCAATCACAATGACGCAATCACAATGACGCAATCACAATCACACAATCACAATCACACAATCACAATCACACAATCACAATCACGCAATCACAATCACGCAATCACAATCACGCAATCGCAATCAGGCAATCACAATCACAGTCACACAATCACAATCACGCAATCACAATCACGCAATCACAATCACGCAATCACAATCACCCAATCACAATCACACAATCACAATCACACAATCACAATCACACAATCACAATCACACAATCACAATCACACAATCACAATCACACAATCACAATCACACAATCACAATCACACAATCACATTCACACAATCACAATCACACAATCACAATCACACAATCACAATCACGCAATCACAATCACGCAATCACAATCACGCAATCACAATCACGCAATCACAATCACACATTCACAATCACACAGTCACAAACACACAAACACTATCACACAATCACAATCACACAATCCCAATCGCACAATCACTATCGCACAATCACAATCACACAATCACAATCACACAATCACAATCACACATTCACAATCACACAATCACAATCACACAAACACAATCGCGCAATCATAATCACGCAATCACAATGACGCAATCACAGTTACGCAATCACAATCACGCAATCACAATCACGCAATCAGAATTACGCAATCACAATGACGCAATCACAATCACGCAATCACAATCACGTCATTCACAATCACGCATTCACAATCACACAATCACAATCACACAATCACAATCACACAATCACAATCACACATTCACAATCACACAATCACAATCACACAAACACTATCGCGCAATCACAATCGCGCAGTCACAATGACGCAATCACAATCACGCAATCACAATCACGCAAGCACAATCACGCAATCACGATCACAATCACTATCACACAATCACAATCACACAATCACACAATCACAATCACACAATCACAATCACAATCACGCAATCACAATCATACAATCACAATCACACAATCACAATCACACAATCACAATCACGCAATCACAATCACGCAATCACAATCACAATCAGACAATCACAGTCACACAATCACAATCACACAATCACAATCGCAAAATCACAATCATACAATCACAATCACACAATCACAATCACACAACGACAATAACAAAATCACAGTCACGCAATCACAATAACAAAATCACAGTCACGCAATCACAATAACTCAATCACAATGACGCAATCACAGTCACGCAATCACAATCACACAACCACAATCACGCAATCACAATCACACAGTCACAATCACACAATCACAATCACACAATCACAATCACACAATCACAATCACACAATCACACAATCACAATCACACATCACAATCACACAATCACGCAATCACAATCACGCAATCAGAATCACGCAATCACAATCACGCAATCACAATCACGCAATCACAATCACGCAATCACAATCACGCAATCACAATCACGCTATCACAATCACGCAATCACAATCACGCAATCACAATCACGCCATCACAATCACGCAATCACAATCACGCAATCACAATCACGCAATCAGAATTACGCAATCACAATCACGCAATCACAATCACGCAATCACAATCACGCAATCACAATCACGCAATCAGAATTACGCAATCACAATGACACAATCACAATCACGCAATCACAATCACGTCATTCACAATCACGCATTCACAATCACACAATCACAATCACACAATCACAATCACATATTCACAATCACACAATCACAATCACACAAACACAATCGCGCAATCACAATCGCGCAATCACAATGACGCAATCACAATCACGCAATCACAATCACGCAAGCACAACCACGCAATCACAATCACAATCACTATCACACAATCACAATAACACAATCACAATCACGCAATCACAATAACTCAATCACAATGACGCAATCACAGTCACGCAATCACAATCACGCTATCAGAATCACGCAATCACAATGACGCAATCACAATCACGCAATCACAATCACGTCATTCACAATCGCGCAATCACAATGACGCAATCACAGTCACGCACTCACAATCACACAATCACAATCACACAATCACAATCACACAATCACAATCACACAATCACAATCACACAATCACAATCACACAATCACAATCACACAATCACAATCACACAATCACAATCACACAATCACAATCACACAATCACAATCACACAATCACAATCACACAATCACAATCACACAATCACAATCACACAATCACAATCACACAATCACAATCACACAATCACAATCACACAATCACAATCACACAATCACAATCACACAATCACAATCACACAATCACAATCACACAATCACAATCACACAATCACAATCACACAATCACAATCACACAATCACAATCACACAATCACAATCACACAATCACAATCACACAATCACAATCACACAATCACAATCACACAATCACAATCACACAATCACAATCACGCAATCACAACCACGCAATCACAATCATACAATCACAATCACACAATCACAATCACACAATCACAATCACACAATCACAATCACGCAATCACAATCACGCAATCACAATCACAATCAGACAATCACAGTCACACAATCACAATCACACAATCACAATCGCACAATCACAATCATACAATCACAATCACACAATCACAATCACACAATCACAATCACACAATCACAATCACACAATCACAATCACACAATCACAATCACACAATCACAATCACACAATCACAATCACACAATCACAATCACACAATCACAATCACACAATCACAATCACACAATCACAATCACACAATCACAATAACACAATCACAATCACGCAATCACAATAACTCAATCACAATGACGCAATCACAGTCACGCAATCACAATAACGCTATCAGAATCACGCAATCACAATGACGCAATCACAATCACGCAATCACAATCACGTCATTCACAATCACGCATTCACAATCACACAATCACAATCACACAATCACAATCACGCAATCGCAATCAGGCAATCACAATCACAGTCACACAATCACAATAACGCAATCACAACCACGCAATCACAATCACTCAATCACAATCACACAATCACGATCACGCAATCACAATCACACAATCGCAATCACACAATCACAATAACACAATCACAATCACACAATCACAATCACAGAATCACAATCACACATTCACAATCACACAATCACAATCACACAAACACAATCACACAATCACAATCACGCAATCACAATCACGCAATCACAATCGCGCAATCAGAATCCCGCAATCAGACTCACGCAATCACAATGACGCAATCACAGTCACGCAATCACAATCACGCAATCACAATCACGCAATCAGAATCACGAAATCACAATGACGCAATCACAATGACGCAATCACAATCACGCAAGCACCATCACGCAATCACAATCACAATCACTATCACACAATCACAATCACAATCACACAATCACAATCACACAATCACAATCACACAATCACAATCACACAATCACAATCACACAATCACAATCACACAATCACAATCACACAATCACAATCACACAATCACAATCACACAATCACAATCACACAATCACAATCACACAATCACAATCACACAATCACAATCACGCAATCACAATCACACAATCACAATCACACAATCACAATCACACAATCACAATCACACAATCACAATCACACAATCACAATCACACAATCACAATCACACAATCACAATCACACAATCACAATCACACAATCACAATCACACAATCACAATCACACAATCACAATCACACAATCACAATCACACAATCACAATCACACAATCACAATCACACAATCACAATCACACAATCACAATCACACAATCACAATCACACAATCACAATCACACAATCACAATCACACAATCACAATCACACAATCACAATCACACAATCACACAATCACAATCACACAATCACAATCACACAATCACAATCACACAATCACAATCACACAATCACAATCACACAATCACAATCACACAATCACAATCACACAATCACAATCACACAATCACAATCACACAATCACAATCACACAATCACAATCACACAATCACAATCACACAATCACAATCACACAATCACGCAATCACAATCACGCAATCAGAATCACGCAATCAGAATCACGCAATCACAATCACGCAATCACAATCACGCAATCACAATCACGCAATCACAATCACGCAATCACAATCACGCAATCACAATCACGCTATCACAATCACGCAATCCCAATCACGCAATCACAATCACGCCGTCACAATCACGCAATCACAATCACGCAATCACAATCACGCAATCAGAATTACGCAATCACAATCACGCAATCACAATCACGCAATCACAATCACGCAATCACAATCACGCAATCACAATCACGCAATCACAATCACGCAATCAGAATTACGCAATCACAATCACGCAATCACAATCACGCAATCACAATCACGTCATTCACAATCACGCATTCACAATCACACAATCACAATCACACAATCACAATCACATATTCACAATCACACAATCACAATCACACAAACACAATCGCGCAATCACAATCGCGCAATCACAATGACGCAATCACAATCACGCAATCACAATCACGCAAGCACAACCACGCAATCACAATCACAATCACTATCACACAATCACAATAACACAATCACAATCACGCAATCACTATAACTCAATCACAATGACGCAATCACAGTCACGCAATCACAATCACGCTATCAGAATCACGCAATCACAAAGACGCAATCACAATCACGCAATCACAATCACGTCATTCACAATCGCGCATTCACAATCACACAATCACACAATCACACAATCACACAGTCACAATCACACAATCACAATAACACAATCACCATCACACAATTACAATCACAGAATCACAATCACACATTCACAATCACACAATCACAATCACACAAACACAATCACACAATCACAATCACGCAATCACAATGACGCAATCACAATGACGCAATCACAATGACGCAATCACAATCACACATTCACAATCACACATTCACAATCACACAATCACAATCACACAAACACAATCGCGCAATCACAATCGCGCAATCACAATGACGCAATCACAGTCACGCAATCACAATCACACAATCACAATCACACAATCACAATCACACAATCACAATCACACAATCACAATCACACAATCACAATCACGCAATCACAATTACGCAATCACAATTACGCAATCACAATCACAATCAGACAATCACAGTCACACAATCACAATCACATAATCACAATCGCACAATCACAATCGCACAATCACAATCACACAATCACAATCACACAATCACAATCACACAATCACAATCACACAATGACAATCACACAATCACAATCACACAATCACAATCACACAATCACAATCACACAATCACAATCACACAATCACAATCACACAATCACAATCACACAATCACAATCACACAATCACAATCACACAATCACAATCACACAATCACAATCACACAATCACACAATCACAATCACACAATCACAATCACACAATCACAATCACGCAATCACAATCACGCAATCACAATCACACAATCACACAATCACACAATCACACAGTCACAATCACACAATCACAATAACACAATCACCATCACACAATCACAATCACAGAATCACAATCACACATTCACAATCACACAACCACAATCACACAAACACAATCACACAATCACAATCACGCAATCACAATGACGCAATCACAGTCACGCAATCACAATGACGCAATCACAGTCACGCAATCACAATCACGCAAGCACAATCACGCAATCACAATCACAATCACTATCACACAATCACAATCACAATCACACAATCACAATCATGCAATCACAATCACTCAATCACAATCACACAATCACAATCACACAATCACAATCACACAAACACAATCGCGCAATCACAATCGCGCAATCACAATGACGCAATCACAGTCACGCAATCACAATCACACAATCACAATCACACAATCACAATCACACAATCACAATCACACAATCACAATCACACAATCACAATCACACAATCACAATCACACAATCACAATCACACAATCACAATCACACAATCACAATCACACAATCACAATCACACAATCACAATCACACAATCACAATCACACAATCACAATCACACAATCACAATCACAATCACACAATCACAATCACAATCACGCAATCACAGTCATGCAATCACAATCACTCTATCACAATCACACAATCACAATCACACAACCACAATAACAAAATCACAGTCACGCAATCACAATAACTCAATCACAATGACGCAATCACAGTCACGCAATCACAGTCACGCAATCACAATCACGCAATCACAATGACGCAATCACAATGACGCAATCACAATGACGCAATCACAATCACACAATCACAATCACACAATCACAATCACACAATCATAATCACGCAATCACAATCACGCAATCACAATCACGCAATCGCAATCAGGCAATCACAATCACAGTCACACAATCACAATCACGCAATCACAATCACGCAATCACAATCACGCAATCACAATCACGCAATCACAATCACCCAATCACAATCACACAATCACAATCACACAATCACAATCACACAATCACAATCACAATCACACAATCACAATCACACAATCACACAATCACACAGTCACAATCACACAGTCACAATCACACAATCACAATCACACAATCACAATCACACCATCACAATCACACAATCACAATCACACAATCACAATCACACAATCACAATCACACAATCACAATCACGCAATCACAATCACACAATCACAATCACACAATCACAATCACACAATCACAATCACGCAATCACAATCACGCAATCACAATCACGCAATCACAATCACACATTCACAATCACACAGTCACAAACACACAATCACAATCACACAATCACAATCACACAATCACAATCACACAATCACAATCACACAATCACGATCACACAATCACAATCACACAATCACAATCACACAATCACAATCACACAATCACAATCACACAATCACAATCACACAATCACAATCACACAATCACAATCACACAATCACAATCACACAATCACAATCACACAATCACAATCACACAATCACAATCACACAATCACAATCACACAATCACAATCACACAATCACAATCACACAATCACAATCACACAATCACAATCACACGATCACAATCACACGATCACAACCACACGATCACAATCACACAATCACAATCACACAATCACAATCACGCAATCACAATCACGCAATCAGAATTACGCAATCACAATGACGCAATCACAATCACACAATCACAATCACACAATCACAATCACACAATCACAATCACACAATCACAATCACACAATCACAATCACACAATCACAATCACACAATCACAATCACACAATCACAATCACACAATCACAATCACACAATCACAATCACACAATCACAATCACACAATCACAATCACACAATCACAATCACACAATCACAATCACACAATCACAATCACACAATCACAATCACACAATCACAATCACACAATCACAATCACACAATCACAATCACACAATCACAATCACACAATCACAATCACACAATCACAATCACACAATCACAATCACACAATCACAATCACACAATCACACAATCACAATCACACAATCACAATCACACAATCACAATCACACAATCACAATCACACAATCACAATCACACAATCACAATCACACAATCACAATCACACAATCACGCAATCACAATCACGCAATCAGAATCACGCAATCAGAATCACGCAATCACAATCACGCAATCACAATCACGCAATCACAATCACGCAATCACAATCACGCAATCACAATCACGCAATCACAATCACGCAATCACAATCACGCTATCACAATCACGCAATCCCAATCACGCAATCACAACCACGCCGTCACAATCACGCAATCACAATCACGCAATCACAATCACGCAATCAGAATTACGCAATCACAATCACGCAATCACAATCACGCAATCACAATCACGCAATCACAATCACGCAATCACAATCACGCAATCACAATCACGCAATCAGAATTACGCAATCACAATCACGCAATCACAATCACGCAATCACAATCACGTCATTCACAATCACGCATTCACAATCACACAATCACAATCACACAATCACAATCACATATTCACAATCACACAATCACAATCACACAAACACAATCGCGCAATCACAATCGCGCAATCACAATGACGCAATCACAATCACGCAATCACAATCACGCAAGCACAACCACGCAATCACAATCACAATCACTATCACACAATCACAATAACACAATCACAATCACGCAATCACTATAACTCAATCACAATGACGCAATCACAGTCACGCAATCACAATCACGCTATCAGAATCACGCAATCACAAAGACGCAATCACAATCACGCAATCACAATCACGTCATTCACAATCGCGCATTCACAATCACACAATCACACAATCACACAATCACACAGTCACAATCACACAATCACAATAACACAATCACCATCACACAATCACAATCACAGAATCACAATCACACATTCACAATCACACAATCACAATCACACAAACACAATCACACAATCACAATCACGCAATCACAATGACGCAATCACAGTCACGCAATCGCAATGACGCAATCACAGTCACGCAATCACAATCACGCTATCAGAATCACGCAATCACAATGACGCAATCACAATCACGCAATCACAATCACGTCATTCACAATCGCGCATTCACAATCACACAATCACAATCACACTATCACAATCACACTATCACAATCACACATTCACAATCACACATTCACAATCACACAATCACAATCACACAAACACAATCGCGCAATCACAATCGCGCAATCACAATGACGCAATCACAGTCACGCAATCACAATCACACAATCACAATCACACAATCACAATCACACAATCACAATCACACAATCACAATCACGCAATCACAATTACGCAATCACAATCACAATCAGACAATCACAGTCACACAATCACAATCACATAATCACAATCGCACAATCACAATCGCACAATCACAATCACACAATCACAATCACACAATCACAATCACACAATCACAATCACACAATGACAATCACACAATCACAATCACACAATCACAATCACACAATCACAATCACACAATCACAATCACACAATCACAATCACACAATCACAATCACACAATCACAATCACACAATCACAATCACACAATCACAATCACACAATCACAATCACACAATCACAATCACACAATCACAATCACACAATCACAATCACACAATCACAATCACACAATCACAATCACGCAATCACAATCACGCAATCACAATCACGCAATCACAATCACACAATCACACAATCACACAATCACACAGTCACAATCACACAATCACAATAACACAATCACCATCACACAATCACAATCACAGAATCACAATCACACATTCACAATCACACAACCACAATCACACAAACACAATCACACAATCACAATCACGCAATCACAATGACGCAATCACAGTCACGCAATCACAATGACGCAATCACAGTCACGCAATCACAATCACGCAAGCACAATCACGCAATCACAATCACAATCACTATCACACAATCACAATCACAATCACACAATCACAATCATGCAATCACAATCACTCAATCACAATCACACAATCACAATCACACAATCACAATCACACAAACACAATCGCGCAATCACAATCGCGCAATCACAATGACGCAATCACAGTCACGCAATCACAATCACACAATCACAATCACACAATCACAATCACACAATCACAATCACACAATCACAATCACACAATCACAATCACACAATCACAATCACACAATCACAATCACACAATCACAATCACACAATCACAATCACACAATCACAATCACACAATCACAATCACAATCACACAATCACAATCACAATCACGCAATCACAGTCATGCAATCACAATCACTCAATCACAATCACACAATCACAATCACACAACCACAATAACAAAATCACAGTCACGCAATCACAATAACTCAATCACAATGACGCAATCACAGTCACGCAATCACAGTCACGCAATCACAATCACGCAATCACAATGACGCAATCACAATGACGCAATCACAATGACGCAATCACAATCACACAATCACAATCACACAATCACAATCACACAATCACAATCACACAATCACAATCACACAATCACAATTACACAATCACAATCACACAATCACAATCACAATCACACAATCACAATCACACAATCACACAATCACACAATCACAATCACACAATCACAATCGTACAATCACAATCACGCAATCACAATCACGCAATCACAATCACGCAATCACAATCACACAATCACAATCGTACAATCACAATCACGCAATCACAATCACGCAATCACAATCACGCAATCACAATCACACATTCACAATCACACAGTCACAAACACACAAACACAATCACACAATCACAATCACACAATCCCAATCGCACAATCACTATCGCACAATCACAATCACACAATCACAATCACACAATCACAATCACACATTCACAATCACACAATCACAATCACACAAACACAATCGCGCAATCATAATCACGCAATCACAGTCACGCAATCACAATCACGCAATCACAATCACGCAATCAGAATTACGCAATCACAATGACGCAATCACAATCACGCAATCACAATCACGTCATTCACAATCACGCATTCACAATCACACAATCACAATCATACAATCACAATCACACATTCACAATCACACAATCACAATCACACAAACACTATCGCGCAATCACAATCGCGCAGTCACAATGACGCAATCACAATCACGCAATCACAATCACGCAAGCACAATCACTATCACACAATCACAATCACACAATCACAATCACACAATCACAATCACGCAATCACAATCACACAATCACAATCACGCAATCACAATCATACAATCACAATCACACAATCACAATCACACAATCGCAATCACGCAATCACAATCACGCAATCACAATCACAATCAGACAATCACAGTCACACAATCACAATCACACAATCACAATCGCACAATCACAATCATGCAATCACAATCACACAATCACAATCACACAACGACAATAACAAAATCACAGTCACGCAATCACAATAACAAAATCACAGTCACGCAATCACAATAACTCAATCACAATGACGCAAACACAGTCACGCAATCACAATCACACAATCACAATCACGCAATCACAATCACACAATCACAATCACACAATCACAATCACACAATCACAATCACACAATCACAATCACACAATCACAATCACACAATCACAATCACACAATCACAGTCACACAATCACAATCACACAATCACAATCACACAGTCACAATCACACAATCACAATCACAATCACACAATCACAATCATGCAATCACAATCACTCAATCACAATCACACAATCACAATCACACAATCACAATCACACAAACACAATCGCGCAATCACAATGACGCAATCACAGTCACGCAATCAGAATCACACAATCACAATCACGCAATCACAATAACTCAATCACAATGACGCAATCACAGTCACGCAATCACAATCACGCTATCAGAATCACGCAATCACAATGACGCAATCACAATCACGTCATTCACAATCACGCATTCACAATCACACAATCACAATCACACATTCACAATCACACATTCACAATCACACAATCACAATCACACAAACACAATCGCGCAATCACAATCGCGCAATCACAATGACGCAATCACAGTCACGCAATCACAATCACACAATCACAATCACACAATCACAATCACACAATCACAATCACACAATCACAATCACACAATCACAATCACACAATCACAATCACACAATCACAATCACACAATCACAATCACACAATCACAATCACACAATCACAATCACACAATCACAATCACACAATCACAATCACACAATCACAATCACACAATCACAATCACACAATCACAATTACACAATCACAATCACACAATCACAATCACACAATCACAAACACACAAACACTATCACACAATCACAATCACACAATCACAATCACACAATCCCAATCGCACAATCACTACCGCACAATCACAATCACACAATCACAATCACACAATCACAATCACACATTCAGAATCACACAATCACAATCACACAAACACAATCACACAATCGCAATCACGCAATCACAATCACGCAATCACAATCACGCAATCACAATCACGCAATCACAATCACACATTCACAATCACACAGTCACAAACACACAAACACAATCACACAATCACAATCACACAATCCCAATCGCACAATCACTATCGCACAATCACAATCACACAATCACAATCACACAATCACAATCACACATTCACAATCACACAATCACAATCACACAAACACAATCGCGCAATCATAATCACGCAATCACAATGACGCAATCACAGTCACGCAATCACAATCACGCAATCACAGTCACGCAATCACAATAACAAAATCACAGTCACACAATCACAATAACTCAATCACAATGACGCAATCACAGTCACGCAATCACAATCACACAATCACAATCACGCAATCACAATCACACAATCACAATCACACAATCACAATCACACAATCACAATCACACAATCACAATCACACAATCGCAATCACACAATCACAATCACACAATCACAATCACACAATCACAATCACACAATCACAATCACACAATCACAATCACACAATCACAATCACACAATCACACAATCACAATCACACATTCACAATCACACAATCACAATCACACAATCACGCAATCACAATCACGCAATCAGAATTACGCAATCACAATCACGCAATCACAATCACGCAATCACAATCACGCAATCACAATCACGCAATCAGAATTACGCAATCACAATCACGCAATCACAATCACGCAATCACAATCACGCAATCACAATCACGCAATCAGAATTACGCAATCACAATGACGCAATCACAATCACGCAATCATAAATCACGTCATTCACAATCACGCATTCACAATCACACAATCACAATCACACAATCACAATCACGCAATCACAATAACTCAATCACAGTGACGCAATCACAATCACGTCATTCACAATCACGCATTCACAATCACACAATCACAATCACACATTCACAATCACACATTCACAATCACACAATCACAATCACACAAACACAATCGCGCAATCACAATCGCGCAATCACAATGACGCAATCACAGTCACGCAATCACAATCACACAATCACAATCACACAATCACAATCACACAATCACAATCACACAATCACAATCACACAATCACAATCACACAATCACAATCACACAATCACAATCACACAATCACAATCACACAATCACAATCACACAATCACAATTACACAATCACAATCACACAATCACAATCACACAATCACAAACACACAAACACTATCACACAATCACAATCACACAATCACAATCACACAATCCCAATCGCACAATCACTACCGCACAATCACAATCACACAATCACAATCACACAATCACAATCACACATTCAGAATCACACAATCACAATCACGCAATCACAATCACGCAATCACAATCACAATCAGACAATCACAGTCACACAATCACAATCACACAATCACAATCGCACAATCACAATCGCACAATCACAATCACACAATCACAATCACACAATCACAATCACACAATCACAATCACACAATCACAATCACACAATCACAATCACACAATCACAATCACACAATCACAATCACACAATCACAATCACACAATCACAATCACACAATCACGATCACACAATCACGATCACGCAATCACAATCACACAAACACAATCGCGCAATCATAATCACGCAATCACAATGACGCAATCACAGTCACGCAATCACAATCACGCAATCACAGTCACGCAATCACAATAACAAAATCACAGTCACGCAATCACAATAACTCAATCACAATGACGCAATCACAGTCACGCAATCACAATCACACAATCACAATCACGCAATCACAATCACGCAATCACAATCACACAATCACAATCACACAATCACACAATCACAATCACACAATCGCAATCACACAATCACAATCACACAATCACAATCACACAATCACAATCACACAATCACAATCACACAATCACACAATCACAATCACACAATCACAATCACACAATCACGCAATCACAATCACGCAATCAGAATTACGCAATCACAATCACGCAATCACAATCACGCAATCACAATCACGCAATCACAATCACGCAATCAGAATTACGCAATCACAATCACGCAATCACAATCACGCAATCACAATCACGCAATCACAATCACGCAATCAGAATTACGCAATCACAATGACGCAATCACAATCACGCAATCATAAATCACGTCATTCACAATCCCGCATTCACAATCACACAATCACAATCACACAATCACAATCACACAATCACAATCACATATTCACAATCACACAATCACAATCACACAAACACAATCGCGCAATCTCAATCGCGCAATCACAATGACGCAATCACAATCACGCAATCACAATCACGCAAGCACAACCACGCAATCACAATCACAATCACTATCACACAATCACAATAACACAATCACAATCACGCAATCACAATAACTCAATCACAATGACGCAATCACAGTCACGCAATCACAATCACGCTATCAGAATCACGCAATCACAATGACGCAATCACAATCACGCAATCACAATCACGTCATTCACAATCGCGCATTCACAATCACACAATCACAATCACACAATCACAATCACACATTCACAATCACACATTCACAATCACACAATCACAATCACACAAACACAATCGCGCAATCACAATCGCGCAATCACAATGACGCAATCACAGTCACGCAATCACAATCACACAATCACAATCACACAATCACAATCACGCAATCACAATCACGCAATCACAATCACGCAATCACAATCACACAATCACAATCACACAATCACAATCACACAATCACAATCACACAATCACAATCACACAATCACAATCACACAATCACAATCACACAATCACAATCACACAATCACAATCACACAATCACAATCACACAATCACAATCACACAATCACAATCACACAATCACAATCACACAATCACAATCACACAATCACAATCACACAATCACAATCACACAATCACAATCACGCAATCACAATCACAATCAGACAATCACCGTCACACAATCACAATCACACAATCACAATCGCACAATCACAATCATGCAATCACAATCACACAATCACAATCACACAACGACAATAACAAAATCACAGTCACGCAATCACAATAACAAAATCACAGTCACGCAATCACAATAACTCAATCACAATGACGCAATCACAGTCACGCAATCACAATCACACAATCACAATCACGCAATCACAATCACACAATCACAATCACACAATCACAATCACACAATCACAATCACACAATCACAATCACGCAATCACAATCACGCAATCACAATCACGCAATCACAATCACACATTCACAATCACACAGTCACAAACACACAAACACAATCACACAATCACAATCACACAATCCCAATCGCACAATCACTATCGCACAATCACAATCACACAATCACAATCACACAATCACAATCACACATTCACAATCACACAATCACAATCACACAAACACAATCGCGCAATCATAATCACGCAATCACAATGACGCAATCACAGTCACGCAATCACAATCACGCAATCACAGTCACGCAATCACAATAACAAAATCACAGTCACGCAATCACAATAACTCAATCACAATGACGCAATCACAGTCACGCAATCACAATCACACAATCACAATCACGCAATCACAATCACACAATCACAATCACACAATCACAATCACACAATCACAATCACACAATCGCAATCACACAATCGCAATCACACAATCACAATCACACAATCACAATCACACAATCACAATCACACAATCACAATCACACAATCACAATCACACAATCACAATCACACAATCACAATCACACAATCACAATCACACAATCACAATCACACAATCACACAATCACAATCACACCATCACAATCACACAATCACGCAATCACAATCACGCAATCAGAATTACGCAATCACAATCACGCAATCACAATCACGCAATCACAATCACACAATCACAATCACACAATCACAATCACACAATCACAATCACACAATCACAATCACACAATCACAATCACACAATCACAATCACACAATCACAATCACACAATCACAATCACACAATCACAATCACACAATCACAATCACACAATCACAATCACACAATCACAATCACACAATCACAATCACACAATCACAATCACACAATCACAATCACACAATCACAATCACACAATCACAATCACACAATCACAATCACACAATCACAATCACACAATCACAATCACACAATCACAATCACACAATCACAATCACACAATCACAATCACACAATCACAATCACACAATCACAATCACACAATCACAATCACACAATCACAATCACACAATCACAATCACACAATCACAATCACACAATCACAATCACACAATCACAATCACACAATCACAATCACACAATCACAATCACACAATCACAATCACACAATCACAATCACACAATCACAATCACACAATCACAATCACACAATCACAATCACACAATCACAATCACACAATCACAATCACACAATCACAATCACACAATCACAATCACACAATCACAATCACACAATCACAATCACACAATCACAATCACACAATCACAATCACACAATCACAATCACACAATCACAATCACACAATCACAATCACACAATCACAATCACACAATCACAATCACAATCACGCAATCACAATCATGCAATCACAATCACTCAATCACAATCACACAATCACAATCACACAATCACAATCACACAATCACAATCACACAATCACAATCACACAATCACAATGACACAATCACACAATCACACAGTCACAATCACACAATCACAATCACACAATCACAATCACACCATCACAATCACACAATCACAATCACACAATCACAATCACACAATCACAATCAAACAATCACAATCACACAATCACAATGACGCAATCACAGTCACGCAATCAGAATCACACAATCACAATCACGCAATCACAATAACTCAATCACAATGACGCAATCACAGTCACGCAATCACAATCACGCTATCAGAATCACGCAATCACAATGACGCAATCACAATCACGCAATCACAATCACGTCATTCACAATCACGCATTCACAATCACACAATCACAATCACACAATCACAATCACACATTCACAATCACACAATCACAATCACACAAACACAATCGCGCAATCACAATCGCGCAATCACAATGACGCAATCACAGTCACGCAATCACAATCACACAATCACAATCACACAACCACAATCACACAATCACAATCACACAATCACGATCACACAATCACGATCACACAATCACAATCACATAATCACAATCACACAATCACAATCACACAATCACAATCACACAATCACAATCACACAATCACAATCACACAATCACAATCACACAATCACAATTACACAATCACAATCACACAATCACAATCACACAATCACAAACACACAAACACAATCACACAATCACAATCACACAATCCCAATCGCACAATCACTATCGCACAATCACAATCACACAATCACAATCACACAATCACAATGACGCAATCACAGTCACGCAATCACAATCACGCAATCACAATCACGCAATCAGAATTACGCAATCACAATGACGCAATCACAATCACGCAATCACAATCACGTCATTCACAATCACGCATTCACAATCACACAATCACAATCACACAATCACAATCACACATTCACAATCACACAATCACAATCACACAAACACTATCGCGCAATCACAATCGCGCAGTCACAATGACGCAATCACAATCAAGCAATCACAATCACGCAAGCACAATCACGCAATCACAATCACAATCACTATCACACAATCACAATCACACAATCACAATCACACAATCACAATCACGCAATCACAATCACACAATCACAATCACGCAATCACAATCATACAATCACAATCACACAATCACAATCACACAATCACAATCACGCAATCACAATCACGCAATCACAATCACAATCAGACAATCACAGTCACACAATCACAATCACACAATCACAATCGCACAATCACAATCATACAATCACAATCACACAATCACAATCACACAACCACAATAACAAAATCACAGTCACGCAATCACAATAACAAAATCACAGTCACGCAATCACAATAACTCAATCACAATGACGCAATCACAGTCACGCAATCACAATCACACAATCACAATCACGCAATCACGATCACACAATCACAATCACACAATCACAATCACACAATCACAATCACACAATCACAATCACACAATCACAATCACACAATCACAATCACACAATCACAATCACACAATCACAATCACACAATCACAATCATGCAATCACAATCACTCAATCACAATCACACAATCAAAATCACACAATCACAATCACACAAACACAATCGCGCAATCACAATCGCGCAATCACAATGACGCAATCACAGTCACGCAATCAGAATCACGCAATCACAATCACGCAATCACAATAACTCAATCACAATGACGCAATCACAGTCACGCAATCACAACCACGCTATCAGAATCACGCAATCACAATGACGCAATCACAATCACGCAATCACAATCACGTCATTCACAATCACGCATTCACAATCACACAATCACAATCACACAATCACAATCACACATTCACAATCACACAATCACAATCACACAAACACAATCGCGCAATCACAATCGCGCAATCACAATGACGCAATCACAGTCACGCAATCACAATCACACAATCACAATCACACAATCACAATCACACAATCACAATCACACAATCACAATCACACAATCACAATCACACAATCACAATCACACAATCACAATCACACAATCACAATCACACAATCACAATCACACAATCACAATCACACAATCACAATCACACAATCACAATCACACAATCACAATCACACAATCACAATCACACAATCACAATCACACAATCACAATCACACAATCACAATCACACAATCACAATCACCCAATCACAATCACCCAATCACAATCACACAATCACAATCACACAATCACAATCACACAATCACAATCACACAATCACAATCACACAATCACAATCACACAATCACAATCACACAATCACAATCACACAATCACATTCACACAATCACAATCACACAATCACAATCACACAATCACAATCACACAATCACAATCACACAATCACAATCACACAATCACAATCACACAATCACAATCACACAATCACAATCACACAATCACAATCACACAATCACAATCACACAATCACAATCACACATTCACAATCACACAATCACAATCACACAAACACCATCGCGCAATCACAATCGCGCAGTCACAATGACGCAATCACAATCACGCAATCACAATCACGCAAGCACAATCACGCAATCACAATCACAATCACTATCACACAATCACAATCACACAATCACACAATCACAATCACGCAATCACAATCACACAATCACAATCACGCAATCACAATCATACAATCACAATCACACAATCACAATCACACAATCACAATCACGCAATCACAATCACGCAATCACAATCACGCAATCACAATCACGCAATCACAATCACAATCAGACAATCACAGTCACACAATCACAATCACACAATCACAATCGCACAATCACAATCATACAATCACAATCACACAATCACAATCACACAATCACAATCACACAATCACAATCACACAATCACAATCACACAATCACAATCACGCAATCACAATCACGCAATCAGAATTACGCAATCACAATGACGCAATCACAATCATGCAATCACAATCACGTCATTCACAATCACGCATTCACAATCACACAATCACAATCACACAATCACAATCATACATTCACAATCACACAATCACAATCACACAAACACTATCGCGCAATCACAATCGCGCAGTCACAATGACGCAATCACAATCAAGCAATCACAATCACGCAAGCACAATCACGCAATCACAATCACAATCACTATCACACAATCACAATCACACAATCACAATCACACAATCACAATCACGCAATCACAATCACACAATCACAATCACGCAATCACAATCATACAATCACAATCACACAATCACAATCACACAATCACAATCACGCAATCACAATCACGCAATCACAATCACAATCAGACAATAACAGTCACACAATCACAATCACACAATCACAATCGCACAATCACAATCATACAATCACAATCACACAATCACAATCACACAACCACAATAACAAAATCACAGTCACGCAATCACAATAACAAAATCACAGTCACACAATCACAATAACTCAATCACAATGACGCAATCACAGTCACGCAATCACAATCGCACAATCACAATCACGCAATCACAATCACACAATCACAATCACACAATCACAATCACACAATCACAATCACACAATCACAATCACACAATCACAATCACACAATCACAATCACACAATCACAATCACACAATCACAATCACAATCACACAATCACAATCATGCAATCACAATCACTCAATCACAATCACACAATCACAATCACACAAACACAATCACAATCACGCAATCACAATCACACAATCACAATCACACAATCACAATCACACAATCACAATCACACAATCACAATCACACAATCACAATCACACAATCACAATCACACAATCACAATCACACAATCACAATCACACAATCACAATCACACAATCACAATCACACAATCACAATCACACAATCACAATCACACAATCACAATCACACAATCACAATCACACAATCACAATCACACAATCACAATCACACAATCACAATCACACAATCACAATCACACAATCACAATCACAATCACGCAATCACAATCATGCAATCACAATCACTCAATCACAATCACACAATCACAATCACACAACCACAATAACAAAATCACAGTCACGCAATCACAATAACTCAATCACAATGACGCAATCACAGTCACGCAATCACAGTCACGCAATCACAATCACGCAATCAGAATCACGCAATCACAATGACGCAATCACAATGACGCAGTCACAATGACGCAATCACAATCACACAATCACAATCACACAATCACAATCACACAATCACAATCACGCAATCACAATCACGCAATCACAATCACGCAATCGCAATCAGGCAATCACAATCACAGTCACACAATCACAATCACGCAATCACAATCACGCAATCACAATCACGCAATCACAATCACGCAATCACAATCACCCAATCACAATCACACAATCACAATCACACAATCACAATCACACAATCACAATCACACAATCACAATCACACAATCACAATCACACAATCACAATCACACAATCACACAATCACACAGTCACAATCACACAATCACAATCACACAATCACAATCACACCATCACAATCACACAATCACAATCACACAATCACAATCACACAATCACAATGACACAATCACAATCACACAATCACAATCACGCAATCACAATCACGCAATCACAATCACGCAATCACAATCACACATTCACAATCACACAGTCACAAACACACAAACACAATCACACAATCACAATCACACAATCCCAATCGCACAATCACTATCGCACAATCACAATCACACAATCACAATCACACAATCACAATCACACATTCACAATCACACAATCACAATCACACAAACACAATCGCGCAATCATAATCACGCAATCACAATGACGCAATCACAGTCACGCAATCACAATCACGCAATCACAATCACGCAATCACAATCACGCAATCAGAATTACGCAATCACAATGACGCAATCACAATCACGCAATCACAATCACGTCATTCACAATCACGCATTCACAATCACACAATCACAATCACACAATCACAATCACACATTCACAATCACACAATCACAATCACACAAACACTATCGCGCAATCACAATCGCGCAGTCACAATGACGCAATCACAATCACGCAATCACAATCACGCAAGCACAATCACGCAATCACAATCACAATCACTATCACACAATCACAATCACACAATCACAATCACACAATCACAATCACGCAATCACAATCACACAATCACAATCACGCAATCACAATCATACAATCACAATCACACAATCACAATCACACAATCACAATCACGCAATCACAATCACGCAATCACAATCACAATCAGACAATCACAGTCACACAATCACAATCACACAATCACAATCGCACAGTCACAATCATACAATCACAATCACACAATCGCAATCACACAATCACAATCACACAATCACAATCACACAACCACAATAACAAAATCACAGTCACGCAATCACAATAACAAAATCACAGTCACGCAATCACAATAACTCAATCACAATGACGCAATCACAGTCACGCAATCACAATCACACAATCACAATCACGCAATCACAATCACACAATCACAATCACACAATCACAATCACACAATCACAATCACACAATCACAATCACACAATCACAATCACACAATCACAATCACACAATCACAATCACACAATCACAATCACACAATCACAATCACACAATCACAATCACACAATCACAATCACACAATCACAATCACACAATCACAATCACAATCACAATCACACAATCACAATCATGCAATCACAATCACTCAATCACAATCACACAATCAAAATCACACAATCACAATCACACAAACACAATCGCGCAATCACAATCGCGCAATCACAATGACGCAATCACAGTCACGCAATCAGAATCACGCAATCACAATCACGCAATCACAATAACTCAATCACAATGACGCAATCACAGTCACGCAATCACAATCACACAATCACAATCACACAATCACAATCACACAATCACAATCACACAATCACAATCACACAATCACAATCACACAATCACAATCACACAATCACAATCACACAAACACAATCACACAATCACAATCACGCAATCACAATCACAACAATCACAATCACGCAATCACAATCACACAATCACAATCACAATCAGACAATCACAATCACACAATCACAATCACACAAACACAATCACACAATCACAGTGACGCAATCACAATCACGCAATCACAATCACGTCATTCACAATCACGCATTCACAATCACACAATCACAATCACATATTCACAATCACACAATCACAATCACACAAGCACAATCGCGCAATCACAATCGCGCAATCACAATGACGCAATCACAATCACGCAATCACAATCACGCAAGCACAACCACGCAATCACAATCACAATCACTATCACACAATCACAATAACACAATCACAATCACGCAATCACAATAACTCAATCACAATGACGCAATCACAGTCACGCAATCACAATCACGCTATCAGAATCACGCAATCACAATGACGCAATCACAATCACGCAATCACAATCACGTCATTCACAATCGCGCATTCACAATCACACAATCACAGTCACGCAATCACAATCACACATTCACAATCACACATTCACAATCACACAATCACAATCACACAAACACAATCGCGCAATCACAATCACACAATCACAATCACACAATCACAGTCACGCAATCACAATAACTCAATCACAATGACGCAATCACAATCACACAATCACAATCACACAATCACAATCACGCAATCAGAATCACGCAATCACAATGACGCAATCACAATGACGCAATCACAATCACACAATCACAATCACACAATCACAATCACACAATCACAATCACACAATCACAATCACACAATCACAATCACACAATCACAATCACGCAATCAGAATCACGCAATCACAATCACGCAATCACAATCACGCAATCACAATCACGCAATCACAATCACACAGTCACAAACACACAAACACAATCACACAATCACAATCACACAATCCCAATCGCACAATCACTATCGCACAATCACAATCACACAATCACAATCACACAATCACAATCACACATTCACAATCACACAATCACAATCACACAAACACAATCGCGCAATCATAATCACGCAATCACAATGACGCAATCACAGTCACGCAATCGCAATCACGCAATCACAATCACGCAATCAGAATTACGCAATCACAATGACGCAATCACAATCACGCAATCACAATCACGTCATTCACAATCACGCATTCACAATCACACAGTCACAATCATACAATCACAATCACACAATCACAATCACACAATCACAATCACACAATCACAATCACACAATCACACAATCACACAGTCACAATCACACAATCACAATCACACAATCACAATCACACCATCACAATCACACAATCACAATCACACAATCACAATCACACAATCACAATGACACAATCACAATCACACAATCACAATCACGCAATCACAATCACGCAATCACAATCACGCAATCACAATCACACATTCACAATCACACAGTCACAAACACACAAACACAATCACACAATCACAATCACACAATCCCAATCGCACAATCACTATCGCACAATCACAATCACACAATCACAATCACACAATCACAATCACACATTCACAATCACACAATCACAATCACACAAACACAATCGCGCAATCATAATCACGCAATCACAATGACGCAATCACAGTCACGCAATCACAATCACGCAATCACAATCACGCAATCAGAATTACGCAATCACAATGACGCAATCACAATCACGCAATCACAATCACGTCATTCACAATCACGCATTCACAATCACACAATCACAATCACACAATCACAATCACACATTCACAATCACACAATCACAATCACACAAACACTATCGCGCAATCACAATCGCGCAGTCACAATGACGCAATCACAATCACGCAATCACAATCACGCAAGCACAATCACGCAATCACAATCACAATCACTATCACACAATCACAATCACACAATCACAATCACACAATCACAATCACGCAATCACAATCACACAATCACAATCACGCAATCACAATCATACAATCACAATCACACAATCACAATCACACAATCACAATCACGCAATCACAATCACGCAATCACAATCACAATCAGACAATCACAGTCACACAATCACAATCACACAATCACAATCGCACAGTCACAATCATACAATCACAATCACACAATCGCAATCACACAATCACAATCACACAATCACAATCACACAACCACAATAACAAAATCACAGTCACGCAATCACAATAACAAAATCACAGTCACGCAATCACAATAACTCAATCACAATGACGCAATCACAGTCACGCAATCACAATCACACAATCACAATCACGCAATCACAATCACACAATCACAATCACACAATCACAATCACACAATCACAATCACACAATCACAATCACACAATCACAATCACACAATCACAATCACACAATCACAATCACACAATCACAATCACACAATCACAATCACACAATCACAATCACACAATCACAATCACACAATCACAATCACACAATCACAATCACAATCACAATCACACAATCACAATCATGCAATCACAATCACTCAATCACAATCACACAATCAAAATCACACAATCACAATCACACAAACACAATCGCGCAATCACAATCGCGCAATCACAATGACGCAATCACAGTCACGCAATCAGAATCACGCAATCACAATCACGCAATCACAATAACTCAATCACAATGACGCAATCACAGTCACGCAATCACAATCACACAATCACAATCACACAATCACAATCACACAATCACAATCACACAATCACAATCACACAATCACAATCACACAATCACAATCACACAATCACAATCACACAAACACAATCACACAATCACAATCACGCAATCACAATCACAACAATCACAATCACGCAATCACAATCACACAATCACAATCACAATCAGACAATCACAATCACACAATCACAATCACACAAACACAATCACACAATCACAGTGACGCAATCACAATCACGCAATCACAATCACGTCATTCACAATCACGCATTCACAATCACACAATCACAATCACATATTCACAATCACACAATCACAATCACACAAGCACAATCGCGCAATCACAATCGCGCAATCACAATGACGCAATCACAATCACGCAATCACAATCACGCAAGCACAACCACGCAATCACAATCACAATCACTATCACACAATCACAATAACACAATCACAATCACGCAATCACAATAACTCAATCACAATGACGCAATCACAGTCACGCAATCACAATCACGCTATCAGAATCACGCAATCACAATGACGCAATCACAATCACGCAATCACAATCACGTCATTCACAATCGCGCATTCACAATCACACAATCACAGTCACGCAATCACAATCACACATTCACAATCACACATTCACAATCACACAATCACAATCACACAAACACAATCGCGCAATCACAATCACACAATCACAATCACACAATCACAGTCACGCAATCACAATAACTCAATCACAATGACGCAATCACAATCACACAATCACAATCACACAATCACAATCACGCAATCAGAATCACGCAATCACAATGACGCAATCACAATGACGCAATCACAATCACACAATCACAATCACACAATCACAATCACACAATCACAATCACACAATCACAATCACACAATCACAATCACACAATCACAATCACGCAATCAGAATCACGCAATCACAATCACGCAATCACAATCACGCAATCACAATCACGCAATCACAATCACACAGTCACAAACACACAAACACAATCACACAATCACAATCACACAATCCCAATCGCACAATCACTATCGCACAATCACAATCACACAATCACAATCACACAATCACAATCACACATTCACAATCACACAATCACAATCACACAAACACAATCGCGCAATCATAATCACGCAATCACAATGACGCAATCACAGTCACGCAATCGCAATCACGCAATCACAATCACGCAATCAGAATTACGCAATCACAATGACGCAATCACAATCACGCAATCACAATCACGTCATTCACAATCACGCATTCACAATCACACAGTCACAATCATACAATCACAATCACACATTCACAATCACACAATCACAATCACACAAACACTATCGCGCAATCACAATCGCGCAGTCACAATGACGCAATCACAATCACGCAATCACAATCACGCAAGCACAATCACTATCACACAATCACAATCACACAATCACAATCACACAATCACAATCACGCAATCACAATCACACAATCACAATCACGCAATCACAATCATACAATCACAATCACACAATCACAATCACACAATCGCAATCACGCAATCACAATCACGCAATCACAATCACGCAATCACAATCACAATCAGACAATCACAGTCACACAATCACAATCACACAATCACAATCGCACAATCACAATCATGCAATCACAATCACACAATCACAATCACACAACGACAATAACAAAATCACAGTCACGCAATCACAATAACAAAATCACAGTCACGCAATCACAATAACTCAATCACAATGACGCAATCACAGTCACGCAATCACAATCACACAATCACAATCACGCAATCACAATCACACAATCACAATCACACAATCACAATCATACAATCACAATCACACAATCACAATCACACAATCACAATCACACAATCACAATCACACAATCACAATCACACAATCACAATCACACAATCACAATCACACAATCACAATCACACAATCACAATCACACAATCACAATCACAATCACACAATCACAATCATGCAATCACAATCACTCAATCACAATCACACAATCACAATCACACAATCACAATCACACAAACACAATCGCGCAATCACAATCGCGCAATCACAATGACGCAATCACAGTCACGCAATCAGAATCACACAATCACAATCACGCAATCACAATAACTCAATCACAATGACGCAATCACAGTCACGCAATCACAATCACGCTATCAGAATCACGCAATCACAATGACGCAATCACAATCACGCAATCACAATCACGTCATTCACAATCACGCATTCACAATCACACAATCACAATCACACAATCACAATCACACATTCACAATCACACAATCACAATCACACAAACACAATCGCGCAATCACAATCGCGCAATCACAATGACGCAATCACAGTCACGCAATCACAATCACACAATCACAATCACACAATCACAATCAGACAATCACAATCACACAATCACAATCACACAATCACAATCACAATCACATAATCACAATCACACAATCACAATCACACAATCACAATCACACAATCACAATCACACAATCACAATCACACAATCACAATCACACAATCACAATCACACAATCACAATTACACAATCACAATCACACAATCACAATCACACAATCACAAACACACAAACACAATCACACAATCACACAATCACAATCACACAATCCCAATCGCACAATCACTATCGCACAATCACAATCACACAATCACAATCACACAATCACAATCACACATTCACAATCACACAATCACAATCACACAAACACAATCGCGCAATAATAATCACGCAATCACAATGACGCAATCACAGTCACGCAATCACAATCACGCAATCACAATCACGCAATCAGAATTACGCAATCACAATGACGCAATCACAATCACGCAATCACAATCACGTCATTCACAATCACGCATTCACAATCACACAATCACAATCACACAATCACAATCATACATTCACAATCACACAATCACAATCACACAAACACTATCGCGCAATCACAATCGCGCAGTCACAATGACGCAATCACAATCAAGCAATCACAATCACGCAAGCACAATCACGCAATCACAATCACAATCACTATCACACAATCACAATCACACAATCACAATCACACAATCACAATCACGCAATCACAATCACACAATCACAATCACGCAATCACAATCATACAATCACAATCACACAATCACAATCACACAATCACAATCACGCAATCACAATCACGCAATCACAATCACAATCACACAATAACAGTCACACAATCACAATCACACAATCACAATCGCACAATCACAATCATACAATCACAATCACACAATCACAATCACACAACCACAATAACAAAATCACAGTCACGCAATCACAATAACAAAATCACAGTCACACAATCACAATAACTCAATCACAATGACGCAATCACAGTCACGCAATCACAATCACACAATCACAATCACGCAATCACAATCACACAATCACAATCACACAATCACAATCACACAATCACAATCACACAATCACAATCACACAATCACAATCACACAATCACAATCACACAATCACAATCACACAATCACAATCACACAATCACAATCACAATCACACAATCACAATCATGCAATCACAATCACTCAATCACAATCACACAATCACAATCACACAAACACAATCACAATCACGCAATCACAATCACACATTCACAATCACACAATCACAATCACACAATCACAATCACACAATCACAATCACACAATCACAATCACACAATCACAATCACACAATCACAATCACACAATCACAATCACACAATCACAATCACACAATCACAATCACACAATCACAATCACAATCACGCAATCACAATCATGCAATCACAATCACTCAATCACAATCACACAATCACAATCACACAACCACAATAACAAAATCACAGTCACGCAATCACAATAACTCAATCACAATCACGCAATCACAATCACGCAATCACAATCACGCAATCACAATCACGCAATCACAATCACCCAATCACAATCACACAATCACAATCACACAATCACAATCACACAATCACAATCACACAATCACAATCACACAATCACAATCACACAATCACAATCACACAATCACAATCACACAATCACAATCACACAATCACAATCACACAATCACACAATCACACAGTCACAATCACACAATCACAATCACACAATCACAATCACACCATCACAATCACACAATCACAATCACACAATCACAATCACACAATCACAATGACACAATCACAATCACACAATCACAATCACGCAATCACAATCACGCAATCACAATCACGCAATCACAATCACACATTCACAATCACACAGTCACAAACACACAAACACAATCACACAATCACAATCACGCAATCACAATCACACAATCACAATCACAATCAGACAATCACAATCACACAATCACAATCACACAAACACAATCACACAATCACAATGACGCAATCACAATCACGCAATCACAATCACGTCATTCACAATCACGCATTCACAATCACACAATCACAATCACACAATCACAATCACATATTCACAATCACACAATCACAATCACACAAACACAATCGCGCAATCACAATCGCGCAATCACAATGACGCAATCACAATCACGCAATCACAATCACGCAAGCACAACCACGCAATCACAATCACAATCACTATCACACAATCACAATAACACAATCACAATCACGCAATCACAATAACTCAATCACAATGACGCAATCACAGTCACGCAATCACAATCACGCTATCAGAATCACGCAATCACAATGACGCAATCACAATCACGCAATCACAATCACGTCATTCACAATCGCGCATTCACAATCACACAATCACAATCACACAATCACAATCACACATTCACAATCACACATTCACAATCACACAATCACAATCACACAAACACAATCGCGCAATCACAATCGCGCAATCACAATGACGCAATCACAGTCACGCAATCACAATCACACAATCACAATCACGCAATCACAATCACACAATCACAATCACACAAGCACAATCACGCAATCACAATCACGCAATCACAATCACAATCAGACAATCACAGTCACACAATCACAATCGCACAATCACAATCGCACAATCACAATCGCACAATCACAACAGCACAATCACAATCACACAATCACAATCACACAATCACAATCACACAATCACAATCACACAATCACAATCACACAATCACAATCACACAATCACAATCACACAATCACAATCACACAATCACAATCACACACTCGCAATCACACAATCACAATCACGCAATCACAATCACGCAATCACAATCACGCAATCACAATCACGCAATCACAATCACGCAATCACAATCACGCAATCACAATCACGCAATCACAATCACGCAATCACAATCACGCAATCACAATCACGCAATCACAATCACGCAATCACAATCACGCAATCACAATCACGCAATCACAATCACGCAATCACAATCACCCAATCACAATCACACAATCACACAATCACACAGTCACAATCACACAATCACAATAACACAATCACCATCACACAATCACAATCACAGAATCACAATCACACATTCACAATCACACAATCACAATCACACAAACACAATCACGCAATCACAATCACGCAATCACAATCACGCAATCACAATCACGCAATCACAATCACGCAATCACAATCACACAATCATAATCACACAATCACAATCACACAATCACACAATCACAATCACACAATCACAATCACACAATCACAATCACACAATCACAATCACACAATCACAATCACACAATCACAATCACACAATCACAATCACACAATCACAATCACACAATCACAATCACACAATCACAATCACACAATCACAATCACACAATCACAATCACACAATCACAATCACACAATCACAATCACACAATCACAATCACACAATCACAATCACACAATCACAATCACACAATCACAATCACACAATCACAATCACACAATCACAATCACACAATCACAATCACACAATCACAATCACACAATCACAATCACACAATCACAATCACACAATCACAATCACACAATCACAATCACACAATCACAATCACACAATCACAATCACACAATCACAATCACACAATCACAATCACACAATCACAATCACACAATCACAATCACACAATCACGCAATCACAATCACGCAATCAGAATCACGAAATCACAATGACGCAATCACAATGACGCAATCACAATCACGCAAGCACAATCACGCAATCACAATCACACAATCACAGTCACACAATCACAATCACACAATCACAATCACACAATCACAATCACACAATCACAATCACACAATCACACAGTCACAATCACACAATCACAATCACACAATCACAATCACACCATCACAATCACACAATCACAATCACACAATCACAATCACGCAATCACAATCACGCAATCACAATCACGCAATCACAATCACGCAATCACAATCACGCAATCACAATCACACAATCACAATCACACAATCACAATCACACAATCACAATCACACAATCACAATCACACAATCACAATCACACAATCACACAGTCACAATCACACAATCACAATCGCACAATCACAATCACACCATCACAATCACACAATCACAATCACACAATCACAATCACACAATCACAATCACGCAATCACAATCACGCAATCACAATCACGCAATCACAATCACGCAATCACAATCACGCAATCACAATCACGCAATCACAATCACACATTCACAATCACACAGTCACAAACACACAAACACAATCACACAATCACAATCACACAATCCCAATCGCACAATCACAATCACACAATCACAATCACACAATCACAATCACACAATCACAATCACACAATCACAATCACACAATCACAATCACACAATCACAATCACACAATCACAATCACACATTCACAATCACACAATCACAATCACACAATCACAATCACACAATCACAATCACACAATCACAATCACACAATCACAATCACACAATCACAATCACACAATCACAATCACACAATCACAATCACACAATCACAATCACACAATCACAATCACACAATCACAATCACACAATCACACTCACACAATCACAATCACACAATCACACAATCACAATCACACAATCACGCAATCACAATCACGCAATCACAATCACGCAATCACAATCACGCAATCACAATCACGCAATCACAATCACAATCAGACAATCACAGTCACACAATCACAATCACACAATCACAATCGCACAATCACAATCGCACAATCACAATCACACAATCACAATCACACAATCACAATCACACAATCACAATCACACAATCACAATCCCACAATCACAATCACACAATCACAATCACACAATCACAATCACACAATCACAATCACACAATCACAATCACACAATCACAATCACACAATCACAATCACACAATCACAATCACACAATCACAATCACACAATCACAATCACACAATCACAATCACACAATCACAATCACCCAATCACAATCACGCAATCACAATCACGCAATCACAATCACACAATCACACTCACACAATCACAATCACACAATCACACAATCACAATCACACAATCACAATCACACAATCACAATCACACAATCACGCAATGACAATCACGCAATCACAATCACGCAATCACAATCACGCAATCACAATCACGCAATCACAATCACGCAATCACAATCACGCAATCACAATCACGCTATCACAATCACGCAATCACAATCACGCAATCACAATCACGCAATCACAATCACGCAATCACAATCACGCAATCACAATCACGCAATCACAATCACGCAATCACAATCACGCAATCAGAATTACGCAATCAGAATTACGCAATCACAATCACGCAATCACAATCACGCAATCACAATCACGCAATCACAATCACGCAATCACAATCACGCAATCAGAATTACGCAATCACAATGACGCAATCACAATCACGCAATCACAATCACGTCATTCACAATCACGCATTCACAATCACACAATCACAATCACACATTCACAATCACACAATCACAATCACACAAACACAATCGCGCAATCACAATCGCGCAGTCACAATGACGCAATCACAATCACGCAATCACAATCACGCAAGCACAATCACGCAATCACAATCACAATCACTATCGCACAATCACAATCACACAATCGCAATCACACAATCACAATCACGCAATCACAATCACACAATCACAATCACACAATCACAATCACACAATCACAATCACACAATCACAATCACACAATCACAATCACACAATCACAATCACACAATCACAATCACACAATCACAATCACGCAATCACAATCACGCAATCACAACCACGCAATCACAATCACGCAATCACAATCACGCAATCGCAATCAGGCAATCACAATCACAGTCACACAATCACAATAACGCAATCACAACCACGCAATCACAATCACTCAATCACAATCACACAATCACGATCACGCAATCACCATCACACAATCGCAATCACACAATCACAATCACACAATCACAATCACACAATCACAATCACACAATCACAATCACACAATCACAATCACACAATCACAATCACACAATCACAATCACACAATCACAATCACACAATCACAATCACACAATCACAATCACACAATCACAATCACACAATCACAATCACACAATCACAATCACACAATCACAATCACACAATCACAATCACACAATCACAATCACACAATCACAATCACACAATCACAATCACACAATCACAATCACACAATCACAATCACACAATCACAATCACACAATCACAATCACACAATCACAATCACACAATCACAATCACACAATCACAATCACACAATCACAATCACACAATCACAATCACACAATCACAATCACACAATCACAATCACACAATCACAATCACACAATCACAATCACACAATCACAATCACACAATCACAATCACACAATCACAATCACACAATCACAATCACACAATCACAATCACACAATCACAATCACACAATCACAATCACACAATCACAATCACACAATCACAATCACACAATCACAATCACACAATCACAATCACACAATCACAATCACACAATCACAATCACACAATCACAATCACACAATCACAATCACGCAATCAGAATTACGCAATCACAATGACGCAATCACAATCACGCAATCACAATCACGTCATTCACAATCACGCATTCACAATCACACAATCACAATCACACAATCACAATCACACATTCACAATCACACAATCACAATCACACAAACACAATCGCGCAATCACAATCGCGCAGTCACAATGACGCAATCACAATCACGCAATCACAATCACGCAAGCACAATCACGCAATCACAATCACAATCACTATCGCACAATCACAATCACACAATCGCAATCACACAATCACAATCACGCAATCACAATCACACAATCACAATCACACAATCACAATCACACAATCACAATCACACAATCACAATCACACAATCACAATCACACAATCACAATCACACAATCACAATCACACAATCACAATCACACAATCACAATCACGCAATCACAATCACGCAATCACAATCACGTCATTCACAATCACGCATTCACAATCACACAATCACAATCACACAATCACAATCACATATTCACAATCACACAATCACAATCACACAAACACAATCGCGCAATCACAATCGCGCAATCACAATGACGCAATCACAATCACGCAATCACAATCACACAATCACAATCACGCAATCACAATCACGCAATCACAATCGCGCAATCAGAATCCCTCAAGCAGACTCCCGCAATCACAATGACGCAATCACAGTCACGCAATCACAATCACGCAATCACAATCACGCAATCAGAATCACGAAATCACAATGACGCAATCACAATGACGCAATCACAATCACGCAAGCACAATCACGCAATCACAATCACAATCACTATCACACAATCACAATCACAATGACACAATCACCATCACACAATCACAATCACACAATCACAATCACACAATCACAATCACACAATCACAATCACACAATCACAATCACACAATCACAATCACACAATCACAATCACACAATCACAATCACGCAATCACAATCACGCAATCACAATCACGCAATCACAATCACGCAATCACAATCACGCAATCGCAATCAGGCAATCACAATCACAGTCACACAATCACAATAACGCAATCACAACCACGCAATCACAATCACTCAATCACAATCACACAATCACGATCACGCAATCACAATCACACAATCGCAATCACACAATCACAATAACACAATCACAATCACACAATCACAATCACACAATCACAATCACACAATCACAATCACAGAATCACAATCACACATTCACAATCACACAATCACAATCACACAAACACAATCACACAATCACAATCACACAATCACAATCACACAATCACAATCACACAATCACAATCACACATTCACAATCACACAATGACAATCACACAAACACAATCGCGCAATCACAATCGCGCAGTCACAATGACGCAATCACAATCACGCAATCACAATCACGCAATCACAATCACGCAATCACAATCGCGCAATCAGAATCCCGCAATCAGACTCACGCAATCACAATGACGCAATCACAGTCACGCAATCACAATCACGCAATCACAATCACGCAATCAGAATCATGAAATCACAATGACGCAATCACAATGACGCAATCACAATCACGCAATCACAATCACACAATCACAATCACACAATCACAATCACACAATCACAATCACACAATCACAATCACACCATCACGCAATCACAATCACGCAATCAGAATCACGCAATCACAATCACGCAATCACAATCACGCAATCACAATCACGCAATCAAAATCACGCAATCACAATCACGCAATCACAATCACGCTATCACAATCACGCAATCACAATCACGCAAACACAATCACGCAATCACAATCACGCAATCACAATCACGCAATCAGAATTACGCAATCACAATCACGCAATCACAATCACGCAATCACAATCACGCAATCACAATCACGCAATCAGAATTACGCAATCACAATGACGCAATCACAATCACGCAATCACAATCACGTCATTCACAATCACGCATTCACAATCACACAATCACAATCACACAATCACAATCACATATTCACAATCACACAATCACAATCACACAAACACAATCGCGCAACCACAATCGCGCAATCACAATGACGCAATCACAATCACGCAATCACAATCACGCAAGCACAACCACGCAATCACAATCACAATCACTATCACACAATCACAATAACACAATCACAATCACGCAATCACAATAACTCAATCACAATGACGGAATCACAATCACGCTATCAGAATCACGCAATCACAATGACGCAATCACAATCACGCAATCACAATCACGTCATTCACAATCGCGCATTCACAATCACACAATTACAATCACACAATCACAATCACACATTCACAATCACACATTCGCAATCACACAATCACAATCACACAAACACAATCGCGCAATCACAATCGCGCAATCACAATGACGCAATCACAGTCACGCAATCACAATCACACAATCACAATCACACAATCACAATCACACAATCACAATCACGCAATCACAATCACGCAATCACAATCACAATCAGACAATCACAGTCACACAATCACAATCACACAATCACAATCGCACAATCACAATCGCACAATCACAATCACGCAATCACAATCACGCAATCACAATCACACAATCACAATCACACAATCACAATCACACAATCACAATCACACAATCACAATCACACAATCACAATCACACAATCACAATCACACAATCACAATCACACAATCACAATCACACAATCACAATCACACAATCACAATCACACAATCACAATCACACAATCACAATCACAGAATCACAATCACACATTCACAATCACACAATCACAATCACACAAACACAATCACACAATCACAATCACGCAATCACAATCACGCAATCACAATCGCGCAATCAGAATCCCGCAATCAGACTCACGCAATCACAATGACGCAATCACAGTCACGCAATCACAATCACGCAATCACAATCACGCAATCAGAATCACGAAATCACAATGACGCAATCACAATGACGCAATCACAATCACGCAAGCACAATCACGCAATCACAATCACAATCACTATCACACAATCACAATCACAATGACACAATCACCATCACACAATCACAATCACACAATCACAATCACACAATCACAATCACACAATCACAATCACACAATCACAATCACACAATCACAATCACACGATCACAATCACACAATCACAACCACACAATCACAATCACACAATCACAATCACACAATCACAATCACGCAATCACAATCACGCAATCAGAATTACGCAATCACAATGACGCAATCACAATCACGCAATCACAATCACGTCATTCACAATCACGCATTCACAATCACACAATCACAATCACGCATTCACAATCACACAATCACAATCACACAAACACAATCGCGCAATCACAATCGCGCAGTCACAATGACGCAATCACAATCACGCAATCACAATCACGCAAGCACAATCACGCAATCACAATCACAATCACTATCGCACAATCACAATCACACAATCGCAATCACACAATCACAATCACGCAATCACAATCACACAATCACAATCACACAATCACAATCACACAATCACAATCACACAATCACAATCACACAATCACAATCACACAATCACAATCACACAATCACAATCACACAATCACAATCACACAATCACAATCACACAATCACAATCACACAATCACAATCACACAATCACAATCACACAATCACAATCACACAATCACAATCACACAATCACAATCACACAATCACAATCACAATCACACAACCACAATCATGCAATCACAATCACTCAATCACAATCACACAATCACAATCACACAATCACAATCACACAACCACAATAACAAAATCACAGTCAAGCAATCACAATAACTCAATCACAATGACGCAATCACAGTCACGCAATCACAGTCACGCAATCACAATCACGCAATCAGAATCACGCAATCACAATGACGCAATCACAATGACGCAATCACAATCACGCAATCACAATCACGCAATCACAATCACACATTCACAATCACACAGTCACAATCACACAAACACAATCACACAATCACAATCACACAAACACAATCGCGCAATCATAATCACGCAATCACAATGACGCAATCACAGTCACGCAATCACAATCACACAATCACAATCACGCAATCAGAATTACGCAATCACAATGACGCAATCACAATCACGCAATCACAATCACGTCATTCACAATCACGCATTCACAATCACACAATCACAATCACACAATCACAATCACATATTCACAATCACACAATCACAATCACACAAACACAATCGCGCAATCACAATCGCGCAATCACAATCACGCAATCACAATCACACATTCACAATCACACAGTCACAAACACACAAACACAATCACACAATCACAATCACACAATCCCAATCGCACAATCACTATCGCACAATCACAATCACACAATCACAATCACACAATCACAATCACACAATCACAATCACACAATCACAATCACACAATCACAATCACACAATCACAATCACACAATCACAATCACACAATCACAATCACACAATCACAATCACACAATCACAATCACACAATCACAATCACACAATCACAATCACACAATCACAATCACACAATCACAATCACACAATCACAATCACACAATCACAATCACACAATCACAATCACACAATCACAATCACACAATCACAATCACACAATCACAATCACACAATCACAATCACACAATCACAATCACACAATCACAATCACACAATCACAATCACACAATCACAATCACACAATCACAATCACACAATCACAATCACACAATCACAATCACACAATCACAATCACAGAATCACAATCACACATTCACAATCACACAATCACAATCACACAAACACAATCACACAATCACAATCACGCAATCACAATCACGCAATCACAATCGCGCAATCAGAATCCCGCAATCAGACTCACGCAATCACAATGACGCAATCACAGTCACGCAATCACAATCACGCAATCACAATCACGCAATCAGAATCACGAAATCACAATGACGCAATCACAATGACGCAATCACAATCACGCAAGCACAATCACGCAATCACAATCACAATCACTATCACACAATCACAATCACAATGACACAATCACCATCACACAATCACAATCACACAATCACAATCACACAATCACAATCACACAATCACAATCACACAATCACAATCACACAATCACAATCACACGATCACAATCACACAATCACAACCACACAATCACAATCACACAATCACAATCACACAATCACAATCACGCAATCACAATCACGCAATCAGAATTACGCAATCACAATGACGCAATCACAATCACGCAATCACAATCACGTCATTCACAATCACGCATTCACAATCACACAATCACAATCACGCATTCACAATCACACAATCACAATCACACAAACACAATCGCGCAATCACAATCGCGCAGTCACAATGACGCAATCACAATCACGCAATCACAATCACGCAAGCACAATCACGCAATCACAATCACAATCACTATCGCACAATCACAATCACACAATCGCAATCACACAATCACAATCACGCAATCACAATCACACAATCACAATCACACAATCACAATCACACAATCACAATCACACAATCACAATCACACAATCACAATCACACAATCACAATCACACAATCACAATCACACAATCACAATCACACAATCACAATCACACAATCACAATCACACAATCACAATCACACAATCACAATCACACAATCACAATCACACAATCACAATCACACAATCACAATCACAATCACACAACCACAATCATGCAATCACAATCACTCAATCACAATCACACAATCACAATCACACAACCACAATAACAAAATCACAGTCAAGCAATCACAATAACTCAATCACAATGACGCAATCACAGTCACGCAATCACAGTCACGCAATCACAATCACGCAATCAGAATCACGCAATCACAATGACGCAATCACAATGACGCAATCACAATCACGCAATCACAATCACGCAATCACAATCACACATTCACAATCACACAGTCACAATCACACAAACACAATCACACAATCACAATCACACAAACACAATCGCGCAATCATAATCACGCAATCACAATGACGCAATCACAGTCACGCAATCACAATCACACAATCACAATCACGCAATCAGAATTACGCAATCACAATGACGCAATCACAATCACGCAATCACAATCACGTCATTCACAATCACGCATTCACAATCACACAATCACAATCACACAATCACAATCACATATTCACAATCACACAATCACAATCACACAAACACAATCGCGCAATCACAATCGCGCAATCACAATCACGCAATCACAATCACACATTCACAATCACACAGTCACAAACACACAAACACAATCACACAATCACAATCACACAATCCCAATCGCACAATCACTATCGCACAATCACAATCACACAATCACAATCACACAATCACAATCACACAATCACAATCACACAATCACAATCACACAATCACAATCACACAATCACAATCACACAATCACAATCACACAATCACAATCACACAATCACAATCACACAATCACAATCACACAATCACAATCACACAATCACAATCACACAATCACAATCACACAATCACAATCACACAATCACAATCACACAATCACAATCACACAATCACAATCACACAATCACAATCACACAATCACAATCACACAATCACAATCACACAATCACAATCACACAATCACAATCACACAATCACAATCACACAATCACAATCACACAATCACAATCACACAATCACAATCACACAATCACAATCACACAATCACAATCACACAATCACAATCACACAATCACAATCACACAATCACAATCACACAATCACAATCACACAATCACAATCACACAATCACAATCACACAATCACAATCACAATCACACAATCACAATCACACAATCACAATCACACAATCACAATCACACAATCACAATCACAATCAGACAATCACAGTCACACAATCACAATCACACAATCACAATCACAATCAGACAATCACAATCACACAATCACAATCACACAATCACAATCACACAATCACAATCACGCAATCACAATCACACAATCACAATCACGCAATCACAATCATACAATCACAATCACACAATCACAATCACACAATCACAATCATACAATCACAATCACACAATCACAATTACACAATCACAATCACACAATCACAATCACACAATCACACAATCACACAATCACAATCACACAATCACAATCACACAATCACAATCACACAATCACAATCACACAATCACAATCACACAATCACGCAATCACAATCACGCAATCAGAATCACGCAATCACAATGACGCAAGCACAATCACGCAATCACAATCACGCAATCACAATCACGCAATCACAATCACGCAATCACAATCACGCTATCACAATCACGCAATCACAATCACGCAATCACAATCACGCCATCACAATCACGCAATCACAATCACGCAATCACAATCACGCAATCAGAATTACGCAATCACAATCACGCAATCACAATCACGCAATCACAATCACACAAACACAATCGCGCAATCACAATCGCGCAATCACAATGACGCAATCACAATCACGCAATCACAATCACACAAGCACAACCACGCAATCACAATCACAGTCACTATCACACAATCACAATAACACAATCACAATCACGCAATCACAATAACTCAATCACAATGACGCAATCACAGTCACGCAATCACAATCACGCTATCAGAATCACGCAATCACAATGACGCAATCACAATCACGCAATCACAATCACGTCATTCACAATCGCGCATTCACAATCACACAATCACAATCACACAATCACAATCACACATTCACAATCACACATTCACAATCACACAATCACAATCACACAAACACAATCGCGCAATCACAATCGCGCAATCACAATGACGCAATCACAGTCACGCAATCACAATCACACAATCACAATCACACAATCACAATCACACAATCACAATCACGCAATCACAATCACGCAATCACAATCACGCAATCACAATCACGCAATCACAATCACAATCAGACAATCACAGTCACACAATCACAATCACACAATCACAATCGCACTATCACAATCGCACAATCACAATCACACAATCACAATCACACAATCACAATCACACAATCACAATCACACAATCACAATCACACAATCACAATCACACAATCACAATCACACAATCACAATCACACAATCACAATCACACAATCACAATCACACAATCACAATCACACAATCACAATCACACAATCACAATCACAATCACACAATCACAATCACACAATCACAATCACACAATCACAATCACGCAATCACAATCACCCAATCACAATCACACAATCACACAATCACACAGTCACAATCACACAATCACAATAACACAATCACCATCACACAATCACAATCACACGAACACAATCACGCAATCACAATCACGCAATCACAATCGCGCAATCAGAATCCCGCAATCAGACTCACGCAATCACAATGACGCAATCACAGTCACGCAATCACAATCACGCAATCACAATCACGCAATCAGAATCACGAAATCAGAATGACGCAATCACAATGACGCAATCACAGTCACGCAATCACAATCACACAAGCACAACCACGCAATCACAATCACAGTCACTATCACACAATCACAATAACACAATCACAATCACGCAATCACAATAACTCAATCACAATGACGCAATCACAGTCACGCAATCACAATCACGCTATCAGAATCACGCAATCACAATGACGCAATCACAATCACGCAATCACAATCACGTCATTCACAATCGCGCATTCACAATCACACAATCACAATCACACAATCACAATCACACATTCACAATCACACATTCACAATCACACAATCACAATCACACAAACACCATCGCGCAATCACAATCGCGCAATCACAATGACGCAATCACAGTCACGCAATCACAATCACACAATCACAATCACACAATCACAATCACACAATCACAATCACGCAATCACAATCACGCAATCACAATCACGCAATCACAATCACACAATCACAATCACACAATCACAATCACGCAATCACAATCACGCAATCACAATCACGCAATCACAATCACGCAATCACAGTCACGCAATCACAATCACACAATCACAATCACACAATCACAATCACAATCAGACAATCACAGTCACACAATCACAATCACACAATCACAATCACAATCAGACAATCACAATCACACAATCACAATCACACAATCACAATCACACAATCACGCAATCACAATCACGCAATCAGAATCACGCAATCACAATCACGCAAGCACAATCACGCAATCACAATCACGCAATCACAATCACGCAATCACAATCACGCAATCACAATCACGCAATCACAATCACGCTATCACAATCACGCAATCACAATCACGCAATCACAATCACGCCATCACAATCACGCAATCACAATCACGCAATCACAATCACGCAATCAGAATTACGCAATCACAATCACGCAATCACAATCACGCAATCAGAATCACACAAACACAATCGCGCAATCACAATCGCGCAATCACAATGACGCAATCACAATCACGCAATCACAATCACACAAGCACAACCACGCAATCACAATCACAGTCACTATCACACAATCACAATAACACAATCACAATCACGCAATCACAATAACTCAATCACAATGACGCAATCACAGTCACGCAATCACAATCACGCTATCAGAATCACGCAATCACAATGACGCAATCACAATCACGCAATCACAATCACGTCATTCACAATCGCGCATTCACAATCACACAATCACAATCACACAATCACAATCACACATTCACAATCACACATTCACAATCACACAATCACAATCACACAAACACCATCGCGCAATCACAATCGCGCAATCACAATGACGCAATCACAGTCACGCAATCACAATCACACAATCACAATCACACAATCACAATCACACAATCACAATCACGCAATCACAATCACGCAATCACAATCACGCAATCACAATCACACAATCACAATCACACAATCACAATCACGCAATCACAATCACGCAATCACAATCACGCAATCACAATCACGCAATCACAGTCACGCAATCACAATCACACAATCACAATCACACAATCACAATCACAATCAGACAATCACAGTCACACAATCACAATCACACAATCACAATCACAATCAGACAATCACAATCACACAATCACAATCACACAATCACAATCACACAATCACGCAATCACAATCACGCAATCAGAATCACGCAATCACAATCACGCAAGCACAATCACGCAATCACAATCACGCAATCACAATCACGCAATCACAATCACGCAATCACAATCACGCAATCACAATCACGCTATCACAATCACGCAATCACAATCACGCAATCACAATCACGCCATCACAATCACGCAATCACAATCACGCAATCACAATCACGCAATCAGAATTACGCAATCACAATCACGCAATCACAATCACGCAATCACAATCACACAAACACAATCGCGCAATCACAATCGCGCAATCACAATGACGCAATCACAATCACGCAATCACAATCACACAAGCACAACCACGCAATCACAATCACAGTCACTATCACACAATCACAATAACACAATCACAATCACGCAATCACAATAACTCAATCACAATGACGCAATCACAGTCACGCAATCACAATCACGCTATCAGAATCACGCAATCACAATGACGCAATCACAATCACGCAATCACAATCACGTCATTCACAATCGCGCATTCACAATCACACAATCACAATCACACAATCACAATCACACATTCACAATCACACATTCACAATCACACAATCACAATCACACAAACACAATCGCGCAATCACAATCGCGCAATCACAATGACGCAATCACAGTCACGCAATCACAATCACACAATCACAATCACACAATCACAATCACACAATCACAATCACGCAATCACAATCACGCAATCACAATCACGCAATCACAATCACGCAATCACAATCACAATCAGACAATCACAGTCACACAATCACAATCACACAATCACAATCGCACTATCACAATCGCACAATCACAATCACACAATCACAATCACACAATCACAATCACACAATCACAATCACACAATCACAATCACACATTCACAATCACACATTCACAATCACACAATCACAATCACACAAACACAATCGCGCAATCACAATCGCGCAATCACAATGACGCAATCACAGTCACGCAATCACAATCACACAATCACAATCACACAATCACAATCACACAATCACAATCACGCAATCACAATCACGCAATCACAATCACGCAATCACAATCACGCAATCACAATCACAATCAGACAATCACAGTCACACAATCACAATCACACAATCACAATCGCACTATCACAATCGCACAATCACAATCACACAATCACAATCACACAATCACAATCACACAATCACAATCACACAATCACAATCACACAATCACAATCACACAATCACAATCACACAATCACAATCACACAATCACAATCACACAATCACAATCACACAATCACAATCACACAATCACAATCACACAATCACAATCACACAATCACAATCACAATCACACAATCACAATCACACAATCACAATCACACAATCACAATCACGCAATCACAATCACCCAATCACAATCACACAATCACACAATCACACAGTCACAATCACACAATCACAATAACACAATCACCATCACACAATCACAATCACAGAATCACAATCACACATTCACAATCACACAATCACAATCACACAAACACAATCACGCAATCACAATCACGCAATCACAATCGCGCAATCAGAGTCCCGCAATCAGACTCACGCAATCACAATGACGCAATCACAGTCACGCAATCACAATCACGCAATCACAATCACGCAATCAGAATCACGAAATCAGAATGACGCAATCACAATGACACAATCACAGTCACGCAATCACAATCACACAAGCACAACCACGCAATCACAATCACAGTCACTATCACACAATCACAATAACACAATCACAATCACGCAATCACAATAACTCAATCACAATGACGCAATCACAGTCACGCAATCACAATCACGCTATCAGAATCACGCAATCACAATGACGCAATCACAATCACGCAATCACAATCACGTCATTCACAATCGCGCATTCACAATCACACAATCACAATCACACAATCACAATCACACATTCACAATCACACATTCACAATCACACAATCACAATCACACAAACACAATCGCGCAATCACAATCGCGCAATCACAATGACGCAATCACAGTCACGCAATCACAATCACACAATCACAATCACACAATCACAATCACACAATCACAATCACGCAATCACAATCACACAATCACAATCACGCAGTCACAATCACGCAATCACAATCACGCAATCACAATCACGCAATCACAATCACAATCAGACAATCACAGTCACACAATCACAATCACACAATCACAATCGCACTATCACAATCGCACAATCACAATCACACAATCACAATCACACAATCACAATCACACAATCACAATCACACAATCACAATCACACAATCACAATCACACAATCACAATCACACAATCACAATCACACAATCACAATCACACAATCACAATCACACAATCACAATCACACAATCACAATCACACAATCACAATCACAATCACACAATCACAATCACACAATCACAATCACACAATCACAATCACGCAATCACAATCACCCAATCACAATCACACAATCACACAATCACACAGTCACAATCACACAATCACAATCACACAATCACAATAACACAATCACCATCACACAATCACAATCACAGAATCACAATCACACATTCACAATCACACAATCACAATCACAATCACTATCACACAATCGCAATCACAATGACACAATCACCATCACACAATCACAATCACACAATCACAATCACACAATCTCAATCACACAATCACAATCACACAATCACAATCACACAATCACAATCACACAATCACAATCACACAATCACAATCACAATCACGCAATCACAATCATGCAATCACAATCACTCAATCACAATCACACAATCACAATCACACAATCACAATCACACAATCACAATCACACAACCACAATAACAAAATCACAGTCACGCAATCACAATAACTCAATCACAATGACGCAATCACAGTCACGCCATCACAGTCACGCAATCACAATCACGCAATCAGAATCACGCAATCACAATGACGCAATCACAATGACGCAATCACAATGACGCAATCACAATCACACAATCACAATCACACAATCACAATCACACAATCACAATCACGCAATCACAATCACGCAATCACAATCACGCAATCGCAATCAGGCAATCACAATCACAGTCACACAATCACAATCACGCAATCACAATCACGCAATCACAATCACGCAATCACAATCACGCAATCACAATCACCCAATCCCAATCACACAATCACAATCACACAATCACAATCACACAATCACAATCACACAATCACAATCACACAATCACAATCACACAATCACAATCACACAATCACAATCACACAATCACACAATCACACAGTCACAATCACACAATCACAATCACACAATCACAATCACACCATCACAATCACACAATCACAATCACACAATCACAATCACACAATCACAATCACACAATCACAATCACACAATCACAATCACGCAATCACAATCACGCAATCACAATCACGCAATCACAATCACGCAATCACAATCACACATTCACAATCACACAGTCACAAACACACAAACACAATCACACAATCACAATCACACAATCCCAATCGCACAATCACTATCGCACAATCACAATCACACAATCACAATCACACAATCACAATCGCACATTCACAATCACACAATCACAATCACACAAACACAATCGCGCGATCATAATCACGCAATCACAATGACGCAATCACAGTCACGCAATCACAATCACGCAATCACAATCACGCAATCAGAATTACGCAATCACAATGACGCAATCACAATCACGCAATCACAATCACGTCATTCACAATCACGCATTCACAATCACACAATCACAATCACACAATCACAATCACACATTCACAATCACACAATCACAATCACACAAACACTATCGCGCAATCACAATCGCGCAGTCACAATGACGCAATCACAATCACGCAATCACAATCACGCAAGCACAATCACGCAATCACAATCACAATCACTATCACACAATCACAATCACACAATCACAATCACACAATCACAATCACGCAATCACAATCACACAATCACAATCACGCAATCACAATCATACAATCACAATCACACAATCACAATCACACAATCACAATCACGCAATCACAATCACGCAATCACAATCACAATCAGACAATCACAGTCACACAATCACAATCACACAATCACAATCACAATCAGACAATCACAATCACACAATCACAATCACACAATCACAATCACACAATCACAATCACACAATCACAATCACGCAATCACAATCACGCAATCACAATCACGCAATCAGAATTACGCAATCACAATCACGCAATCACAATCACGCAATCACAATCACGCAATCACAATCACGCAATCAGAATTACGCAATCACAATGACGCAATCACAATCACGCAATCACAATCTCGTCATTCACAATCACGCATTCACAATCACACAATCACAATCACACAATCACAATCACGCAATCACAATCACGCAATCAGAATTACGCAATCACAATCACGCAATCACAATCACGCAATCACAATCACGCAATCACAATCACGCAATCAGAATTACGCAATCACAATGACGCAATCACAATCACGCAATCACAATCACGTCATTCACAATCACGCATTCACAATCACACAATCACAATCACACAATCACAATCACATATTCACAATCACACAATCACATTCACACAAACACAATCGCGCAATCACAATCGCGCAATCACAATGACGCAATCACAATCACGCAATCACAATCACGCAAGCACAACCACGCAATCACAATCACAATCACTATCACACAATCACAATAACACAATCACAATCACGCAATCACAATAACTCAATCACAATGACGCAATCACATTCACGCAATCACAATCACGCTATCAGAATCACGCAATCACAATGACGCAATCACAATCACGCAATCACAATCACGTCATTCAGAATCACGCATTCACAATCACACAATCACAATCACACAATCACAATCACACATTCACAATCACACATTCACAATCACACAATCACAATCACACAATCACAATCACACAAACACAATCGCGCAATCACAATCGCGCAATCACAATGACGCAATCACAGTCACGCAATCACAATCACACAATCACAATCACACAATCACAATCACACAATCACAATCACACAATCACAATCACGCAATCATAATCACGCAATCACAATCACAATCAGACAATCACAGTCACACAATCACAATCGCACAATCACAATCGCACAATCACAATCGCACAATCACAATCGCACAATCACAATCACACAATCACAATCACACAATCACAATCACGCAATCACAATCACGCAATCACAATCACAATCAGACAATCACAGTCACACAATCACAATCGCACAATCACAATCGCACAATCACAATCGCACAATCACAATCGCACAATCACAATCACACAATCACAATCACACAATCACAATCACACAATCACAATCACGCAATCACAATCACGCAATCACAATCACGCAATCACAATCACGCAATCACAATGACGCAATCACAATCACGCAATCACAATCACGTCATTCACAATCACGCATTCACAATCACACAATCACAATCACACAATCACAATCACACATTCACAATCACACAATCACAATCACACAAACACAATCGCGCAATCACAATCGCGCAGTCACAATGACGCAATCACAATCACGCAATCACAATCACGCAAGCACAATCACGCAATCACAATCACAATCACTATCACACAATCACAATCACACAATCACAATCACACAATCACAATCACACAATCACAATCACGCAATCACAATCACACAATCACAATCACACAATCACAATCACACAATCACAATCACACAATCACAATCACACAATCACAATCACACAATCACAATCACACAATCACAACCACACAATCACAATCACGCAATCACAATCACGCAATCACAATCACGCAATCACAATCACGCAATCGCAATCAGGCAATCACAATCACAGTCACACAATCACAATAACGCAATCACAATCACAGAATCACAATCACACATTCACAATCACACAATCACAATCACACAAACACAATCACACAATCACAATCACGCAATCACAATCACGCAATCACAATCGCGCAATCAGAATCCCGCAATCAGACTCACGCAATCACAATGACGCAATCACAGTCACGCAATCACAAACACGTCATTCACAATCACGCATTCACAATCACACAATCACAATCACGCAATCACAATCACGCAATCGCAATCAGGCAATCACAATCACAGTCACACAATCACAATAACGCAATCACAATCACAGAATCACAATCACACATTCACAATCACACAATCACAATCACACAAACACAATCACACAATCACAATCACGCAATCACAATCACGCAATCACAATCGCGCAATCAGAATCCCGCAATCAGACTCACGCAATCACAATGACGCAATCACAGTCACGCAATCACAATCACGTCATTCACAATCACGCATTCACAATCACACAATCACAATCACACAATCACAATCAAGCAATCACAATCACGCAATCAGAATTACGCAATCACAATCACGCAATCACAATCACGCAATCACAATCACGCAATCACAATCACGCAATCAGAATTACGCAATCACAATGACGCAATCACAATCACGCAATCACAATCACGTCATTCACAATCACGCATTCACAATCACACAATCACAATCACACAGTCACAATCACATATTCACAATCACACAATCACATTCACACAAACACAATCGCGCAATCACAATCGCGCAATCACAATGACGCAATCACAATCACGCAATCACAATCACGCAAGCACAACCACGCAATCACAATCACAATCACTATCACACAATCACAATAACACAATCACAATCACGCAATCACAATAACTCAATCACAATGACGCAATCACATTCACGCAATCACAATCACGCTATCAGAATCACGCAATCACAATGACGCAATCACAATCTCGCAATCACAATCACGTCATTCACAATCACGCATTCACAATCACACAATCACAATCACACAATCACAATCACACATTCACAATCACACATTCACAATCACACAATCACAATCACACAAACACAATCGCGCAATCACAATCGCGCAATCACAATGACGCAATCACAGTCACGCAATCACAATCACACAATCACAATCACACAATCACAATCACACAATCACAATCACACAATCACAATCACGCAATCACAATCACGCAATCACAATCACAATCAGACAATCACAGTCACACAATCACAATCGCACAATCACAATCGCACAATCACAATCGCACAATCACAATCACACAATCACAATCACGCAATCACAATCACGCAATCACAATCACGCAATCACAATCACGCAATCACAATCACAATCAGACAATCACAGTCACACAATCACAATCGCACAATCACAATCGCACAATCACAATCACGCAATCACAATCACGCAACCACAATCACGCAATCACAATCACGCAATCACAATCACGCAATCACAATCACGCAATCACAATCACGCAATCACAATCACGCAATCACAATCACGCAATCACAATCACGCAATCACAATCACGCAATCACAATCACGCAATCACAATCACGCAATCACAATCACGCAATCACAATCACGCAATCACAATCACGCAATCACAATCACACATTCACAATCACACAGTCACAAACACACAAACACAATCACACAATCACAATCACACAATCCCAATTGCACAATCACTATCGCACAATCACAATCACACAATCACAATCACACAATCACAATCACACAATCACAATCACACATGCACAATCACACAATCACAATCACACAAACACAATCACCTAATCATAATCACGCAATCACAATGACGCAATCACAGTCACGCAATCACAATCACGCAATCACAATCACGCAATCAGAATTACGCAATCACAATGACGCAATCACAATCACGCAATCACAATCACGTCATTCACAATCACGCATTCACAATCACACAATCACAATCACACAATCACAATCACACATTCACAATCACACAATCACAATCACACAAACACAATCGCGCAATCACAATCGCGCAGTCACAATGACGCAATCACAATCACGCAATCACAATCACGCAAGCACAATCACGCAATCACAATCACAATCACTATCACACAATCACAATCACACAATCACAATCACACAATCACAATCACGCAATCACAATCACACAATCACAATCACACAATCACAATCACACAATCACAATCACACAATCACAATCACACAATCACAATCACACAATCACAATCACACAATCACAACCACACAATCACAATCACGCAATCACAATCACGCAATCACAATCACGCAATCACAATCACGCAATCGCAATCAGGCAATCACAATCACAGTCACACAATCACAATAACGCAATCACAATCACAGAATCACAATCACACATTCACAATCACACAATCACAATCACACAAACACAATCACACAATCACAATCACGCAATCACAATCACGCAATCACAATCGCGCAATCAGACTCACGCAATCACAATGACGCAATCACAGTCACGCAATCACAATCACGCAATCACAATCACGCAATCAGAATCACGAAATCACAATGACGCAATCACAATGACGCAATCACAATCACGCAAGCACAATCACGCAATCACAATCAGAATCACTATCACACAATCACAATCACAATGACACAATCACCATCACACAATCACAATCACACAATCACAATCACACAATCACAATCACACAATCACAATCACACAATCACAATCACACAATCACAATCACACAATCACAATCACACAATCACAATCACACAATCACAATCACACAATCACAATCACACAATCACAATCACACAATCACAATCACACAATCACAATCACACATTCACAATCACACATTCACAATCACACAATCACAATCACACAAACACAATCGCGCAATCACAATCGCGCAATCACAATGACGCAATCACAGTCACGCAATCACAATCACCCAATCACAATCACACAATCACAATCACACAATCACAATCACACAATCACAATCACGCAATCACAATCACGCAATCACAATCACAATCAGACAATCACAGTCACACAATCACAATCGCACAATCACAATCGCACAATCACAATCGCACAATCACAATCACACAATCACAATCACGCAATCACAATCACGCAATCACAATCACGCAATCACAATCACGCAATCACAATCACAATCAGACAATCACAGTCACACAATCACAATCGCACAATCACAATCGCACAATCACAATCACGCAATCACAATCACGCAATCACAATCACGCAATCACAATCACGCAATCACAATCACGCAATCACAATCACGCAATCACAATCACGCAATCACAATCACGCAATCACAATCACGCAATCACAATCACGCAATCACAATCACGCAATCACAATCACGCAATCACAATCACGCAATCACAATCACGCAATCACAATCACGCAATCACAATCACGCAATCACAATCACACATTCACAATCACACAGTCACAAACACACAAACACAATCACACAATCACAATCACACAATCCCAATCGCACAATCACTATCGCACAATCACAATCACACAATCACAATCACACAATCACAATCACACAATCACAATCACACATGCACAATCACACAATCACAATCACACAAACACAATCACCTAATCATAATCACGCAATCACAATGACGCAATCACAGTCACGCAATCACAATCACGCAATCACAATCACGCAATCAGAATTACGCAATCACAATGACGCAATCACAATCACGCAATCACAATCACGTCATTCACAATCACGCATTCACAATCACACAATCACAATCACACAATCACAATCACACATTCACAATCACACAATCACAATCACACAAACACAATCGCGCAATCACAATCGCGCAGTCACAATGACGCAATCACAATCACGCAATCACAATCACGCAAGCACAATCACGCAATCACAATCACAATCACTATCACACAATCACAATCACACAATCACAATCACACAATCACAATCACGCAATCACAATCACACAATCACAATCACACAATCACAATCACACAATCACAATCACACAATCACAATCACACAATCACAATCACACAATCACAATCACACAATCACAACCACACAATCACAATCACGCAATCACAATCACGCAATCACAATCACGCAATCACAATCACGCAATCGCAATCAGGCAATCACAATCACAGTCACACAATCACAATAACGCAATCACAATCACAGAATCACAATCACACATTCACAATCACACAATCACAATCACACAAACACAATCACACAATCACAATCACGCAATCACAATCACGCAATCACAATCGCGCAATCAGACTCACGCAATCACAATGACGCAATCACAGTCACGCAATCACAATCACGCAATCACAATCACGCAATCAGAATCACGAAATCACAATGACGCAATCACAATGACGCAATCACAATCACGCAAGCACAATCACGCAATCACAATCAGAATCACTATCACACAATCACAATCACAATGACACAATCACCATCACACAATCACAATCACACAATCACAATCACACAATCACAATCACACAATCACAATCACACAATCACAATCACACAATCACAATCACACAATCACAATCACACAATCACAATCACACAATCACAATCACACAATCACAATCACACAATCACAATCACACAATCACAATCACACAATCACAATCACACAATCACAATCACACAATCACAATCACACAATCACAATCACACAATCACAATCACACAATCACAATCACACAATCACAATCACACAATCACAATCACACAATCACAATCACACAATCACAATCACACAATCACAATCACACAATCACAATCACACAATCACAATCACACAATCACAATCACACAATCACAATCACACAATCACAATCACACAATCACAATCACACAATCACAATCACACAATCACAATCACACAATCACAATCACACAATCACAATCACACAATCACAACCACACAATCACAATCACACAATCACAATCACACAATCACAATCACACAATCACAATCACACAATCACAATCACACAATCACAATCACACAATCACAATCACACAATCACAATCACACAATCACAATCACACAATCACAATCACACAATCACAATCACACAATCACAATCACACAATCACAATCACACAATCACAATCACACAATCACAATCACACAATCACAATCACACAATCACAATCACACAATCACAATCACACAATCACAATCACACAATCACAATCACACAATCACAATCACACAATCACAATCACACAATCACAATCACACAATCACAATCACACAATCACAATCACACAATCACAATCACACAATCACAATCACACAATCACAATCACACAATCACAATCACACAATCACAATCACACAATCACAATCACACAATCACAATCACACAATCACAATCACACAATCACAATCACACAATCACAATCACACAATCACAATCACACAATCACAATCACACAATCACAATCACACAATCACAATCACACAATCACAATCACACAATCACAATCACACAATCACAATCACACAATCACAATCACACAATCACAATCACACAATCACAATCACACAATCACAATCACACAATCACAATCACACAATCACAATCACACAATCACAATCACACAATCACAATCACACAATCACAATCACACAATCACAATCACACAATCACAATCACACAATCACAATCACACAATCACAATCACACAATCACAATCACACAATCACAATCACACAATCACAATCACACAATCACAATCACACAATCACAATCACACAATCACAATCACACAATCACAATCACACAATCACAATCACACAATCACAATCACACAATCACAATCACACAATCACAATCACACAATCACAATCACACAATCACAATCACACAATCACAATCACACAATCACAATCACACAATCACAATCACACAATCACAATCACACAATCACAATCACACAATCACAATCACACAATCACAATCACACAATCACAATCACACAATCACAATCACACAATCACAATCACACAATCACAATCACACAATCACAATCACACAATCACAATCACAATCACACAATCACAATCACACAATCACAATCATGCAATCACAATCACTCAATCACAATCACACAATCACAATCACATAATCACAATCACACAACCACAATAACAAAATCACAGTCACGCAATCACAATAACTCAATCACAATGACGCAATCACAGTCACGCAATCACAGTCACGCAATCACAATCACGCAATCAGAATCACGCAATCACAATGACGCAATCACAATGACGCAATCACAATCACGCAATCACAATCACGCAATCACAATCACACATTCACAATCACACAGTCACAATCACACAAACACAACCACACAATCACAATCACACAATCCCAATCGCACAATCACTATCGCACAATCACAATCACACAATCACAATCACACAATCACAATCACACAATCACAATCACACATTCACAATCACATAATCACAATCACACAAACACAATCGCGCAATCATAATCACGCAATCACAATGACGCAATCACAGTCACGCAATCACAATCACACAATCACAATCACGCAATCAGAATTACGCAATCACAATGACGCAATCACAATCACGCAATCACAATCACGTCATTCACAATCACGCATTCACCATCACACAATCACAATCACACAATCACAATCACACATTCACAATCACACAATCACAATCACACAAACACAATCGCGCAATCACAATCGCGCAATCACAATCACGCAATCACAATCACACATTCACAATCACACAGTCACAAACACACAAACACAATCACACAATCACAATCACACAATCCCAATCGCACAATCACTATCGCACAATCACAATCACACAATCACAATCACACAATCACAATCACACAATCACAATCACGATCACGCAATCACATTCACACAATCACACAATCACAATCACACAATCACAATCACACAATCACAATCACACAATCACAATCACACAAACACAATCACACAATCACAATCACGCAATCACAATCGCGCAACCACAATAACGCAATCACAATAACGCAACCACAATCACACAATCACAATCACGCAATCACAATCACGCAATCACAATCACGCAATCACAATCAGGCAATCGCAATCACAGTCACACAATCACAGTCACACAATCATAATCACACAATCACAATCACACAATCACAATCACACAATCACAATCACGCAATCAGAATCACGCAATCACAATGACGCAATCACGATGACGCAATCACAATGACGGAATCACAATCACGCAATCACAATCACACATTCCCAATCACGCAATCACAATCACGCAATCAGAATCACGCAATCACAATGACGCAATCACAATGACGCAATCACAATGACGCAATCACAATCACGCAATCACAATCACACATTCACAATCACACAATCACAATCACACAATCACAATCACACAATCACAATCAAACAATCACAATCACACTATCACAATCACACAATCACAATCACACAATCACAATCACACAATCGCAATCACGCAATCGCAATCACGCAATCACAATCACGCAATCACAATTACACATTCACAATCACACAGTCACAAACACACAAACACAATCACACAATCACAATCACACAATCCCAATCGCACAATCACTATCGCACAATCACAATCACACAATCACAATCACACAATCACAATCACACATTCACAATCACACAATCACAATCACACAAACACAATCGCGCAATCATAATCACGCAATCACAATGACGCAATCACAGTCACGCAATCACAATCACGCAATCACAATCACGCAATCAGAATTACGCAATCACAATGACGCAATCACAATCACGCAATCACAATCACACATTCACAATCACACAGTCACAATCACACAAACACAACCACACAATCACAATCACACAATCCCAATCGCACAATCACTATCGCACAATCACAATCACACAATCACAATCACACAATCACAATCACACAATCACAATCACACATTCACAATCACATAATCACAATCACACAAACACAATCGCGCAATCATAATCACGCAATCACAATGACGCAATCACAGTCACGCAATCACAATCACACAATCACAATCACGCAATCAGAATTACGCAATCACAATGACACAATCACAATCACGCAATCACAATCACGTCATTCACAATCACGCATTCACCATCACACAATCACAATCACACAATCACAATCACACATTCACAATCACACAATCACAATCACACAAACACAATCGCGCAATCACAATCGCGCAATCACAATCACGCAATCACAATCACACATTCACAATCACACAGTCACAAACACACAAACACAATCACACAATCACAATCACACAATCCCAATCGCACAATCACTATCGCACAATCACAATCACACAATCACAATCACACAATCACAATCACACAATCACAATCACACAATCACAATCACGATCACGCAATCACATTCACACAATCACACAATCACAATCACACAATCACAATCACACAATCACAATCACACAATCACAATCACACAAACACAATCACACAATCACAATCACGCAATCACAATCGCGCAACCACAATAACGCAATCACAATAACGCAACCACAATCACACAATCACAATCACGCAATCACAATCACGCAATCACAATCACGCAATCACAATCAGGCAATCGCAATCACAGTCACACAATCACAGTCACACAATCACAATCACACAATCACAATCACACAATCACAATCACACAATCACAATCACACAATCACAATCACGCAATCAGAATCACGCAATCACAATGACGCAATCACGATGACGCAATCACAATGACGGAATCACAATCACGCAATCACAATCACACATTCCCAATCACGCAATCACAATCACGCAATCAGAATCACGCAATCACAAAGACGCAATCACAATGACGCAATCACAATGACGCAATCACAATCACGCAATCACAATCACACATTCACAATCACACAATCACAATCACACAATCACAATCACACAATCACAATCACACAATCACAATCACACTATCACAATCACACAATCACAATCACACAATCACAATCACACAATCGCAATCACGCAATCACAATCACGCAATCACAATCACGCAATCACAATTACACATTCACAATCACACAGTCACAAACACACAAACACAATCACACAATCACAATCACACAACCCCCATCGCACAATCACTATCGCACAATCACAATCACACAATCACAATCACACAATCACAATCACACATTCACAATCACACAATCACAATCACACAAACACAATCGCGCAATCATAATCACGCAATCACAATGACGCAATCACAGTCACGCAATCACAATCACGCAATCACAATCACGCAATCAGAATTACGCAATCACAATGACGCAATCACAATCACGCAATCACAATCACGTCATTCACAATCACGCATTCACCATCACACAATCACAATCACACAATCACAATCACACATTCACAATCACACAATCACAATCACACAAACACAATCGCGCAATCACAATCGCGCAGTCACAATGACGCAATCACAATCACGCAATCACAATCACGCAAGCACAATCACGCAATCACAATCACACAATCACTATCACACAATCACAATAACACAATCACAATCACGCAATCAGAATAACTCAATCACAATGACGCAATCACAGTCACGCAATCACAATAACGCTATCAGAATCACACAATCACAATGACGCAATCACAATCACGCAATCACAATCACGCAATCACAATTACGTCATTCACAATCACGCATTCACAATCACACAATCACAATCACATAATCACAATCACACATTCACAATCACACAATCGCAATCACACAAACACAATCGCGCAATCACAATCGCGCAATCACAATGACGCAATCACAGTCACGCTATCACAATCACACAATCACAATCACACAATCACAATCACACAATCACAATCACGCAATCACAATCACGCAATCACAATCACAATCAGACAATCACAGTCACACAATCACAATCGCACAATCACAATCGCGCAATCACAATCGCGCAATCACAATCGCGCAATCACAATCGCGCAATCACAATCGCGCAATCACAATCGCGCAATCACAATCGCGCAATCACAATCGCGCAATCACAATCGCGCAATCACAATCGCGCAATCACAATCGCGCAATCACAATCGCGCAATCACAATCGCGCAATCACAATCGCGCAATCACAATCGCGCAATCACAATCGCGCAAGCACAATCGCGCAATCACAATCGCGCAATCACAATCGCGCAATCACAATCGCGCAATCACAATCGCGCAATCACAATCGCGCAATCACAATCGCGCAATCACAATCGCGCAATCACAATCGCGCAATCACAATCGCGCAATCACAATCGCGCAATCACAATCACGCAATCAGAATTACGCAATCACAATGACGCAATCACAATCACGCAATCACAATCACGTCATTCACAATCACGCATTCACAATCACACAATCACAATCACACAATCACAATCACACATTCACAATCACACAATCACAATCACACAAACACAATCGCGCAATCACAATCGCGCAGTCACAATGACGCAATCACAATCACGCAATCACAATCACGCAAGCACAATCACGCAATCACAATCACAATCACTATCACACAATCACAATCACACAATCACAATCACACAATCACAATCACGCAATCACAATCACACAATCACAATCACACAATCACAATCACGCAATCACAATCACGCAATCACAATCACGCAATCACAATCACAATCAGACAATCACAGTCACACAATCACAATCACACAATCACAATCGCACAATCACAATCACACAATCACAATCACACAATCACAATCACACAATCACAATCACACAATCACAATCACACAATCACAATCACACAATCACAATCACACAATCACAATCACACAATCACAATCACACAATCACAATCACACAATCACAATCACACAATCACAATCACACAATCACAATCACACAATCACAATCACACAATCACAATCACACAATCACAATCACACAATCACAATCACACAATCACAATCACACAATCACAATCACACAATCACAATCACACAATCACACTCACACAATCACAATCACACAATCACAATCACACAATCACAATCACACAATCACAATCACACAATCACAATCACACAATCACAATCACACAATCACACAATCACAATCACACAATCACAATCACACAATCACGCAATCACAATCACGCAATCAGAATCACGCAATCACAATCACGCAGTCACAATCACGCAATCACAATCACGCAATCACAATCACGCAATCACAATCACGCAATCACAATCACGCAATCACAATCACGCTATCACAATCACGCAATCACAATCACGCAATCACAATCACGCAATCGCAATCACGCAATCGCAATCACGCAATCAGAATTACGCAATCACAATCACGCAATCACAATCACGCAATCACAATCACGCAATCACAATCACGCAATCAGAATTACGCAATCACAATGACGCAATCACAATCACGCAATCACAATCACGCAATCAGAATTACGCAATCACAATCACGCAATCACAATCACGCAATCACAATCACACAATCACAATCACACAATCACAATCACACAATCACAATCACACAATCACAATCACACAATCACAATCACACAATCACACAGTCCCAATCACACAATCACAATCACACAATCACAATCACACCATCACAATCACACAATCACAATCACAATCACACAATCACAATCACACAATCACAATCACACAATCACAATCACACAATCACAATCACGCAATCACAATCACGCAATCACAATCACGCAATCACAATCACACATTCACAATCACACAGTCACAAACACACAAACACAATCACACAATCACAATCACACAATCCCAATCGCACAATCACTATCGCACAATCACAATCACACAATCACAATCACACAATCACAATCACACAATCACAATCACACATTCACAATCACACAATCACAATCACACAAACACAATCGCGCAATTATAATCACGCAATCACAATGACGCAATCACAGTCACGCAATCACAATCACGCAATCACAATCACGCAATCAGAATTACGCAATCACAATGACGCAATCACAATCACGCAATCACAATCACGTCATTCACAATCACGCATTCACAATCACACAATCACAATCACACAATCACAATCACACATTCACAATCACACAATCACAATCACACAAACACAATCGCGCAATCACAATCGCGCAGTCACAATGACGCAATCACAATCACGCAATCACAATCACGCAAGCACAATCACGCAATCACAATCACAATCACTATCACACAATCACAATCACACAATCACAATCACACAATCACAATCACGCAATCACAATCACACAATCACAATCACACAATCACAATCACGCAATCACAATCATACAATCACAATCACACAATCACAATCACACAATCACAATCACGCAATCACAATCACGCAATCACAATCACGCAATCACAATCACAATCAGACAATCACAGTCACACAATCACAATCACACAATCACAATCGCACAATCACAATCACACAATCACAATCACACAATCACAATCACACAATCACAATCACACAATCACAATCACACAATCACAATCACACAATCACAATCACACAATCACAATCACACAATCACAATCACACAATCACAGTCACACAATCACAATCGCACAATCACAATCGCACAATCACAATCGCACAATCACAATCACACAATCACAATCACACAATCACAATCACGCAATCACAATCACGCAATCACAATCAAGCAATCACAATCACGCAATCACAATCACGCAATCACAATCACGCAATCACAATCACGCAATCACAATCACGCAATCACAATCACGCAATCACAATCACGCAATCACAATCACACATTCACAATCACACAGTCACAAACACACAAACACAATCACACAATCACAATCACACAATCTCAATCGCACAATCACTATCGCACAATCACAATCACACAATCACAATCACACAATCACAATCACACAATCACAATCACACATTCACAATCACACAATCACAGTCACACAAACACAATCACCTAATCATAATCACGCAATCACAATGACGCAATCACAGTCACGCAATCACAATCACGCAATCACAAACACGCAATCAGAATTACGCAATCACAATGACGCAATCACAATCACGCAATCACAATCACGTCATTCACAATCACGCATTCACAATCACACAATCACAATCACACAATCACAATCACACATTCACAATCACACAATCACAATCACACAAACACAATCGCGCAATCACAATCGCGCAGTCACAATGACGCAATCACAATCACGCAATCACAATCACGCAAGCACAATCACGCAATCACAATCACAATCACTATCACACAATCACAATCACACAATCACAATCACACAATCACAATCACGCAATCACAATCACGCAATCACAATCACACAATCACAATCACACAATCACAATCACACAATCACAATCACACAATCACAATCACACAATCACAATCACACAATCACAATCACACAATCACAATCACACAATCACAACCACACAATCACAATCACGCAATCACAATCACGCAATCACAATCACGCAATCACAATCACGCAATCACAATCACGCAATCACAATCACGCAATCGCAATCAGGCAATCACAATCACAGTCACACAATCACAATAACGCAATCGCAATCACAGAATCACAATCACACATTCACAATCACACAATCACAATCACACAAACACAATCACACAATCACAATCACGCAATCACAATCACGCAATCACAATCGCGCAATCAGAATCCCGCAATCAGACTCACGCAATCACAATGACGCAATCACAGTCACGCAATCACAATCACGCAATCACAATCACGCAATCAGAATCACGAAATCACAATGACGCAATCACAATGACGCAATCACAATCACGCAAGCACAATCACGCAATCACAATCACAATCACTATCACACAATCACAATCACAATGACACAATCACCATCACACAATCACAATCACACAATCACAATCACACAATCACAATCACACAATCACAATCACACAATCACAATCACACAATCACAATCACACAATCACAATCACACAATCACAATCACACAATCACAATCACACAATCACAATCACACAATCACAATCACACAATCACAATCACACAATCACAATCACACAATCACAATCACACAATCACAATCACACAATCACAATCACACAATCACAATCACACAATCACAATCACACAATCACAATCACACAATCACAATCACACAATCACAATCACACAATCACAATCACACAATCACAATCACACAATCACAATCACACAATCACAATCACACAATCACAATCACACAATCACAATCACACAATCACAATCACACAATCACAATCACACAATCACAATCACACAATCACAATCACACAATCACAATCACACAATCACAATCACACAATCACAATCACACAATCACAATCACACAATCACAATCACACAATCACAATCACACAATCACAATCACACAATCACAATCACACAATCACAATCACACAATCACAATCACACAATCACAATCACACAATCACAATCACACAATCACAATCACACAATCACAATCACACAATCACAATCACACAATCACAATCACACAATCACAATCACACAATCACAATCACGCAATCACAATCACGCAATCACAATCACGCAATCACAATCACACATTCACAATCACACAGTCACAAACACACAAACACAATCACACAATCACAATCACACAATCTCAATCGCACAATCACTATCGCACAATCACAATCACACAATCACAATCACACAATCACAATCACACAATCACAATCACACATTCACAATCACACAATCACAGTCACACAAACACAATCACCTAATCATAATCACGCAATCACAATGACGCAATCACAGTCACGCAATCACAATCACGCAATCACAAACACGCAATCAGAATTACGCAATCACAATGACGCAATCACAATCACGCAATCACAATCACGTCATTCACAATCACGCATTCACAATCACACAATCACAATCACACAATCACAATCACACATTCACAATCACACAATCACAATCACACAAACACAATCGCGCAATCACAATCGCGCAGTCACAATGACGCAATCACAATCACGCAATCACAATCACGCAAGCACAATCACGCAATCACAATCACAATCACTATCACACAATCACAATCACACAATCACAATCACACAATCACAATCACGCAATCACAATCACGCAATCACAATCACACAATCACAATCACACAATCACAATCACACAATCACAATCACACAATCACAATCACACAATCACAATCACACAATCACAATCACACAATCACAATCACACAATCACAACCACACAATCACAATCACGCAATCACAATCACGCAATCACAATCACGCAATCACAATCACGCAATCACAATCACGCAATCACAATCACGCAATCGCAATCAGGCAATCACAATCACAGTCACACAATCACAATAACGCAATCGCAATCACAGAATCACAATCACACATTCACAATCACACAATCACAATCACACAAACACAATCACACAATCACAATCACGCAATCACAATCACGCAATCACAATCGCGCAATCAGAATCCCGCAATCAGACTCACGCAATCACAATGACGCAATCACAGTCACGCAATCACAATCACGCAATCACAATCACGCAATCAGAATCACGAAATCACAATGACGCAATCACAATGACGCAATCACAATCACGCAAGCACAATCACGCAATCACAATCACAATCACTATCACACAATCACAATCACAATGACACAATCACCATCACACAATCACAATCACACAATCACAATCACACAATCACAATCACACAATCACAATCACACAATCACAATCACACAATCACAATCACACAATCACAATCACACAATCACAATCACACAATCACAATCACACAATCACAATCACACAATCACAATCACACAATCACAATCACACAATCACAATCACACAATCACAATCACACAATCACAATCACACAATCACAATCACACAATCACAATCACACAATCACAATCACACAATCACAATCACACAATCACAATCACACAATCACAATCACACAATCACAATCACACAATCACAATCACACAATCACAATCACACAATCACAATCACACAATCACAATCACACAATCACAATCACACAATCACAATCACACAATCACAATCACACAATCACAATCACACAATCACAATCACACAATCACAATCACACAATCACACAATCACAATCACACAATCACAATCACACAATCACAATCACACAATCACAATCACACAATCACAATCACACAATCACAATCACACAATCACAATCACACAATCACAATCACACAATCACAATCACACAATCACAATCACACAATCACAATCACACAATCACAATCACACAATCACAATCACACAATCACAATCACACAATCACAATCACACAATCACAATCACACAATCACAATCACACAATCACAATCACACAATCACAATCACACAATCACAATCACACAATCACAATCACACAATCACAATCACACAATCACAATCACACAATCACAATCACACAATCACAATCACACAATCACAATCACACAATCACAATCACACAATCACAATCACACAATCACAATCACACAATCACAATCACACAATCACAATCACACAATCACAATCACACAATCACAATCACACAATCACAATCACACAATCACAATCACACAATCACAATCACACAATCACAATCACACAATCACAATCACACAATCACAATCACACAATCACAATCACACAATCACAATCACACAATCACAATCACACAATCACAATCACACAATCACAATCACACAATCACAATCACACAATCACAATCACACAATCACAATCACACAATCACAATCACACAATCACAATCACACAATCACAATCACACAATCACAATCACAAAATCACAATCACACAATCACAATCACAATCACACAATCACAATCATGCAATCACAATCACTCAATCACAATCACACAATCACAATCACATAATCACAATCACACAACCACAATAACAAAATCACAGTCACGCAATCACAATAACTCAATCACAATGACGCAATCACAGTCACGCAATCACAGTCACGCAATCACAATCACGCAATCAGAATCACGCAATCACAATGACGCAATCACAATGACGCAATCACAATCACGCAATCACAAACACGCAATCACAATCACACATTCACAATCACACAGTCACAATCACACAAACACAATCACACAATCACAATCACACAATCCCAATCGCACAATCACTATCGCACAATCACAATCACACAATCACAATCACACAATCACAATCACACAATCACAATCACACATTCACAATCACATAATCACAATCACACAAACACAATCGCGCAATCATAATCACGCAATCACAATGACGCAATCACAGTCACGCAATCACAATCACACAATCACAATCACGCAATCAGAATTACGCAATCACAATGTCGCAATCACAATCACGCAATCACAATCACGTCATTCACAATCACGCATTCACCATCACACAATCACAATCACACAATCACAATCACACAATCACAATCACACATTCACAATCACACAATCACAATCACACAAACACAATCGCGCAATCACAATCGCGCAATCACAATCACGCAATCACAATCACACATTCACAATCACACAGTCACAAACACACAAACACAATCACACAATCACAATCACACAATCCCAATCGCACAATCACTATCGCACAATCACAATCACACAATCACAATCACACAATCACAATCACACAATCACAATCACACAATCACAATCACGATCACGCAATCACATTCACACAATCACACAATCACACAATCACAATCACACAATCACAATCACACAATCACAATCACACAATCACAATCACACAATCACAATCACACAATCACAATCACACAATCACAATCACACAAACACAATCACACAATCACAATCACGCAATCACAATCGCGCAACCACAATAACGCAATCACAATAACGCAACCACAGTCACACAATCACAATCACGCAATCACAATCACGCAATCACAATCACGCAATCACAATCACGCAATCACAATCAGGCAATCGCAATCACAGTCACACAATCACAGTCACACAATCACAATCACACAATCACAATCACACAATCACAATCACACAATCACAATCACGCAATCAGAATCACGCAATCACAATGACGCAATCACAATGACGCAATCACAATGACGCAATCACAATCACGCAATCACAATCACACATTCACAATCACGCAATCACAATCACGCAATCAGAATCACGCAATCACAATGACGCAATCACAATGACGCAATCACAATGACGCAATCACAATCACGCAATCACAATCACGTCATTCACAATCACGCATTCACAATCACACAATCACAATCACACAATCACAATCACACATTCACAATCACATGATTGTGATTGTGATTGCGTCATTGTGATTGCGTAATTCTGATTGCGTGATTGTGATTGCGTGATTGTGATTGCGTGATTGTGATTGCGTGATTGTGATTGCGTAATTCTGATTGCGTGATTGTGATTGCGTGACTGTGATTGTGTGATTGTGATTGTGTGATTGTGATTGCGTGATTGTGATTGTGTGATTGTGATTGTGTGATTGTGATTGTGTGATTGTGATTGTGTGATTCTGATTGTGTGATTGTGATTGTCTGATTGTGATTGTGATTGTGTGATTGTGATTGTGATTGTGTGACTGTGATTGTCTGATTGTGATTGTGATTGCGTGATTGTGATTGCGTGATTGTGATTGTGTGATTGTGATTGTGTGATTGTGATTGTATGATTGTGATTGCGTGACTGTGATTGCGTCATTGTGATTGCGTGATTATGATCGCGCGATTGTGTTTGTGTGATTGTGATTGTGTGATTGTGAATGTGTGATTGTGATTGTGTGATTGTGATTGTGTGATTGTGATTGTGCGATAGTGATTGTGCGATTGGGATTGTGTGATTGTGATTGCGTGATTGTGTTTGTGTGTTTGTGACTGTGTGATTGTGAATGTGTGATTGTGATTGCGTGATTGTGATTGCGTGATTGTGATTGCGTGATTGTGATTGTGTGATTGTGATTGTGTGATTGTGATTGTGTGATTGTGATTGTGATTGTGTGATTGTGATTGTGTGATTGTGATGGTGTGATTGTGATTGTGTGATTGTGATTGTGTGATTGTGACTGTGTGATTGTGTGATTGTGTGATTGTGATTGTGTGATTGTGATTGTGTGATTGTGAATGTGTGATTGTGATTGTGTGATTGTGATTGTGTGATTGTGATTGTGTGATTGTGATAGTGCGATAGTGATTGTGCGATTGGGATTGTGTGATTGTGATTGTGTGATTGCGCTTGTGTGTTTGTGACTGTGTGATTGTGAATGTGTGATCGTGATTGCGTGATCGTGATTGCGTGATTGTGATTGCGTGATTGTGATTGCGTGATTGTGATTGCGTGATTGCGATTGTGTGATTGTGATTGTGTGATTGTGATGGTGTGATTGTGATTGTGTGATTGTGATTGTGTGATTGTGATTGTGTGATTGTGATTGTGTGATTGTGATTGTGTGATTGTGATTGTGTGATTGTGATAGCGTGACTGTGATTGCGTCATTGTGATTGCGCCATTGTGATTGCGCGATTGTGTTTGTGTGATTGTGATTGTGTGATTGTGAATGTGTGATTGTGATTATGTGATTGTGATTGTGTGATTGTGAATGCGTGATTGTGAATGACGTGATTGTGATTGCGTGATTGTGATTGCGTCATTGTGACTGCGCGATTGTGATTGCGCGATTGTGTTTGTGTGATTGTGATTGTGTGATTGTGAATGTGTGATTGTGATTGTGTGATTGTGATTGCGTGATTGTGCTTGCGTGATTGTGATTGCGTGATTGTGATTGCGTCATTGTGACTGCGCGATTGTGATTGCGCGATTGTGTTTGTGTGATTGCGAATTACGCAATCACAATCACGCAATCACAATCACGCAATCACAATCACGCAATCACAATCACGCAATCAGAATTACGCAATCACAATGACGCAATCACAATCACGCAATCACAATCACGTCATTCACAATCACGCATTCACAATCACACAATCACAATCACACAATCACAATCACGCAATCACAATCACGCGATCACAATCACGCAATCAGAATTACGCAATCACAATCACGCAATCACAATCACGCAATCAGAATTACGCAATCACAATGACGGAATCACAATCACGCAATCACAATCACGTCATTCACAATCACGCATTCACAATCACACAATCACAATCACACAATCACAATCACATATTCACAATCACACAATCACATTCACACAAACACAATCGCGCAATCACAATCGCGCAATCACAATGACGCAATCACAATCACGCAATCACAATCACGCAAGCACAACCACGCAATCACAATCACAATCACTATCACACAATCACAATAACACAATCACAATCACGCAATCACAATAACTCAATCACAATGACGCAATCACAGTCACGCAATCACAATCACGCTATCAGAATCACGCAATCACAATGACGCAATCACAATCACGCAATCACAATCACGTCATTCACAATCACGCATTCACAATCACACAATCACAATCACACAATCACAATCACACATTCACAATCACACATTCACAATCACACAATCACAATCACACAAACACAATCGCGCAATCACAATCGCGCAATCACAATGACGCAATCACAGTCACGCAATCACAATCACACAATCACAATCACACAATCACAATCACACAATCACAATCACACAATCACAATCACGCAATCACAATCACGCAATCACAATCACAATCAGACAATCACAGTCACACAATCACAATCGCACAATCACAATCGCACAATCACAATCGCACAATCACAATCACACAATCACAATCACACAATCACAATCACACAATCACAATCACGCAATCACAATCACGCAATCACAATCACAATCAGACAATCACAGTCACACAATCACAATCGCACAATCACAATCGCACAATCACAATCTCACAATCACAATCACACAATCACAATCACACAATCACAATCACACAATCACAATCACGCAATCACAATCACGCAATCACAATCACGCAATCACAATCACGCAATCACAATCACGCAATCACAATCACGCAATCACAATCACGCAATCACAATCACGCAATCACAATCACGCAATCACAATCACGCAATCACAATCACGCAATCACAATCACGCAATCACAATCACGCAATCACAATCACACATTCACAATCACACAGTCACAAACACACAAACACAATCACACAATCACAATCACACAATCCCAATCGCACAATCACTGTCGCACAATCACAATCACACAATCACAATGACACAATCACAATCACACAATCACAATCACACATTCACAATCACACAATCACAATCACACAAACACAATCACCTAATCATAATCACGCAATCACAATGACGCAATCACAGTCACGCAATCACAATCACGCAATCACAATCACGCAATCAGAATTACGCAATCACAATGACGCAATCACAATCACGCAATCACAATCACGTCATTCACAATCACGCATTCACAATCACACAATCACAATCACACAATCACAATCACACATTCACAATCACACAATCACAATCACACAAACACAATCGCGCAATCACAATCGCGCAGTCACAATGACGCAATCACCATCACGCAATCACAATCACGCAAGCACAATCACGCAATCACAATCACAATCACTATCACACAATCACAATCACACAATCACAATCACACAATCACAATCACACAATCACAATCACGCAATCACAATCACGCAATCACAATCACACAATCACAATCACACAATCACAATCACACAATCACAATCACACAATCACAATCACACAATCACAATCACACAATCACAACCACACAATCACAATCACGCAATCACAATCACGCAATCACAATCACGCAATCACAATCACGCAATCGCAATCAGGCAATCACAATCACAGTCACACAATCACAATCACAGAATCACAATCACACATTCACAATCACACAATCACAATCACACAAACACAATCACACAATCACAATCACGCAATCACAATCACGCAATCACAATCGCGCAATCAGAATCCCGCAATCAGACTCACGCAATCACAATGACGCAATCACAGTCACGCAATCACAATCACGCAATCACAATCACGCAATCAGTATCACGAAATCACAATGACGCAATCACAATGACGCAATCACAATCACGCAAGCACAATCACGCAATCACAATCACAATCACTATCACACAATCACAATCACAATGACACAATCACCATCACACAATCACAATCACACAATCACAATCACACAATCACAATCACACAATCACAATCACACAATCACAATCACACAATCACAATCACACAATCACAATCACACAATCACAATCACACAATCACAATCACACAATCACAATCACACAATCACAATCACACAATCACAATCACACAATCACAATCACACAATCACAATCACACAATCACAATCACACAATCACAATCACACAATCACAATCACACAATCACAATCACACAATCACAATCACATAATCACAATCACACAATCACAATCACACAATCACAATCACACAATCACAATCACACAATCACAATCACACAATCACAATCACACAATCACAATCACACAATCACAATCACACAATCACAATCACACAATCACAATCACACAATCACAATCACACAATCACAATCACACAATCACAATCACACAATCACAATCACACAATCACAATCACACAATCACAATCACACAATCACAATCACACAATCACAATCACACAATCACAATCACACAATCACAATCACACAATCACAATCACACAATCACAATCACACAATCACAATCACACAATCACAATCACACAATCACAATCACACAATCACAATCACACAATCACAATCACACAATCACAATCACACAATCACAATCACACAATCACAATCACACAATCACAATCACACAATCACAATCACACAATCACAATCACACAATCACAATCACACAATCACAATCACACAATCACAATCACACAATCACAATCACACAATCACAATCACACAATCACAATCACACAATCACAATCACACAATCACAATCACACAATCACAATCACACAATCACAATCACACAATCACAATCACACAATCACAATCACACAATCACAATCACACAATCACAATCACACAATCACAATCACACAATCACAATCACACAATCACAATCACACAATCACAATCACACAATCACAATCACACAATCACAATCACACAATCACAATCACGCAATCACAATCACGCAATCACAATCACACAATCACAATCACACAATCACAATCACGCAATCACAATCACACAATCACAATCACACAATCACAATCACACAATCACAATCACAAAATCACAATCACACAATCACAATCACAATCACAATCACACAATCACAATCATGCAATCACAATCACTCAATCACAATCACACAATCACAATCACACAACCACAATAACAAAATCACAGTCACGCAATCACAATAACTCAATCACAATGACGCAATCACAGTCACGCAATCACAGTCACGCAATCACAATCACGCAATCAGAATCACGCAATCACAATGACGCAATCACAATGACGCAATCACAATCACGCAATCACAAACACGCAATCACAATCACACATTCACAATCACACAGTCACAATCACACAAACACAATCACACAATCACAATCACACAATCCCAATCGCACAATCACTATCGCACAATCACAATCACACAATCACAATCACACAATCACAATCACACAATCACAATCACACATTCACAATCACATAATCACAATCACACAAACACAATCGCGCAATCATAATCACGCAATCAGAATGACGCAATCACAGTCACGCAATCACAATCACACAATCACAATCACGCAATCAGAATTACGCAATCACAATGTCGCAATCACAATCACGCAATCACAATCACGTCATTCACAATCACGCATTCACCATCACACAATCACAATCACACAATCACAATCACACATTCACAATCACACAATCACAATCACACAAACACAATCGCGCAATCACAATCGCGCAATCACAATCACGCAATCACAATCACACATTCACAATCACACAGTCACAAACACACAAACACAATCACACAATCACAATCACACAATCCCAATCGCACAATCACTATCGCACAATCACAATCACACAATCACAATCACACAATCACAATCACACAATCACAATCACACAATCACAATCACACAATCACAATCACACAATCACAATCACACAATCACAATCACGATCACGCAATCACATTCACTCAATCACACAATCACAATCACACAATCACAATCACACAATCACAATCACACAATCACAATCACACAATCACAATCACACAATCACAATCACACAAACACAATCACACAATCACAATCACGCAATCACAATCGCGCAACCACAATAACGCAATCACAATAACGCAACCACAGTCACACAATCACAATCACGCAATCACAATCACGCAATCACAATCACGCAATCACAATCAGGCAATCGCAATCACAGTCACACAATCACAGTCACACAATCACAATCACACAATCACAATCACACAATCACAATCACACAATCACAATCACGCAATCAGAATCACGCAATCACAATGACGCTATCACAATGACGCAATCACAATGACGCAATCACAATCACGCAATCACAATCACACATTCACAATCACGCAATCACAATCACGCAATCAGAATCACGCAATCACAATGACGCAATCACAATGACGCAATCACAATGACGCAATCACAATCACGCAATCACAATCACGTCATTCACAATCACGCATTCACAATCACACAATCACAATCACACAATCACAATCACACATTCACAATCACACAATCACAATCACACAAACACAATCGCGCAATCACAATCGCGCAGTCACAATGGCGCAATCACAATCACGCAATCACAATCACGCAAGCACAATCACGCAATCACAATCACACAATCACAATCACACATTCACAATCACACAATCACAATCACACAAACACAATCGCGCAATCACAATCGCGCAGTCACAATGACGCAATCACAATCACGCAATCACAATCACGTCATTCACAATCACGCATTCACAATCACACAATCACAATCACATAATCACAATCACACATTCACAATCACACAATCACAATCACACAAACACAATCGCGCAATCACAATCGCGCAATCACAATGACGCAATCACAGTCACGCTATCACAATCACACAATCACAATCACACAATCACAATCACACAATCACAATCACACAATCACAATCACACAATCACAATCACACAATCACAATCACACAATCACAATCACACCATCACAATCACACAATCACAATCACACAATCACAATCACACAATCACAATCACGCAATCACAATCACGCAATCACAATCACGCAATCACAATCACGCAATCACGATCACACATTCACAATCACACAGTCACAAACACACAAGCGCTATCACACAATCACAATCACACAATCCCAATCGCACAATCACTATCGCACTATCACAATCACACAATCACAATCACACAATCACAATCACACAATCACAATCACACATTCACAATCACACAATCACAATCACACAATCACAATCACACAATCACACAATCACACAGTCACAATCACACAATCACAATCACACAATCACAATCACACCATCACAATCACACAATCACAATCACACAATCACAATCACAATCACACAATCACAATCACACAATCACAATCACACAATCACAATCACGCAATCACAATCACGCAATCACAATCACGCAATCACAATCACACATTCACAATCACACAGTCACAAACACACAAACACAATCACACAATCACAATCACACAATCCCAATCGCACAATCACTATCGCACAATCACAATCACACAATCACAATCACACAATCACAATCACGCAATCACAATCACACAATCACAATCACACAATCACAGTCACGCAATCACAATCACGCAATCACAATCACGCAATCACAATCACGCAATCACAATCACGCAATCAGAATTACGCAATCACAATCACGCAATCACAATCACGCAATCACAATCACGCAATCACAATCACGCAATCAGAATTACGCAATCACAATGACGCAATCACAATCACGCAATCACAATCACGTCATTCACAATCACGCATTCACAATCACACAATCACAATCACACAATCACAATCACGCAATCACAATCACGCAATCAGAATTACGCAATCACAATCACGCAATCACAATCACGCAATCACAATCACGCAATCACAATCACGCAATCAGAATTACGCAATCACAATGACGCAATCACAATCACGCAATCACAATCACGTCATTCACAATCACGCATTCACAATCACACAATCACAATCACGCAAGCACAACCACGCAATCACAATCACAATCACTATCACACAATCACAATAACACAATCACAATCACGCAATCACAATAACTCAATCACAATGACGCAATCACAGTCACGCAATCACAATCACACAATCACAATCACACAATCACAATCACACAATCACAATCACACAATCACAATCACGCAATCACAATCACGCAATCACAATCACAATCAGACAATCACAGTCACACAATCACAATCGCACAATCACAATCGCACAATCACAATCGCACAATCACAATCACACAATCACAATCACACAATCACAATCACACAATCACAATCACGCAATCACAATCACGCAATCACAATCACAATCAGACAATCACAGTCACACAATCACAATCGCACAATCACAATCGCACAATCACAATCGCACAATCACAATCACACAATCACAATCACACAATCACAATCACACAATCACAATCACACAATCACAATCACGCAATCACAATCACGCAATCACAATCACGCAATCACAATCACGCAATCACAATCACGCAATCACAATCACACATTCACAATCACACAGTCACAAACACACAAACACAATCACACAATCACAATCACACAATCCCAATCGCACAATCACTATCGCACAATCACAATCACACAATCACAATCACACAATCACAATCACACAATCACAATCACACATTCACAATCACACAATCACAATCACACAAACACAATCACCTAATCATAATCACGCAATCACAATGACGCAATCACAGTCACGCAATCACAATCACGCAATCACAATCACGCAATCAGAATTACGCAATCACAATGACGCAATCACAATCACGCAATCACAATCACGTCATTCACAATCACGCATTCACAATCACACAATCACAATCACACAATCACAATCACACAATCACAATCACACATTCACAATCACACAATCACAATCACACAAACACAATCGCGCAATCACAATCGCGCAGTCACAATGACGCAATCACAATCACGCAATCACAATCACGCAAGCACAATCACGCAATCACAATCACAATCACTATCACACAATCACAATCACACAATCACAATCACACAATCACAATCACGCAATCACAATCACGCAATCACAATCACACAATCACAATCACACAATCACAATCACACAATCACAATCACACAATCACAATCACACAATCACAATCACACAATCACAATCACACAATCACAACCACACAATCACAATCACGCAATCACAATCACGCAATCACAATCACGCAATCACAATCACGCAATCACAATCACGCAATCGCAATCAGGCAATCACAATCACAGTCACACAATCACAATAACGCAATCACAATCACAGAATCACAATCACACATTCACAATCACACAATCACAATCACACAAACACAATCACACAATCACAATCACGCAATCACAATCACGCATTCACAATCACACAATCACAATCACACAATCACAATCACACATTCACAATCACACATTCACAATCACACAATCACAATCACACAAACACAATCGCGCAATCACAATCGCGCAATCACAATGACGCAATCACAGTCACGTAATCACAATCACACAATCACAATCACACAATCACAATCACACAATCACAATCACACAATCACAATCACGCAATCACAATCACGCAATCACAATCACAATCAGACAATCACAGTCACACAATCACAATCGCACAATCACAATCGCACAATCACAATCGCACAATCACAATCACACAATCACAATCACACAATCACAATCACACAATCACAATCACGCAATCACAATCACGCAATCACAATCACAATCAGACAATCACAGTCACACAATCACAATCGCACAATCACAATCGCACAATCACAATCTCACAATCACAATCACACAATCACAATCACACAATCACAATCACACAATCACAATCACGCAATCACAATCACGCAATCACAATCACGCAATCACAATCACGCAATCACAATCACGCAATCACAATCACGCAATCACAATCACGCAATCACAATCACGCAATCACAATCACGCAATCACAATCACGCAATCACAATCACGCAATCACAATCACGCAATCACAATCACACATTCACAATCACACAGTCACAAACACACAAACACAATCACACAATCACAATCACACAATCCCAATCGCACAATCACTATCGCACAATCACAATCACACAATCACAATGACACAATCACAATCACACAATCACAATCACACATTCACAATCACACAATCACAATCACACAAACACAATCACCTAATCATAATCACGCAATCACAATGACGCAATCACAGTCACGCAATCACAATCACGCAATCACAATCACGCAATCAGAATTACGCAATCACAATGACGCAATCACAATCACGCAATCACAATCACGTCATTCACAATCACGCATTCACAATCACACAATCACAATCACACAATCACAATCACACATTCACAATCACACAATCACAATCACACAAACACAATCGCGCAATCACAATCGCGCAGTCACAATGACGCAATCACAATCACGCAATCACAATCACGCAAGCACGATCACGCAATCACAATCACAATCACTATCACACAATCACAATCACACAATCACAATCACACAATCACAATCACACAATCACAATCACGCAATCACAATCACGCAATCACAATCACGCAATCACAATCACACAATCACAATCACACAATCACAATCACACAATCACAATCACACAATCACAATCACACAATCACAATCACACAATCACAACCACACAATCACAATCACGCAATCACAATCACGCAATCACAATCACGCAATCACAATCACGCAATCACAATCACGCAATCGCAATCAGGCAATCACAATCACAGTCACACAATCACAATCACAGAATCACAATCACACATTCACAATCACACAATCACAATCACACAAACACAATCACACAATCACAATCACGCAATCACAATCACGCAATCACAATCGCGCAATCAGAATCCCGCAATCAGACTCACGCAATCACAATGACGCAATCACAGTCACGCAATCACAATCACGCAATCACAATCACGCAATCAGTATCACGAAATCACAATGACGCAATCACAATGACGCAATCACAATCACGCAATCACAATCACGCAATCAGTATCACGAAATCACAATGACGCAATCACAATGACGCAATCACAATCACGCAAGCACAATCACGCAATCACAATCACAATCACTATCACACAATCACAATCACAATGACACAATCACCATCACACAATCACAATCACACAATCACAATCACACAATCACAATCACACAATCACAATCACACAATCACAATCACACAATCACAATCACACAATCACAATCACACAATCACAATCACACAATCACAATCACACAATCACAATCACACAATCACAATCACACAATCACAATCACACAATCACAATCACACAATCACTATCACACAATCACAATCACACAATCACAATCACACAATCACAATCACACAATCACAATCACACAATCACAATCACACAATCACAATCACACAATCACAATCACACAATCACAATCACACAATCACAATCACACAATCACAATCACACAATCACAATCACACAATCACAATCACACAATCACAATCACACAATCACAATCACACAATCACAATCACACAATCACAATCACACAATCACAATCACACAATCACAATCACAAAATCACAATCACACAATCACAATCACAATCACACAATCACAATCATGCAATCACAATCACTCAATCACAATCACACAATCACAATCAAATAATCACAATCACACAACCACAATAACAAAATCACAGTCACGCAATCACAATAACTCAATCACAATGACGCAATCACAGTCACGCAATCACAGTCACGCAATCACAATCACGCAATCAGAATCACGCAATCACAATGACGCAATCACAATGACGCAATCACAATCACGCAATCACAAACACGCAATCACAATCACACATTCACAATCACACAGTCACAATCACACAAACACAATCACACAATCACAATCACACAATCCCAATCGCACAATCACTATCGCACAATCACAATCACACAATCACAATCACACAATCACAATCACACAATCACAATCACACATTCACAATCACATAATCACAATCACACAAACACAATCGCGCAATCATAATCACGCAATCACAATCACGCAATCACAATCACGCAATCACAATCACGCAATCAGAATTACGCAATCACAATCACGCAATCACAATCACGCAATCACAATCACGCAATCACAATCACGCAATCAGAATTACGCAATCACAATGACGCAATCACAATCACGCAATCACAATCACGTCATTCACAATCACGCATTCACAATCACACAATCACAATCACACAATCACAATCACGCAATCACAATCACGCAATCAGAATTACGCAATCACAATCACGCAATCACAATCACGCAATCACAATCACGCAATCACAATCACGCAATCAGAATTACGCAATCACAATGACGCAATCACAATCACGCAATCACAATCACGTCATTCACAATCACGCATTCACAATCACACAATCACAATCACACAATCACAATCACATATTCACAATCACACAATCACCTTCACACAAACACAATCGCGCAATCACAATCGCGCAATCACAATGACGCAATCACAATCACGCAATCACAATCACGCAAGCACAACCACGCAATCACAATCCCAATCACTATCACACAATCACAATAACACAATCACAATCACGCAATCACAATAACTCAATCACAATGACGCAATCACAGTCACGCAATCACAATCACGCTATCAGAATCACGCAATCACAATGACGCAATCACAATCACGCAATCACAATCACGTCATTCACAATCACGCATTCACAATCACACAATCACAATCACACAATCACAATCACACATTCACAATCACACATTCACAATCACACAATCACAATCACACAAACACAATCGCGCAATCACAATCGCGCAATCACAATGACGCAATCACAGTCACGCAATCACAATCACACAATCACAATCACACAATCACAATCACACAATCACAATCACACAATCACAATCACGCAATCACAATCACGCAATCACAATCACAATCAGACAATCACAGTCACACAATCACAATCGCACAATCACAATCGCACAATCACAATCGCACAATCACAATCACACAATCACAATCACACAATCACAATCACACAATCACAATCACGCAATCACAATCACGCAATCACAATCACAATCAGACAATCACAGTCACACAATCACAATCGCACAATCACAATCGCACAATCACAATCGCACAATCACAATCACACAATCACAATCACACAATCACAATCACACAATCACAATCACACAATCACAATCACGCAATCACAATCACGCAATCACTATCACGCAATCACAATCACGCAATCACAATCACGCAATCACAATCACGCAATCACAATCACGCAATCACAATCACGCAATCACAATCACGCAATCACAATCACGCAATCACAATCACGCAATCACAATCACGCAATCACAATCACGCAAGCACAATCACGCAATCACAATCACAATCACTATCACACAATCACAATCACACAATCACAATCACACAATCACAATCACGCAATCACAATCACGCAATCACAATCACACAATCACAATCACACAATCACAATCACACAATCACAATCACACAATCACAATCACACAATCACAATCACACAATCACAATCACACAATCACAACCACACAATCACAATCACGCAATCACAATCACGCAATCACAATCACGCAATCACAATCACGCAATCGCAATCAGGCAATCACAATCACAGTCACACAATCACAATAACGCAATCACAATCACAGAATCACAATCACACATTCACAATCACACAATCACAATCACACAAACACAATCACACAATCACAATCACGCAATCACAATCACGCAATCACAATCGCGCAATCAGAATCCCGCAATCAGACTCACGCAATCACAATGACGCAATCACAGTCACGCAATCACAATCACGCAATCACAATCACGCAATCAGTATCACGAAATCACAATGACGCAATCACAATCACGCAATCACAATCACGCAAGCACAATCACGCAATCACAATCACAATCACTATCACACAATCACAATCACAATGACACAATCACCATCACACAATCACAATCACACAATCACAATCACACAATCACAATCACACAATCACAATCACACAATCACAATCACACAATCACAATCACACAATCACAATCACACAATCACAATCACACAATCACAATCACACAATCACAATCACACAATCACAATCACACAATCACAATCACACAATCACAATCACACAATCACAATCACACAATCACAATCACACAATCACAATCACACAATCACAATCACACAATCACAATCACACAATCACAATCACAATCACACAATCACAATCACACAATCACAATCACACAATCACAATCACACAATCACAATCACACAATCACAATCACACAATCACAATCACACAATCACAATCACACAATCACAATCACACAATCACAATCACACAATCACAATCACACAATCACAATCACACAATCACAATCACACAATCACAATCACACAATCACAATCACACAATCACAATCACACAATCACAATCACACAATCACAATCACACAATCACAATCACACAATCACAATCACACAATCACAATCACACAATCACAATCACACAATCACAATCACACAATCACAATCACGCAATCACAATCACGCAATCACAATCACGCAATCACAATCACAATCAGACAATCACAGTCACACAATCACAATCGCACAATCACAATCGCACAATCACAGTCGCACAATCACAATCACACAATCACAATCACACAATCACAATCACACAATCACAATCACACAATCACAATCACACAATCACAATCACACAATCACAATCACACAATCACAATCACACAATCACAATCACACAATCACAATAACACAATCACAATCACGCAATCACAATCACGCAATCACAATCACGCAATCACAATCACGCAATCACAATCACGCAATCACAATCACGCAATCACAATCACGCAATCACAATCACGCAATCACAATCACGCAATCACAATCACACATTCACAATCACACCGTCACAAACACGCAAACACAATCACACAATCACAATCGCACAATCCCAATCGCACAATCACTATCGCACAATCACAATCACACAATCACAATCACACAATCACAATCACACAATCACAATCACACATTCACAATCACACAATCACAATCACGCAATCACAATCACGCAATCACAATCACACATTCACAATCACACAGTCACAAACACACAAACACAATCACACAATCACAATCACACAATCCCAATCGCACAATCACTATCGCACAATCACAATCACACAATCACAATCACACAATCACAATCACACAATCACAATCACACATTCACAATCACACAATCACAATCACACAAACACAATCACGCAATCACAATCACGCAATCACAATCACAATCAGACAATCACAGTCACACAATCACAATCGCACAATCACAATCGCACAATCACAATCGCACAATCACAATCACACAATCACAATCACACAATCACAATCACACAATCACAATCACACAATCACAATCACGCAATCACAATCACGCAATCACTATCACGCAATCACAATCACGCAATCACAATCACGCAATCACAATCACGCAATCACAATCACGCAATCACAATCACGCAATCACAATCACGCAATCACAATCACGCAATCACAATCACGCAATCACAATCACGCAATCACAATCACGCAATCACAATCACACATTCACAATCACACAGTCACAAACACACAAACACAATCACACAATCACAATCACACAATCCCAATCACGCAATCACAATCACGCAATCACAATCACGCAATCACAATCACGCAATCAGAATTACGCAATCACAATGACGCAATCACAATCACGCAATCACAATCACGTCATTCACAATCACGCATTCACAATCACACAATCACAATCACACAATCACAATCACATATTCACAATCACACAATCACATTCACACAAACACAATCGCGCAATCACAATCGCGCAATCACAATGACGCAATCACAATCACGCAATCACAATCACGCAAGCACAACCACGCAATCACAATCACAATCACTATCACACAATCACAATAACACAATCGCAATCACGCAATCACAATAACTCAATCACAATGACGCAATCACAGTCACGCAATCACAATCACGCTATCAGAATCACGCAATCACAATGACGCAATCACAATCACGCAATCACAATCACGTCATTCACAATCACGCATTCACAATCACACAATCACAATCACACAATCACAATCACACATTCACAATCACACATTCACAATCACACAATCACAATCACACAAACACAATCGCGCAATCACAATCGCGCAATCACAATGACGCAATCACAGTCACGCAATCACAATCACACAATCACAATCACACAATCACAATCACACAATCACAATCACACAATCACAATCACGCAATCACAATCACGCAATCACAATCACGCAATCACAATCACAATCAGACAATCACAGTCACACAATCACAATCGCACAATCACAATCGCACAATCACAATCGCACAATCACAATCACACAATCACAATCACACAATCACAATCACACAATCACAATCACGCAATCACAATCACGCAATCACAATCACGCAATCACAATCACAATCAGACAATCACAGTCACACAATCACAATCGCACAATCACAATCGCACAATCACAATCGCACAATCACAATCACACAATCACAATCACACAATCACAATCACACAATCACAATCACGCAATCACAATCACGCAATCACAATCACGCAATCACTATCACGCAATCACAATCACGCAATCACAATCACGCAATCACAATCACGCAATCACAATCACGCAATCACAATCACGCAATCACAATCACGCAATCACAATCACGCAATCACAATCACGCAATCACAATCACGCAATCACAATCACGCAATCACAATCACGCAATCACAATCACGCAATCACAATCACGCAATCACAATCACACATTCACAATCACACAGTCACAAACACACAAACACAATCACACAATCACAATCACACAATCCCAATCGCACAATCACTATCGCACAATCACAATCACACAATCACAATCACACAATCACAATCACACAATCACAATCACACATTCACAATCACACAATCACAATCACACAAACACAATCACCTAATCATAATCACGCAATCACAATGACGCAATCACAGTCACGCAATCACAATCACGCAATCACAATCACGCAATCAGAATTACGCAATCACAATGACGCAATCACAATCACGCAATCACAATCACGTCATTCACAATCACGCATTCACAATCACACAATCACAATCACACAATCACAATCACACAATCACAATCACACATTCACAATCACACAATCACAATCACACAAACACAATCGCGCAATCACAATCGCGCAGTCACAATGACGCAATCACAATCACGCAATCACAATCACGCAAGCACAATCACGCAATCACAATCACAATCACTATCACACAATCACAATCACACAATCACAATCACACAATCACAATCACGCAATCACAATCACGCAATCACAATCACACAATCACAATCACACAATCACAATCACACAATCACAATCACACAATCACAATCACACAATCACAATCACACAATCACAATCACACAATCACAACCACACAATCACAATCACGCAATCACAATCACGCAATCACAATCACGCAATCACAATCACGCAATCGCAATCAGGCAATCACAATCACAGTCACACAATCACAATAACGCAATCACAATCACAGAATCACAATCACACATTCACAATCACACAATCACAATCACACAAACACAATCACACAATCACAATCACGCAATCACAATCACGCAATCACAATCGCGCAATCAGAATCCCGCAATCAGACTCACGCAATCACAATGACGCAATCACAGTCACGCAATCACAATCACGCAATCACAATCACGCAATCAGTATCACGAAATCACAATGACGCAATCACAATCACGCAAGCACAATCACGCAATCACAATCACAATCACTATCACACAATCACAATCACAATGACACAATCACCATCACACAATCACAATCACACAATCACAATCACACAATCACAATCACACAATCACAATCACACAATCACAATCACACAATCACAATCACACAATCACAATCACACAATCACAATCACACAATCACAATCACACAATCACAATCACACAATCACAATCACACAATCACAATCACACAATCACAATCACACAATCACAATCACACAATCACAATCACACAATCACAATCACACAATCACAATCACACAATCACAATCACACAATCACAATCACACAATCACAATCACACAATCACAATCACACAATCACAATCACACAATCACAATCACACAATCACAATCACACAATCACAATCACACAATCACAATCACACAATCACAATCACACAATCACAATCACACAATCACAATCACACAATCACAATCACACAATCACAATCACACAATCACAATCACACAATCACAATCACACAATCACAATCACACAATCACAATCACACAATCACAATCACACAATCACAATCACACAATCACAATCACACAATCACAATCACACAATCACAATCACACAATCACAATCACACAATCACAATCACACAATCACAATCACACAATCACAATCACACAATCACAATCACACAATCACAATCACACAATCACAATCACACAATCACAATCACACAATCACAATCACACAATCACAATCACACAATCACAATCACACAATCACAATCACACAATCACAATCACACAATCACAATCACACAATCACAATCACACAATCACAATCACATAATCACAATCACACAATCACAATCACACAATCACAATCACGCAATCACAATCACGCAATCACAATCACGCAATCACAATCACGCAATCACAATCACAATCAGACAATCACAGTCACACAATCACAATCGCACAATCACAGTCGCACAATCACAGTCGCACAATCACAATCACACAATCACAATCACACAATCACAATCACACAATCACAATCACACAATCACAATCACACAATCACAATCACGCAATCACAATCACGCAATCACAATCACGCAATCACAATCACGCAATCACAATCACGCAATCACAATCACGCAATCACAATCACGCAATCACAATCACGCAATCACAATCACGCAATCACAATCACACATTCACAATCACACCGTCACAAACACACAAACACAATCACACAATCACAATCGCACAATCCCAATCGCACAATCACTATCGCACAATCACAATCACACAATCACAATCACACAATCACAATCACACAATCACAATCACACAATCACAATCACACATTCACAATCACACAATCACAATCACGCAATCACAATCACGCAATCACAATCACGCAATCACAATCACGCAATCACAATCACAATCAGACATCACAGTCACACAATCACAATCACACAATCACAATCGCACAATCACAATCACACAATCACAATCACACAATCACAATCACACAATCACAATCACACAATCACAATCACACAATCACAATCACACAATCACAATCACACAATCACAATCACACAATCGCGCTATCACAATCGCGCAATCACAATCGCGCAATCACAATCGCGCAATCACAATCCCGCAATCACAATCACGCAATCACAATCACGCAATCACAATCACGCAATCACAATCACGCAATCACAATCACGCAATCACAATCACCCAATCACAATCACACAATCACAATCACACAATCACAATCACACAATCACAATCACACAATCACAATCACACAATCACAATCACACAATCACAATCACACAATCACAATCACACAATCACAATCACACAATCACAATCACACAATCACACAATCACACAGTCACAATCACACAATCACAATCACACAATCACAATCACACCATCACAATCACACAATCACAATCACGCAATCACAATCACGCAATCACAATCACGCAATCACAATCACGCAATCACAATAACGCAATCACGATCACGCAATCACGATCACTCAATCACGATCACGCAATCACGATCACGCAATCAGAATCACGCAATCAGTATCACGCAATCACAATGACGCAATCACAGTCACGCAATCACAATCACGCAATCACAATCACGCAATCACAATCACGCAATCACAATGACGCAATCACAATGACGCAATCACAATCACGCAATCAGAATCACGCAAGCACAATCACGCAATCACAATCACAATCACTATCACACAATCACAATCACAATGACACAATCACAATCACACAATCACAATCACACAATCACAATCACACAATCACAGTCACACAATTACAATCACACAATCACAATCACACATTCACAATCACACAATCACAATCACACAATCACAATCACACAATCACAATCACACAATCACAATCACACAATCACAATCACACAATCACAGTCACACAATCACAATCACACAATCACAATCACACAATCACAATCACACAATCACAATCACACAATCACAATCACACAATCACAATCACACAATCACAATCACACAATCACAATCACGATCACGCAATCACATTCACACAATCACACAATCACAATCACCCAATCACAATCACACAATCACAATCACACAATCACAATCACACATTCACAATCACACAATCACAATCACACAAACACAATCGCGCAATCACAATCGCGCAATCACAATGACGCAATCACAGTCACGCAATCACAATCACACAATCACAATCACACAATCACAATCACACAATCACATTCACACAATCACAATCACGCAATCACAATCACGCAATCACAATCACGCAATCACAATCACGCAATCACAATCACGCAATCACAATCACGCAATCACAATCACGCAATCACAATCACGCAATCACAATCACGCAATCACAATCACGCAATCACAATCACGCAATCACAATCACGCAATCACAATCACGCAATCACAATCACGCAATCACAATCACGCAATCACAATCACGCAATCACAATCACGCAATCGCAATCAGGCAATCACAATCACAGTCACACAATCACAATAACGCAATCACAACCACGCAATCACAATCACTCAATCACAATCACACAATCACGATCACGCAATCACAATCACACAATCGCAATCACACAATCACAATGACACAATCACAATCACACAATCACAATCACAGAATCACAATCACACACTCACAATCACACAATCACAATCACACAAACACAATCACGCAATCACAATCACGCAATCACAATCACGCAATCACAATCGCGCAATCAGAATCCCGCAATCAGACTCACGCAATCACAATGACGCAATCACAGTCACGCAATCACAATCACGCAATCACAATCACGCAATCAGAATCACGCAATCACAATGACGCAATCACAATGACGCAATCACAATCACGCAAGCACAATCACGCAAGCACAATCACGCAATCACAATCACAATCACTATCACACAATCACAATCACAATGACACAATCACCATCACACAATCACAATCACACAATCACAATCACACAATCACAATCACACAATCACAATCACACAATCACAATCACACAATCACAATCACACAATCACAATCACACAATCACAATCACACAATCACAATCACACAATCACAATCACACAATCACAATCACACAATCACAATCACACAATCACAATCACACAATCACAATCACACAATCACAATCACACAATCACAATCACACAATCACAATCACACAATCACAATCACACAATCACAATCACACAATCACAATCACAATCACACAATCACAATCATGCAATCACAATCACTCAATCACAATCACACAATCACAATCACACAATCACAATCACACAACCACAATAACAAAATCACAGTCACGTAATCACAATAACTCAATCACAATGACGCAATCACAGTCACGCAATCACAGTCACGCAATCACAATCACGCAATCAGAATCACGCAATCACAATGACGCAATCACAATGACGCAATCACAATCACGCAATCACAATCACGCAATCACAATCACACATTCACAATCACACAGTCACAATCACACAAACACAATCACACAATCACAATCACACAATCCCAATCGCACAATCACTATCGCACAATCACAATCTCACAATCACAATCACGCAATCACAATCACACAATCACAATCACACAATCACAATCACACAATCACAATCACACAATCACAATCACACAATCACAATCACACAATCACAATCACACAATGACAATCACACAATCATAATCACAGAAACACAATCACACAATCACAATCACGCAAGCACAATCACGCAATCACAATCACAATCACTATCACACAATCACAATCACAATGACACAATCACAATCACACAATCACAATAACACAATCACAATCACGCAATCACAATCACACAATCACAATCAGCAATCACAATCACACAATCACAATCACACAATCACAATCACACAATCACAATAACACAATCACAATCACGCAATCACAATCACTTAATCACAATGACGCAATCACAGTCACGCAATCACAATCACGCAATCAAAATCATGAATTCACAATCACGCAACCACAATAACGCAATCACAATAACGCAACCACAATCACACAATCACAATCACGCAATCAGAATCACACAATCACAATCACACAATCACAATCGCACAATCACAGTCACACAATCACAATCACACAATCACAATCACACAATCACAATCACACAATCACAATAACACAATCACAATCACGCAATCACAATCACTCAATCACAATGACGCAATCACAGTCACGCAATCACAATCACGCAATCAAAATCATGAATTCACAATCTCGCAACCACAATAACGCAATCACAATAACGCAACCACAATCACACAATCACAATCACGCAATCAGAATCACACAATCACAATCACACAATCACAATCACCCAATCACAATCACACAATCACAATCACACAATCACAATCACACAATCACAATCACACATTCACAATCACACAATCACAATCACGCAAACACAATCGCGCAATCACAATCGCGCAATCACAATGACGCAATCACAGTCACGCAATCACAATCACACAATCACAATCACACAATCACAATCACACAATCACATTCACACAATCACAATCACGCAATCACAATCACGCAATCACAATCACGCAATCACAATCACGCAATCACAATCACGCAATCACAATCACGCAATCACAATCACGCAATCACAATCACGCAATCACAATCACGCAATCACAATCACGCAATCACAATCACGCAATCACAATCACGCAATCACAATCACGCAATCACAATCACGCAATCACAATCACGCAATCACAATCACGCAATCGCAATCAGGCAATCACAATCACAGTCACACAATCACAATAACGCAATCACAACCACGCAATCACAATCACTCAATCACAATCACACAATCACGATCACGCAATCACAATCACACAATCGCAATCACACAATCACAATGACACAATCACAATCACACAATCACAATCACAGAATCACAATCACACACTCACAATCACACAATCACAATCACACAAACACAATCACGCAATCACAATCACGCAATCACAATCACGCAATCACAATCGCGCAATCAGAATCCCGCAATCAGACTCACGCAATCACAATGACGCAATCACAGTCACGCAATCACAATCACGCAATCACAATCACGCAATCAGAATCACGCAATCACAATGACGCAATCACAATGACGCAATCACAATCACGCAAGCACAATCACGCAAGCACAATCACGCAATCACAATCACAATCACTATCACACAATCACAATCACAATGACACAATCACCATCACACAATCACAATCACACAATCACAATCACACAATCACAATCACACAATCACAATCACACAATCACAATCACACAATCACAATCACACAATCACAATCACACAATCACAATCACACAATCACAATCACACAATCACAATCACACAATCACAATCACACAATCACAATCACACAATCACAATCACACAATCACAATCACAATCACACAATCACAATCATGCAATCACAATCACTCAATCACAATCACACAATCACAATCACACAATCACAATCACACAACCACAATAACAAAATCACAGTCACGTAATCACAATAACTCAATCACAATGACGCAATCACAGTCACGCAATCACAGCCACGCAATCACAATCACGCAATCAGAATCACGCAATCACAATGACGCAATCACAATGACGCAATCACAATCACGCAATCACAATCACGCAATCACAATCACACATTCACAATCACACAGTCACAATCACACAAACACAATCACACAATCACAATCACACAATCCCAATCGCACAATCACTATCGCACAATCACAATCTCACAATCACAATCACGCAATCACAATCACACAATCACAATCACACAATCACAATCACACAATCACAATCACACAATCACAATCACACAATCACAATCACACAATGACAATCACACAATCATAATCACACAAACACAATCACACAATCACAATCACGCAAGCACAATCACGCAATCACAATCACAATCACTATCACACAGTCACAATCACAATGACACAATCACAATCACACAATCACAATAACACAATCACAATCACGCAATCACAATCACACAATCACAATCAGCAATCACAATCACACAATCACAATCACACAATCACAATCACACAATCACAATCACACAATCACAATAACACAATCACAATCACGCAATCACAATCACTTAATCACAATGACGCAATCACAGTCACGCAATCACAATCACGCAATCAAAATCATGAATTCACAATCACGCAACCACAATAACGCAATCACAATAACGCAACCACAATCACACAATCACAATCACGCAATCAGAATCACACAATCACAATCACACAATCACAATCGCACAATCACAGTCACACAATCACAATCACACAATCACAATCACACAATCACAATCACACAATCACAATCACACAATCACAATAACACAATCACAATCACGCAATCACAATCACTCAATCACAATGACGCAATCACAGTCACGCAATCACAATCACGCAATCAAAATCATGAATTCACAATCTCGCAACCACAATAACGCAATCACAATAACGCAACCACAATCACACAATCACAATCACGCAATCAGAATCACACAATCACAATCACACAATCACAATCGCACAATCACAATCACACAATCACAATCACACAATCACAATCACACAATCACAATCACACAAACACAATCGCGCAATCACAATCACGCAATCACAATGACGCAATCACAGTCACGCAATCACAATCACGCAATCACAATCACGCAATCAGAATTACGCAATCACAATGACGCAATCACAATGACGCAATCACAATCACGCAATCACAATCACGCAAGCACAATCACGCAATCACAATCACAATCACTATCACACAATCACAATAACACAATCACAATCACGCAATCACAATCACTCAATCACAATGACGCAATCACAGTCACGCAATCACAATCACGCAATCAAAATCACGAATTCACAATCACGCAACCACAATAACGCAATCACAATAACGCAACCACAATCACACAATCACAATCACGCAATCAGAATCACACAATCACAATCACACAATCACAATCGCACAATCACAATCACACAATCACAATCACACAATCACAATCACACAATCACAATCACACAATCACAATCACACATTCACAATCACACAATCACAATCACACAAACACAATCGCGCAATCACAATCACGCAATCACAATGACGCAATCACAGTCACGCAATCACAATCACGCAATCACAATCACGCAATCAGAATTACGCAATCACAATGACGCAATCACAATGACGCAATCACAATCACGCAAGCACAATCACGCAATCACAATCACAATCACTATCACACAATCACAATAACACAATCACAATAACACAATCACAATCACGCAATCACAATAACTCAATCACAATGACGCAATCACAGTCACGCAATCACAATCACGCAATCACAATCACACAATCACAATCACGCCATCACAATCACACAATCACAATCACACAATCACAACCACACAATCACAATCACACAATCACAATAACTCAATCACAGTCACGCAATCACAGTCACGCAATCACAATCACGCAATCAGAATCACGCAATCACAATGACGCAATCACAATCACGCAATCACAATCACGTCATTCACAGTCACGCATTCACAATCGCACAATCACAATCGCACAATCACAATCGCACAATCACAATCGCACAATCACAATCGCACAATCACAATCGCACAATCACAATCGCACAATCACAATCGCACAATCACAATCGCACAATCACAATCGCACAATCACAATCGCACAATCACAATCGCACAATCACAATCGCACAATCACAATCGCACAATCACAATCGCACAATCACAATCGCACAATCACAATCGCACAATCACAATCGCACAATCACAATCGCACAATCACAATCGCACAATCACAATCGCACAATCACAATCGCACAATCACAATCGCACAATCACAATCGCACAATCACAATCGCACAATCACAATCGCACAATCACAATCGCACAATCACAATCGCACAATCACAATCGCACAATCACAATCGCACAATCACAATCGCACAATCACAATCGCACAATCACAATCGCACAATCACAATCGCACAATCACAATCGCACAATCACAATCGCACAATCACAATCGCACAATCACAATCGCACAATCACAATCGCACAATCACAATCGCACAATCACAATCGCACAATCACAATCGCACAATCACAATCGCACAATCACAATCGCACAATCACAATCGCACAATCACAGTCGCACAATCACAGTCGCACAATCACAGTCGCACAATCACAGTCGCACAATCACAGTCGCACAATCACAGTCGCACAATCACAGTCGCACAATCACAGTCGCACAATCACAGTCGCACAATCACAATCGCACAATCACAATCGCACAATCACAATCGCACAATCACAATCGCACAATCACAATCGCACAATCACAATCGCACAATCACAATCGCACAATCACAATCGCACAATCACAATCGCACAATCACAATCGCACAATCACAATCGCACAATCACAATCGCACAATCACAATCGCACAATCACAATCGCACAATCACAATCGCACAATCACAATCGCACAATCACAATCGCACAATCACAATCGCACAATCACAATCGCACAATCACAATCGCACAATCACAATCGCACAATCACAATCGCACAATCACAATCGCACAATCACAATCGCACAATCACAATCGCACAATCACAATCGCACAATCACAATCGCACAATCACAATCGCACAATCACAATCGCACAATCACAATCGCACAATCACAATCGCACAATCACAATCGCACAATCACAATCGCACAATCACAATCGCACAATCACAATCGCACAATCACAATCGCACAATCACAATCGCACAATCACAATCGCACAATCACAATCGCACAATCACAATCGCACAATCACAATCGCACAATCACAATCGCACAATCACAATCGCACAATCACAATCCCACAATCACAATCACACAATCACAATCACACAATCACAATCACACAATCACAATCACACAATCACAATCACACAATCACAATCACACAATCACAATCACACAATCACAATCACACAATCACAATCACACAATCACAATCACACAATCACAATCACACAATCACGCAATCACAATCACGCAATCACAATCACGCAATCACAATCACGCAATCACAATCACGCAATCACAATCACGCTATCACAATCACGCAATCACAATCACGCAATCACAATCACGCAATCACAATCACGCAATCACAATCACGCAATCACAATCACGCAATCACAATCACGCAATCACAATCACGCAATCACAATCACGCAATCACAATCACGCAATCACAATCACCCAATCACAATCACACAATCACAAACACACAATCACAATCACGCAATCACAATCACGCAATCACAATCACGCAATCACAATAACGCAATCACGATCACGCAATCACGATCACTCAATCACGATCACGCAATCACGATCACGCAATCAGAATCACGCAATCAGTATCACGCAATCACAATGACGCAATCACAGTCACGCAATCACAATCACGCAATCACAATCACGCAATCAGAATCACGCAATCACAATCACGCAATCACAATGGCGCAATCACAATCACGCAATCACAATCACGCAAGCACAATCACGCAATCACAATCACAATCACTATCACACAATCACAATCACAATGACACAATCACAATCACACAATCACAATCACACAATCACAATCACACAATCACAATCACACTATCACAATCACACAATCACAATCACACAATCACAATCACACAATCACAATCACACAATCACAATCACACAATCACAATCACTCAATCACAAACACACAATCACAATCACACAATCACAATCACACAATCACAATCACACAATCACAATCACGCAATCACAATCACACAATCACAATCACACAATCACAATCACACAATCACAATCACACAATCACAATCACTCAATCACAAACACACAATCACAATCACACAATCACAATCACACAATCACAATCACGCAATCACAATCACGCAATCACAATCACAATCAGACATCACAGTCACACAATCACAATCACACAATCACAATCGCACAATCACAATCACACAATCACAATCACACAATCACAATCACACAATCACAATCACACAATCACAATCACACAATCACAATCACACAATCACAATCACACAATCACAATCACACAATCGCGCAATCACAATCGCGCAATCACAATCGCGCAATCACAATCGCGCAATCACAATCCCGCAATCACAATCACGCAATCACAATCACGCAATCACAATCACGCAATCACAATCACGCAATCACAATCACCCAATCACAATCACACAATCACAATCACACAATCACAATCACACAATCACAATCACACAATCACAATCACACAATCACAATCACACAATCACAATCACACAATCACAATCACACAATCACAATCACACAATCACACAATCACACAGTCACAATCACACAATCACAATCACACAATCACAATCACACCATCACAATCACACAATCACAATCACGCAATCACAATCACGCAATCACAATCACGCAATCACAATCACGCAATCACAATCACGCAATCACAATAACGCAATCACGATCACGCAATCACGATCACTCAATCACGATCACGCAATCACGATCACGCAATGAGAATCACGCAATCAGTATCACGCAATCACAATGACGCAATCACAGTCACGCAATCACAATCACGCAATCACAATCACGCAATCACAATCACGCAATCACAATGACGCAATCACAATGACGCAATCACAATCACGCAATCAGAATCACGCAAGCACAATCACGCAATCACAATCACAATCACTATCACACAATCACAATCACAATGACACAATCACAATCACACAATCACAATCACACAATCACAATCACACAATCACAGTCACACAATTACAATCACACAATCACAATCACACATTCACAATCACACAATCACAATCACACAATCACAATCACACAATCACAATCACACAATCACAATCACACAATCACAATCACACAATCACAATCACACAATCACAATCACACAATCACAATCACACAATCACAATCACACAATCACAATCACACAATCACAATCACACAATCACAATCACACAATCACAATCACACAATCACAATCACACAATCACAATCACGATCACGCAATCACATTCACACAATCACACAATCACAATCACACAATCACAATCACACAATCACAATCACACAATCACAATCACACAATCACAATCACACATTCACAATCACACAATCACAATCACACAAACACAATCGCGCAATCACAATCGCGCAATCACAATGACGCAATCACAGTCACGCAATCACAATCACACAATCACAATCACACAATCACAATCACACAATCACATTCACACAATCACAATCACGCAATCACAATCACGCAATCACAATCACGCAATCACAATCACGCAATCACAATCACGCAATCACAATCACGCAATCACAATCACGCAATCACAATCACGCAATCACAATCACGCAATCACAATCACGCAATCACAATCACGCAATCACAATCACGCAATCACAATCACGCAATCACAATCACGCAATCACAATCACGCAATCACAATCACGCAATCACAATCACGCAATCGCAATCAGGCAATCACAATCACAGTCACACAATCACAATAACGCAATCACAACCACGCAATCACAATCACTCAATCACAATCACACAATCACGATCACGCAATCACAATCACACAATCGCAATCACACAATCACAATGACACAATCACAATCACACAATCACAATCACAGAATCACAATCACACACTCACAATCACACAATCACAATCACACAAACACAATCACGCAATCACAATCACGCAATCACAATCACGCAATCACAATCGCGCAATCAGAATCCCGCAATCAGACTCACGCAATCACAATGACGCAATCACAGTCACGCAATCACAATCACGCAATCACAATCACGCAATCAGAATCACGCAATCACAATGACGCAATCACAATGACGCAATCACAATCACGCAATCACAATCACGCAATCACAATCACACATTCACAATCACACAGTCACAATCACACAAACACAATCACACAATCACAATCACACAATCCCAATCGCACAATCACTATCGCACAATCACAATCTCACAATCACAATCACGCAATCACAATCACACAATCACAATCACACAATCACAATCACACAATCACAATCACACAATCACAATCACACAATCACAATCACACAATGACAATCACACAATCATAATCACACAAACACAATCACACAATCACAATCACGCAAGCACAATCACGCAATCACAATCACAATCACTATCACACAATCACAATCACAATGACACAATCACAATCACACAATCACAATAACACAATCACAATCACGCAATCACAATCACTTAATCACAATGACGCAATCACAGTCACGCAATCACAATCACGCAATCAAAATCATGAATTCACAATCACGCAACCACAATAACGCAATCACAATAACGCAACCACAATCACACAATCACAATCACGCAATCAGAATCACACAATCACAATCACACAATCACAATCGCACAATCACAGTCACACAATCACAATCACACAATCACAATCACACAATCACAATCACACAATCACAATAACACAATCACAATCACGCAATCACAATCACTCAATCACAATGACGCAATCACAGTCACGCAATCACAATCACGCAATCAAAATCATGAATTCACAATCTCGCAACCACAATAACGCAATCACAATAACGCAACCACAATCACACAATCACAATCACGCAATCAGAATCACACAATCACAATCACACAATCACAATCGCACAATCACAATCACACAATCACAATCACACAATCACAATCACACAATCACAATCACACAAACACAATCGCGCAATCACAATCACGCAATCACAATGACGCAATCACAGTCACGCAATCACAATCACGCAATCACAATCACGCAATCAGAATTACGCAATCACAATGACGCAATCACAATGACGCAATCACAATCACGCAATCACAATCACGCAAGCACAATCACGCAATCACAATCACAATCACTATCACACAATCACAATAACACAATCACAATCACGCAATCACAATCACTCAATCACAATGACGCAATCACAGTCACGCAATCACAATCACGCAATCAAAATCACGAATTCACAATCACGCAACCACAATAACGCAATCACAATAACGCAACCACAATCACACAATCACAATCACGCAATCAGAATCACACAATCACAATCACACAATCACAATCGCACAATCACAATCACACAATCACAATCACACAATCACAATCACACAATCACAATCACACATTCACAATCACACAATCACAATCACACAAACACAATCGCGCAATCACAATCACGCAATCACAATGACGCAATCACAGTCACGCAATCACAATCACGCAATCACAATCACGCAATCAGAATTACGCAATCACAATGACGCAATCACAATGACGCAATCACAATCACGCAATCACAATCACGCAAGCACAATCACGCAATCACAATCACAATCACTATCACACAATCACAATAACACAATCACAATAACACAATCACAATCACGCAATCACAATAACTCAATCACAATGACGCAATCACAGTCACGCAATCACAATCACGCAATCACAATCACACAATCACAATCACGCCATCACAATCACACAATCACAATCACACAATCACAATCACACAATCACAACCACACAATCACAATCACACAATCACAATAACTCAATCACAATGACGCAATCACAGTCACGCAATCACAGTCACGCAATCACAGTCACGCAATCACAATCACGCAATCAGAATCACGCAATCACAATGACGCAATCACAATCACGCAATTACAATCACGTCATTCACAGTCACGCATTCACAATCACACAATCACAATCGCACAATCACAATCGCACAATCACAATCGCACAATCACAATCGCACAATCACAATCGCACAATCACAATCGCACAATCACAATCGCACAATCACAATCGCACAATCACAATCGCACAATCACAATCGCACAATCACAATCGCACAATCACAATCGCACAATCACAATCGCACAATCACAATCGCACAATCACAATCGCACAATCACAATCGCACAATCACAATCGCACAATCACAATCGCACAATCACAATCGCACAATCACAATCGCACAATCACAATCGCACAATCACAATCGCACAATCACAATCGCACAATCACAATCGCACAATCACAATCGCACAATCACAATCGCACAATCACAATCGCACAATCACAATCGCACAATCACAATCGCACAATCACAATCGCACAATCACAATCGCACAATCACAATCGCACAATCACAATCGCACAATCACAATCGCACAATCACAATCGCACAATCACAATCGCACAATCACAATCGCACAATCACAATCGCACAATCACAATCGCACAATCACAATCGCACAATCACAATCGCACAATCACAATCGCACAATCACAATCGCACAATCACAATCGCACAATCACAATCGCACAATCACAATCGCACAATCACAATCGCACAATCACAATCGCACAATCACAATCGCACAATCACAATCGCACAATCACAATCGCACAATCACAATCGCACAATCACAATCGCACAATCACAATCGCACAATCACAATCGCACAATCACAATCGCACAATCACAATCGCACAATCACAATCGCACAATCACAATCGCACAATCACAATCGCACAATCACAATCGCACAATCACAATCGCACAATCACAATCGCACAATCACAATCGCACAATCACAATCGCACAATCACAATCGCACAATCACAATCGCACAATCACAATCGCACAATCACAATCGCACAATCACAATCGCACAATCACAATCGCACAATCACAATCGCACAATCACAATCGCACAATCACAATCGCACAATCACAATCGCACAATCACAATCGCACAATCACAATCGCACAATCACAATCGCACAATCACAATCGCACAATCACAATCGCACAATCACAATCGCACAATCACAATCGCACAATCACAATCGCACAATCACAATCGCACAATCACAATCGCACAATCACAATCGCACAATCACAATCGCACAATCACAATCGCACAATCACAATCGCACAATCACAATCGCACAATCACAATCGCACAATCACAATCGCACAATCACAATCGCACAATCACAATCGCACAATCACAATCGCACAATCACAATCGCACAATCACAATCGCACAATCACAATCGCACAATCACAATCGCACAATCACAATCGCACAATCACAATCCCACAATCACAATCCCACAATCACAATCACACAATCACAATCACACAATCACAATCACACAATCACAATCACACAATCACAATCACAATCACACAATCACAATCACACAATCACAATCACACAATCACAATCACACAATCACAATCACACAATCACAATCACACAATCACAATCACACAATCACAATCACACAATCACAATCACACAATCACAATCACACAATCACGCAATCACAATCACGCAATCACAATCACGCAATCACAATCACGCAATCACAATCACGCAATCACAATCACGCTATCACAATCACGCAATCACAATCACGCAATCACAATCACGCAATCACAATCACGCAATCACAATCACGCAATCACAATCACGCAATCACAATCACGCAATCACAATCACGCAATCACAATCACGCAATCACAATCACGCAATCACAATCACGCAATCACAATCACGCAATCACAATCACGCAATCACAATCACGCAATCACAATCACACAATCACAAACACACAATCACAATCACGCAATCACAATAACGCAATCACGATCACGCAATCACGATCACTCAATCACGATCACGCAATCACGATCACGCAATCAGAATCACGCAATCAGTATCACGCAATCACAATGACGCAATCACAGTCACGCAATCACAATCACGCAATCAGAATCACGCAATCACAATCACGCAATCACAATGGCGCAATCACAATCACGCAATCACAATCACGCAAGCACAATCACGCAATCACAATCACAATCACTATCACACAATCACAATCACAATGACACAATCACAATCACACAATCACAATCACACAATCACAATCACACAATCACAATCACACTATCACAATCACACAATCACAATCACACAATCACAATCACACAATCACAATCACACAATCACAATCACACAATCACAATCACTCAATCACAAACACACAATCACAATCACACAATCACAATCACACAATCACAATCACACAATCACAATCACACAATCACAATCACGCAATCACAGTAACGCAAGCACAATCACGCAATCACAATCACAATCACTATCGCACAATCACAATCACAATGACACAATCACAATCACACAATCACAATCACACAATCACAATCACACAATCACAATCACACAATCACAATCACACAATCACAATCACACAATCACAATCACACAATCACAATCACACAATCACAATCACACAATCACAATCACACAATCACAATCACACAATCACAATCACACAATCACAATCACACAATCACAATCACACAATCACAATCACACAATCACAATCACACAATCACAATCACACAATCACAATCACACAATCACAATCACACAATCACAATCACACAATCACAATCACACAATCACAATCACACAATCACAATCACACAATCACAATCACACAATCACAATCACACAATCACAATCACACAATCACAATCACACAATCACAATCACACAATCACAATCACACAATCACAATCACACAATCACAATCACACAATCACAATCACACAATCACAATCACACAATCACAATCACACAATCACAATCACACAATCACAATCACACAATCACAATCACACAATCACAATCACACAATCACAATCACACAATCACAATCACACAATCACAATCACACAATCACAATCACACAATCACACAATCACAATCACACAATCACAATCACACAATCACAATCACACAATCACAATCACACAATCACAATCACACAATCACAATCACACAATCACAATCACTCAATCACAAACACACAATCACAATCACACAATCACAATCACACAATCACAATCACGCAATCACAATAACGCAATCACAATCACGCAATCACAATAACTCAATCACAATGACGCAATCACAGTCACGCAATCACAATCACGCAATCACAATCACGCAATCACAATCACGCAATCACAATCACACAATCACAGCCACACAATCACGCAATCACAATCACGCAATCACAATCACACAGTCACAATCACACAATCACAATCACACAATCACAATCACACAAACACAATCACACAATCACAATCACGCAATCACAATCGCGCAATCAGAATCACGCAATCAGAATCACGCAATCACAATGACGCAATCACAGTCACGAATTCACAATCACGCAATCACAATCACGCAATCAGAATCACGCAATCACAATGACGCAATCACAATGACGCAATCACAATCACGCAATCAGAATCACGCAAGCACACTCACGCAATCACAATCACAATCACTATCGCACAATCACAATCACAATGACACAATCACAATCACACAATCACAATCACAATCACACAATCACAATAACACAATCACAATCACGCAATCACAATCACTCAATCACAATCACACAATCACAATCACACAATCACAATAACACAATCACAATCACACAATCACAATCACACAATCACAATCACACAATCACAATCACACAAACACAATCACACAATCACAATCACGCAATCACAATCGCGCAATCAGAATCACTCAATCAGAATCACGCAGTCACAATGACGCAATCACAATGACGCAATCACAATCACGCAAGCACAATCACGCAATCACAATCACAATCACTATCACACAATCACTATCACACAATCACAATCACAATGACAGAATCAGAATCACACAATCACAATAACACAATCACAATCACGCAATCACAATCACTCAATCACAATCAGCAATCACAATCACACAATCACAATCACACAATCACAATAACACAATCACAATCACGCAATCACAATCACTCAATCGCAATGACGCAATCACAGTCACGCAATCACAATCACGCAATCAAAATCATGAATTCACAATCACGCAACCACAATAACGCAATCACAATAACGCAACCACAATCACACAATCACAATCACGCAATCAGAATCACACAATCACAATCACACAATCACAATCGCACAATCACAATCACACAATCACAATCACACAACCACAATCACACAATCACAATCACACAATCACAATAACACAATCACAATCACGCAATCACAATCACTCCATCACAATGACGCAATCACAGTCACGCAATCACAATCACGCAATCAAAATCACGAATTCACAATCACGCAACCACAATAACGCAATCACAATAACGCAACCACAATCACACAATCACAATCACGCAATCAGAATCACACAATCACAATCACACAATCACAATCGCACAATCACAATCACACAATCACAATCACACAATCACAATCACACAATCACAATCACACAATCACAATCACACAATCACAATCACACAATCACAATCACACAATCACAATCACTCAATCACAAACACACAATCACAATCACACAATCACAATCACGCAATCACAATCACGCAATCACAATAACGCAAGCACAATCACGCAATCACAATCACAATCACTATCGCACAATCACAATCACAATGACACAATCACAATCACACAATCACAATCACACAATCACAATAACACAATCACAATCACGCAATCACAATCACTCAATCACAATCACACAATCACAATCACACAATCACAATCACACAATCACAATCACACAATCACAATCACACAATCACAATCACACAATCACAATCACACAATCACAATCACACAATCACAATCACACAATCACAATCACACAATCACAATCACACAATCACAATCACACAATCACAATCACACAATCACAATCACACAATCACAATCACACAATCACAATCACACAATCACAATCACACAATCACAATCACACAATCACAATCACACAATCACAATCACACAATCACAATCACACAATCACAATCACACAATCACAATCACACAATCACAATCACACAATCACAATCACACAATCACAATCACACAATCACAATCACACAATCACAATCACACAATCACAATCACACAATCACAATCACACAATCACAATCACACAATCACAATCACACAATCACAATCACACAATCACAATCACACAATCACAATCACACAATCACAATCACACAATCACAATCACACAATCACAATCACACAATCACAATCACACAATCACAATCACACAATCACAATCACACAATCACAATCACACAATCACAATCACACAATCACAATCACACAATCACAATCACACAATCACAATCACACAATCACAATCACACAATCACAATCACACAATCACAATCACACAATCACAATCACACAATCACAATCACACAATCACAATCACACAATCACAATCACACAATCACAATCACACAATCACAATCACACAATCACAATCACACAATCACAATCACACAATCACAATCACACAATCACAATCACACAATCACAATCACACAATCACAATCACACAATCACAATCACACAATCACAATCACACAATCACAATCACACAATCACAATCACACAATCACAATCACACAATCACAATCACACAATCACAATCACACAATCACAATCACACAATCACAATCACACAATCACAATCACACAATCACAATCACACAATCACAATCACACAATCACAATCACACAATCACAATCACACAATCACAATCACACAATCACAATCACACAATCACAATCACACAATCACAATCACACAATCACAATCACACAATCACAATCACACAATCACAATCACACAATCACAATCACACAATCACAATCACACAATCACAATCACACAATCACAATCACACAATCACAATCACACAATCACAATCACACAATCACAATCACACAATCACAATCACACAATCACAATCACACAATCACAATCACACAATCACAATCACACAATCACAATCACACAATCACAATCACACAATCACAATCACACAATCACAATCACACAATCACAATCACACAATCACAATCACACAATCACAATCACACAATCACAATCACACAATCACAATCACACAATCACAATCACACAATCACAATCACACAATCACAATCACACAATCACAATCACACAATCACAATCACACAATCACAATCACACAATCACAATCACACAATCACAATCACACAATCACAATCACACAATCACAATCACACAATCACAATCACACAATCACAATCACACAATCACAATCACACAATCACAATCACACAATCACAATCACACAATCACAATCACACAATCACAATCACACAATCACAATCACACAATCACAATCACACAATCACAATCACACAATCACAATCACACAATCACAATCACACAATCACAATCACACAATCACAATCACACAATCACAATCACACAATCACAATCACACAATCACAATCACACAATCACAATCACACAATCACAATCACACAATCACAATCACGCAATCACAATCACGCTATCACAATCACGCAATCACAATCACGCAATCACAATCACGCAATCACAATCACGCAATCACAATCACGCAATCACAATCACGCAATCACAATCACGCAATCACAATCACGCAATCACAATCACGCAATCACAATCACGCAATCACAATCACGCAATCACAATCACGCAATCACAATCACGCAATCACAATCACACAATCACAATCACACAATCACGCAATCACAATCACGCAATCACAATCACGCAATCACAATCACGCAATCACAATCACGCAATCACAATCACGCAATCACAATCACGCTATCACAATCACGCAATCACAATCACGCAATCACAATCACGCAATCACAATCACGCAATCACAATCACGCAATCACAATCACGCAATCACAATCACGCAATCACAATCACGCAATCACAATCACGCAATCACAATCACGCAATCACAATCACGCAATCACAATCACGCAATCACAATCACGCAATCACAATCACGCAATCACAATCACGCAATCACAATCACGTAATCACAATCACGCAATCACAATCACGCAATCACAATCACGCAATCACAATCACGCAATCACAATCACGCAATCACAATCACGCAATCACAATCACGCAATCACAATCACGCAATCACAATCACGCAATCACAATCACGCAATCACAATCACGCAATCACAATAACGCAATCACAATCACGCAATCACAATCACGCAATCACAATAACTCAATCACAATGACGCAATCACAGTCACGCAATCACAATCACGCAATCACAATCACGCAATCACAATCACACAATCACAGCCACACAATCACGCAATCACAATCACACAGTCACAATCACACAATCACAATCACACAATCACAATCACACAAACACAATCACACAATCACAATCACGCAATCACAATCGCGCAATCAGAATCACGCAATCAGAATCACGCAATCACAATGACGCAATCACAGTCACGAATTCACAATCACGCAATCACAATCACGCAATCAGAATCACGCAATCACAATGACGCAATCACAATCACGCAATCAGAATCACGCAAGCACAATCACGCAATCACAATCACAATCACTATCGCACAATCACAATCACAATCACACAATCACAATCACACAATCACAATCACACAATCACAATAACACAATCACAATCACGCAATCACAATCACTCAATCGCAATGACGCAATCGCAGTCACGCAATCACAATCACGCAATCAAAATCATGAATTCACAATCACGCAACCACAATAACGCAATCACAATAACGCAACCACAATCACACAATCACAATCACGCAATCAGAAACACACAATCACAATCACACAATCACAATCGCACAATCACAATCACACAATCACAATCACACAATCACAATCACACAATCACAATCACACAATCACAATCACACAATCACAATCACACAATCACAATCACACAATCACAGTAACACAATCACAATCACGCAATCACAATCACTCAATCACAATGACGCAATCACAGTCACGCAATCACAATCACGCAATCAAAATCACGAATTCACAATCACGCAACCACAATAACGCAATCACAATAACGCAACCACAATCACACAATCACAATCACGCAATCAGAATCACACAATCACAATCACACAATCACAATCGCACAATCACAATCACACAATCACAATCACACAATCACAATCACACAATCACAATCACACAATCACAATCACACAATCACAATCACACAATCACAATCACACAATCACAATCACACAATCACAATCACTCAATCACAAACACACAATCACAATCACACAATCACAATCACACAATCACAATCACGCAATCACAATAACGCAAGCACAATCACGCAATCACAATCACAATCACTATCGCACAATCACAATCACAATGACACAATCACAATCACACAATCACAATCACACAATCACAATAACACAATCACAATCACGCAATCACAATCACTCAATCACAATCACACAATCACAATCACACAATCACAATCACACAATCACAATCACACAATCACAATCACACAATCACAATCACACAATCACAATCACACAATCACAATCACACAATCACAATCACACAATCACAATCACACAATCACAATCACACAATCACAATCACACAATCACAATCACACAATCACAATCACACAATCACAATCACACAATCACAATCACACAATCACAATCACACAATCACAATCACACAATCACAATCACACAATCACAATCACACAATCACAATCACACAATCACAATCACACAATCACAATCACACAATCACAATCACACAATCACAATCACACAATCACAATCACACAATCACAATCACACAATCACAATCACACAATCACAATCACACAATCACAATCACACAATCACAATCACACAATCACAATCACACAATCACAATCACACAATCACAATCACACAATCACAATCACACAATCACAATCACACAATCACAATCACACAATCACAATCACACAATCACAATCACACAATCACAATCACACAATCACAATCACACAATCACAATCACACAATCACAATCACACAATCACAATCACACAATCACAATCACACAATCACAATCACACAATCACAATCACACAATCACAATCACACAATCACAATCACACAATCACAATCACACAATCACAATCACACAATCACAATCACACAATCACAATCACACAATCACAATCACACAATCACAATCACACAATCACAATCACACAATCACAATCACACAATCACAATCACACAATCACAATCACACAATCACAATCACACAATCACAATCACACAATCACAATCACACAATCACAATCACACAATCACAATCACTCAATCACAAACACACAATCACAATCACGCAATCACAATCACGCAATCACAATCACGCAATCACAATAACGCAATCACAATCACGCAATCACAATAACTCAATCACAATGACGCAATCACAGTCACGCAATCACAATCACGCAATCACAATCACGCAATCACAATCACGCAATCACAATCACACAATCACAGCCACACAATCACGCAATCACAATCACACAGTCACAATCACACAATCACAATCACACAAACACAATCACACAATCACAATCACGCAATCACAATCGCGCAATCAGAATCACGCAATCAGAATCACGCAATCACAATGACGCAATCACAGTCACGAATTCACAATCACGCAATCACAATCACGCAATCAGAATCACGCAATCACAATGACGCAATCACAATGACGCAATCACAATCACGCAATCAGAATCACGCAAGCACAATCACGCAATCACAATCACAATCACTATCGCACAATCACAATCACAATGACACAATCACAATCACACAATCACAATCACAATCACACAATCACAATAACACAATCACAATCACGCAATCACAATCACTCAATCACAATCACACAATCACAATCACACAATCACAATCACACAATCACAATCACACAATCACAATCACACAAACACAATCACACAATCACAATCACGCAATCACAATCGCGCAATCAGAATCACTCAATCAGAATCACGCAGTCACAATGACGCAATCACAATGACGCAATCACAATCACGCAACCACAATCACGCAATCACAATCACAATCACTATCACACAATCACTATCACACAATCACTATCACACAATCACAATCACAATGACACAATCACAATCACACAATCACAATAACACAATCACAATCACGCAATCACAATCACTCAATCACAATCAGCAATCACAATCACACAATCACAATCACACAATCACAATAACACAATCACAATCACGCAATCACAATCACTCAATCGCAATGACGCAATCACAGTCACGCAACCACAATCACGCAATCAAAATCATGAATTCACAATCACGCAACCACAATAACGCAATCACAATAACGCAACCACAATCACACAATCACAATCACGCAATCAGAATCACACAATCACAATCACACAATCACAATCGCACAATCACAATCACACAATCACAATCACACAATCACAATCACACAATCACAATCACACAATCACAATAACACAATCACAATCACGCAATCACAATCACTCAATCACAATGACGCAATCACAGTCACGCAATCACAATCACGCAATCAAAATCACGAATTCACAATCACGCAACCACAATAACGCAATCACAATAACGCAACCACAATCACACAATCACAATCACACAATCACAATCACACAATCACAATCACACAATCACAATCACACAATCACAATCACACAATCACAATCACACAATCACAATCACACAATCACAATCACACAATCACAATCACACAATCACAATCACACAATCACAATCACACAATCACAATCACACAATCACAATCACACAATCACAATCACACAATCACAATCACACAATCACAATCACACAATCACAATCACACAATCACAATCACACAATCACAATCACACAATCACAATCACACAATCACAATCACACAATCACAATCACACAATCACAATCACACAATCACAATCACACAATCACAATCACACAATCACAATCACACAATCACAATCACACAATCACAATCACACAATCACAATCACACAATCACAATCACACAATCACAATCACACAATCACAATCACACAATCACAATCACACAATCACAATCACACAATCACAATCACACAATCACAATCACACAATCACAATCACACAATCACAATCACACAATCACAATCACACAATCACAATCACACAATCACAATCACACAATCACAATCACACAATCACAATCACACAATCACAATCACACAATCACAATCACACAATCACAATCACACAATCACAATCACACAATCACAATCACACAATCACAATCACACAATCACAATCACACAATCACAATCACACAATCACAATCACACAATCACAATCACACAATCACAATCACACAATCACAATCACACAATCACAATCACACAATCACAATCACACAATCACAATCACACAATCACAATCACACAATCACAATCACACAATCACAATCACACAATCACAATCACACAATCACAATCACACAATCACAATCACACAATCACAATCACACAATCACAATCACACAATCACAATCACACAATCACAATCACACAATCACAATCACACAATCACAATCACACAATCACAATCACACAATCACAATCACACAATCACAATCACACAATCACAATCACACAATCACAATCACACAATCACAATCACACAATCACAATCACACAATCACAATCACACAATCACAATCACACAATCACAATCACACAATCACAATCACACAATCACAATCACACAATCACAATCACACAATCACAATCACACAATCACAATCACACAATCACAATCACACAATCACAATCACACAATCACAATCACACAATCACAATCACACAATCACAATCACACAATCACAATCACACAATCACAATCACACAATCACAATCACACAATCACAATCACACAATCACAATCACACAATCACAATCACACAATCACAATCACACAATCACAATCACACAATCACAATCACACAATCACAATCACACAATCACAATCACACAATCACAATCACACAATCACAATCACACAATCACAATCACACAATCACAATCACACAATCACAATCACACAATCACAATCACACAATCACAATCACACAATCACAATCACACAATCACAATCACACAATCACAATCACACAATCACAATCACACAATCACAATCACACAATCACAATCACACAATCACAATCACACAATCACAATCACACAATCACAATCACACAATCACAATCACACAATCACAATCACACAATCACAATCACACAATCACAATCACACAATCACAATCACACAATCACAATCACACAATCACAATCACACAATCACAATCACACAATCACACAATCACAATCACACAATCACAATCACACAATCACAATCACACAATCACAATCACGCAATCACAATCACGCAATCACAATCACGCAATCACAATCACGCAATCACAGTCACGCAATCACAATCACGCAATCACAATCACGCAATCACAATCACGCAATCACAATCACGCAATCACAATAACGCAATCACAATCACGCAATCACAATCACGCAATCACAATAACTCAATCACAATGACGCAATCACAGTCACGCAATCACAATCACGCAATCACAATCACGCAATCACAATCACGCAATCACAATCACGCAATCACAATCACACAATCACAGCCACACAATCACGCAATAACAATCACGCAATCAGAATCACGCAATCACAATGACGCAATCACAGTCACGAATTCACAATCACGCAATCACAATCACGCAATCAGAATCACGCAATCACAATGACGCAATCACAATCACGCAATCAGAATCACGCAAGCACAATCACGCAATCACAATCACAATCACTATCGCACAATCACAATCACAATCACACAATCACAATCACACAATCACAATAACACAATCACAATCACGCAATCACAATCACTCAATCACAATCACACAATCACAATCACACAATCACAATCACACAATCACAATCACACAATCACAATCACACAATCACAATCACACAATCACAATCACACAATCACAATCACACAATCACAGTCACACAATCACAATCACGATCACGCAATCACATTCACCCAATCACACAATCACAATCACACAATCACAATCACACAATCACAATCACACAATCACAATCACACAATCACAATCACACAATCACAATCACACAATCACAATCACACAATCACAATCACACAATCACAGTCACACAAACACAATCACACAATCACAATCACGCAATCACAATCGCGCAATCAGAATTACGCAATCACAATGACGCAATCACAATGACGCAATCACAATCACGCAATCACAATCACGCAAGCACAATCACGCAATCACAATCACAATCACTATCACACAATCACAATAACACAATCACAATCACGCAATCACAATAACTCAATCACAATGACGCAATCACAGTCACGCAATCACAATCACGCAATCAGAATCACGCAATCACAATGACGCAATCACAATGACGCAATCACAATCACGCAATCACAATCACGTCGTTCACAATCACGCATTCACAATCACACAATCACAATCACACAATCACAATCACACATTCACAATCACACAATCACAATCACACAAACACAATCGCGCAATCACAATCGCGCAATCACAAAGACGCAATCACAGTCACGCAATCACAATCACCCAATCACAATCACGCAATCACAATCACGCAATCACAATCACGCAATCACAATCACGCAATCACAATCACGCAATCACAATCACGCAATCACAATCACGCAATCACAGTCACGCAATCACAATCACGCAATCACAATCACGCAATCACAATCACGCAATCACAATCACAAAATCACAATCACTCAATCACAATGAGGCAATCACAATCACGCAATCACAATCACACAATCACAATCACGCAATCACAATCGCGCAATCAGAATCACGCAATCAGAATCAAGCAATCACAATGACGCAATCAGAGTCACGAATTCACAATCACGCAATCACAATCACGCAATCAGAATCACGCAATCACAATGACGCAATCACAATGACGCAATCACAATCACGCAATCAGAATCACGCAAGCACAATCACGCAATCACAATCACAATCACTATCGCACAATCACAATCACAATGACACAATCACAATCACACAATCACAATCACACTATCACAATCACACAATCACAATCACACAATCACAATCACACAATCACAATCACACAATCACAATCACACAATCACAATCACACAATCACAATCACACAATCACAATCACACAATCACAATCACACAATCACAATCACACAATCACAATCACACAATCACAATCACACAATCACAATCACACAATCACAATCACACAATCACAATCACACAATCACAATCACTCAATCACAAACACACAATCACAATCACGCAATCACAATCACGCAATCACAATCACGCAACCACAATAACGCAATCACAATCACGCAATCACAATAACTCAATCACAATGACGCAATCACAGTCACGCAATCACAGTCACGCAATCACAATCACGCAATCACAATCACGCAATCAGAATCACGCAATCACAATCACGCAATCACAATCACGCAATCACAATCACGCAATCACAATCACACAATCACAATCGCGCAATCACAATCGCGCAATCAGAATCACGCAATCAGAATCAAGCAATCACAATGACGCAATCACAGTCACGAATTCACAATCACGCAATCACAATCACGCAATCAGAATCACGCAATCACAATGACGCAATCACAATGACGCAATCACAATCACGCAATCAGAATCACGCAAGCACAATCACGCAATCACAATCACAATCACTATCGCACAATCACAATCACAATGACACAATCACAATCACACAATCTCAATCACACAATCACAATCACACAATCACAATAACACAATCACAATCACGCAATCACAATCACTCAATCACAATCACACAATCACAATCACACAATCACAATCACACAATCACAATCACACAATCACAATCACACAATCACAATCACGATCACGCAATCACATTCACACAATCACACAATCACAATCACACAATCACAATCACACAATCACAATCACACAATCACAATCACACAATCACAATCACACAAACACAATCACACAATCACAATCACGCAATCACAATCGCGCAATCAGAATCACTCAATCAGAATCACGCAGTCACAATGACGCAATCACAATGACGCAATCACAATCACGCAAGCACAATCACGCAATCACAATCACAATCACTATCACACAATCACTATCACACAATCACAATCACAATGACACAATCACAATCACACAATCACAATAACACAATCACAATCACGCAATCACAATCACTCAATCACAATCAGCAATCACAATCACACAATCACAATCACACAATCACAATAACACAATCACAATCACGCAATCACAATCACTCAATCACAATGACGCAATCACAGTCACGCAATCACAATCACGCAATCAAAATCACGAATTCACAATCACGCAACCACAATAACGCAATCACAATAACGCAACCACAATCACACAATCACAATCACGCAATCAGAATCACACAATAACAATCACACAATCACAATCGCACAATCACAATCACACAATCACAATCACACAATCACAATCACACAATCACAATCACACAATCACAATAACACAATCACAATCACGCAATCACAATCACTCAATCACAATGACGAAATCACAGTCACGCAATCACAATCACGCAATCAAAATCACGAATTCACAATCACGCAACCACAATAACGCAATCACAATAACGCAACCACAATCACACAATCACAATCACGCAATCAGAATCACACAATAACAATCACACAATCACAATCACACATTCCCAATCACACAATCGCAATCACACAAACAGAATCGCGCAATCACAATCACGCAATCACAATGACGCAATCACAGTCACGCAATCACAATCGCGCAATCACAATCACGCAATCAGAATTACGCAATCACAATGACGCAATCACAATGACGCAATCACAATCACGCAATCACAATCACGCAAGCACAATCACGCAATCACAATCACAATCACTATCACACAATCACAATAACACAATCACAATAACACAATCACAATCACGCAATCACAATAACTCAATCACAATGACGCAATCACAGTCACGCAATCACAATCACGCAATCAGAATCACGCAATCACAATGACGCAATCACAATGACGCAATCACAATCACGCAATCACAATCACGTCATTCACAATCACGCATTCACAATCACACAATCACAATCACACAATCACAATCACACAATCACAATCACACAATCACAATCACACATTCACAATCACACAATCACAATCACACAAACACAATCGCGCAATCACAATCGCGCAATCACAAAGACGCAATCACAGTCACGCAATCACAATCACACAATCACAATCACGCAATCACAATCACGCAATCACAATCACGCAATCACAATCACGCAATCACAATCACGCAATCACAATCACGCAATCACAATCACGCAATCACAATCACGCAATCACAATCACGCAAGCACAATCACGCAATCACAATCACAATCACTATCACACAATCACAATCACAATGACACAATCACAATGACACAATCACAATCACACAATCACAATCACACAATCACAATCACACAATCACAATCACACAATCACAAACACACAATCACAATCACACAATCACAATCACACAACCACAATCACACAATCACAATCACACAATCACAATCACACAATCACAATCACACAATCACAATCACTCAATCACAAACACACAATCACAATCACACAATCACAATCACACAATCACAATCACACAATCACAATCACACAATCACAATCACACAATCACAATCACACAATCACAATAACGCAATCACAATCACGCAATCACAATAACTCAATCACAATGACGCAATCACAGGCACGCAATCACAATCAGGCAATCACAATCACGCAATCAGAATCACGCAATCACAATGACGCAATCACAATCACGCAATCACAAGCACGCAATCACAAGCACGCAATCACAATCACACAGTCACAATCACACAATCACAATCACACAATCACAATCACACAATCACAATCACACAATCACAATCACGATCACGCAATCACATTCACGCAATCACACAATCACAATCACACGATCACAATCACACAATCACAATCACACAATCACAATCACACAATCACAATCACACAAACACAATCACACAATCACAATCACGCAATCACAATCGCGCAATCAGAATCACTCAATCAGAATCACGCAGTCACAATGACGCAATCACAATGACGCAATCACAATCACGCAAGCACAATCACGCAATCACAATCACAATCACTATCACACAATCACAATCACAATGACACAATCACAATCACACAATCACAATAACACAATCACAATCACGCAATCACAATCACTCAATCACAATCAGCAATCACAATCACACAATCACGCAATCACAATCACGCAATCACAATCAGGCAATCACAATCACTCAATCACAATGACGCAATCACAATCACGCAATCACAATCACGCAATCAAAATCACGAATTCACAATCACGCAACCACAATAACTCAATCACAATAACGCAACCACAATCACACAATCACAATCACACAATAACAATCACACAATTACGTTCACACAATCGCAATCTCACAATCACAATCACACAATCACAATCACACAATCACAATCACACAATCACAATCACACAATCACAATCACACAATCACAATCACACAATCACAATCACACAATCACAATCACACAATCACAATCACACAATCACAATCACACAATCACAATCACACAATCACAATCACACAATCACAATCACACAATCACAATCACACAATCACAATCACACAATCACAATCACACAATCACAATCACACAATCACAATCACACAATCACAATCACACAATCACAATAACACAATCACAATCACGCAATCACAATCACTCAATCACAATGACGCAATCACAGTCACGCAATCACAATCACGCAATCAAAATCACGAATTCACAATCACGCAACCACAATAACGCAATCACAATAACGCAACCACAATCACACAATCACAATCACGCAATCAGAATCACACAATAACAATCACACAATCACAATCGCACAATCACAATCACACAATCACAATCACACAATCACAATCACACAATCACAATCACACAATCACAATAACACAATCACAATCACGCAATCACAATCACTCAATCACAATGACGAAATCACAGTCACGCAATCACAATCACGCAATCAAAATCACGAATTCACAATCACGCAACCACAATAACGCAATCACAATAACGCAACCACAATCACACAATCACAATCACGCAATCAGAATCACACAATAACAATCACACAATCACAATCACACATTCCCAATCACACAATCGCAATCACACAAACAGAATCGCGCAATCACAATCACGCAATCACAATGACGCAATCACAGTCACGCAATCACAATCGCGCAATCACAATCACGCAATCAGAATTACGCAATCACAATGACGCAATCACAATGACGCAATCACAATCACGCAATCACAATCACGCAAGCACAATCACGCAATCACAATCACAATCACTATCACACAATCACAATAACACAATCACAATAACACAATCACAATCACGCAATCACAATAACTCAATCACAATGACGCAATCACAGTCACGCAATCACAATCACGCAATCAGAATCACGCAATCACAATGACGCAATCACAATGACGCAATCACAATCACGCAATCACAATCACGTCATTCACAATCACGCATTCACAATCACACAATCACAATCACACAATCACAATCACACAATCACAATCACACAATCACAATCACACATTCACAATCACACAATCACAATCACACAAACACAATCGCGCAATCACAATCGCGCAATCACAAAGACGCAATCACAGTCACGCAATCACAATCACACAATCACAATCACGCAATCACAATCACGCAATCACAATCACGCAATCACAATCACGCAATCACAATCACGCAATCACAATCACGCAATCACAATCACGCAATCACAATCACGCAAGCACAATCACGCAATCACAATCACAATCACTATCACACAATCACAATCACAATGACACAATCACAATGACACAATCACAATCACACAATCACAATCACACAATCACAATCACACAATCACAATCACACAATCACAAACACACAATCACAATCACACAATCACAATCACACAACCACAATCACACAATCACAATCACACAATCACAATCACACAATCACAATCACACAATCACAATCACTCAATCACAAACACACAATCACAATCACACAATCACAATCACACAATCACAATCACACAATCACAATCACACAATCACAATCACACAATCACAATAACGCAATCACAATCACGCAATCACAATAACTCAATCACAATGACGCAATCACAGGCACGCAATCACAATCAGGCAATCACAATCACGCAATCAGAATCACGCAATCACAATGACGCAATCACAATCACGCAATCACAAGCACGCAATCACAAGCACGCAATCACAATCACACAGTCACAATCACACAATCACAATCACACAATCACAATCACACAATCACAATCACACAATCACAATCACGATCACGCAATCACATTCACACAATCACACAATCACAATCACACGATCACAATCACACAATCACAATCACACAATCACAATCACACAATCACAATCACACAAACACAATCACACAATCACAATCACGCAATCACAATCGCGCAATCAGAATCACTCAATCAGAATCACGCAGTCACAATGACGCAATCACAATGACGCAATCACAATCACGCAAGCACAATCACGCAATCACAATCACAATCACTATCACACAATCACAATCACAATGACACAATCACAATCACACAATCACAATAACACAATCACAATCACGCAATCACAATCACTCAATCACAATCAGCAATCACAATCACACAATCACGCAATCACAATCACGCAATCACAATCAGGCAATCACAATCACTCAATCACAATGACGCAATCACAATCACGCAATCACAATCACGCAATCAAAATCACGAATTCACAATCACGCAACCACAATAACTCAATCACAATAACGCAACCACAATCACACAATCACAATCACACAATAACAATCACACAATTACGTTCACACAATCGCAATCTCACAATCACAATCGCACAATCACAATCGCACAATCACAATCGCACAATCACAATCGCACAATCACAATCGCACAATCACAATCGCACAATCACAATCGCACAATCACAATCGCACAATCACAATCGCACAATCACAATCGCACAATCACAATCGCACAATCACAATCGCACAATCACAATCGCACAATCACAATCGCACAATCACAATCGCACAATCACAATCGCACAATCACAATCGCACAATCACAATCGCACAATCACAATCGCACAATCACAATCGCACAATCACAATCGCACAATCACAATCGCACAATCACAATCGCACAATCACAATCGCACAATCACAATCGCACAATCACAATCGCACAATCACAATCGCACAATCACAATCGCACAATCACAATCCCGCAATCACAATCACGCAATCACAATCACGCAATCACAATCACGCAATCACAATCACGCAATCACAATCACGCAATCACAATCACGCAATCACAATCACGCAATCACAGTCACGCAATCACAATCACGCAATCACAATCACGCAATCACAATCACGCAATCACAATCACGCAATCACAATCACGCAATCACAATAACGCAATCACAATCACGCAATCACAATCACGCAATCACAATAACTCAATCACAATGACGCAATCACAGTCACGCAATCACAGTCACGCAATCACAATCACGCAATCACAATCACGCAACCACAATCACGCAATCACAATCACGCAATCACAGCCACACAATCACGCAATCACAATCACACAGTCACAATCACACAATCACAATCACACAATCACAATCACACAAACACAATCACACAATCACAATCACGCAATCACAATCGCGCAATCAGAATCACGCAATCAGAATCACGCAATCACAATGACGCAATCACAGTCACGAATTCACAATCACGCAATCACAATCACGCAATCAGAATCACGCAATCACAATGACGCAATCACAATCACGCAATCAGAATCACGCAAGCACAATCACGCAATCACAATCACAATCACTATCGCACAATCACAATCACAATCACACAATCACAATCACACAATCACAATCACACAATCACAATAACACAATCACAATCACGCAATCACAATCACTCAATCACAATCACACAATCACAATCACACAATCACAATCACACAATCACAATCACACAATCACAATCACACAATCACAATCACACAATCACAATCACACAATCACCGTCACACAATCACAATCACGATCACGCAATCACGATCACGCAATCACATTCACCCAATCACACAATCACAATCACACAATCACAATCACACAATCACAATCACACAATCACAATCACACAAACACAATCACGCAATCACAATCGCGCAATCACAATCGCGCAATCACAATCGCGCAATCAGAATCACTCAATCAGAATCACGCAGTCACAATGACGCAATCACAATGACGCAATCACAATCACGCAAGCACAATCGCACAATCACAATCGCACAATCACAATCGCACAATCACAATCGCACAATCACAATCGCACAATCACAATCGCACAATCACAATCGCACAATCACAATCGCACAATCACAATCGCACAATCACAATCGCACAATCACAATCGCACAATCACAATCCCACAATCACAATCGCACAATCACAATCGCACAATCACAATCGCACAATCACAATCGCACAATCACAATCGCACAATCACAATCGCACAATCACAATCGCACAATCACAATCGCACAATCACAATCGCACAATCACAATCGCACAATCACAATCGCACAATCACAATCGCACAATCACAATCGCACAATCACAATCGCACAATCACAATCGCACAATCACAATCGCACAATCACAATCGCACAATCACAATCGCACAATCACAATCGCACAATCACAATCGCACAATCACAATCGCACAATCACAATCGCACAATCACAATCGCACAATCACAATCGCACAATCACAATCGCACAATCACAATCGCACAATCACAATCGCACAATCACAATCGCACAATCACAATCGCACAATCACAATCGCACAATCACAATCGCACAATCACAATCGCACAATCACAATCGCACAATCACAATCGCACAATCACAATCGCACAATCACAATCGCACAATCACAATCGCACAATCACAATCGCACAATCACAATCGCACAATCACAATCGCACAATCACAATCGCACAATCACAATCGCACAATCACAATCGCACAATCACAATCGCACAATCACAATCCCACAATCACAATCACGCAATCACAATCACGCAATCACAATCACGCAATCACAATCACGCAATCACAATAACGCAATCACAATCACGCAATCACAATCACGCAATCACAATAACTCAATCACAATGACGCAATCACAATGACGCAATCACAGTCACGCAATCACAATCACGCAATCACAATCACGCAATCACAATCACGCAATCACAATCACGCAATCACAATCACACAATCACAGCCACACAATCACGCAATCACAATCACACAGTCACAATCACACAATCACAATCACACAATCACAATCACACAAACACAATCACGCAATCACAATCACGCAATCACAATCGCGCAATCAGAATCACGCAATCAGAATCACGCAATCACAATGACGCAATCACAGTCACGAATTCACAATCACGCAATCACAATCACGCAATCAGAATCACGCAATCACAATGACGCAATCACAATCACGCAATCAGAATCACGCAAGCACAATCACGCAATCACAATCACAATCACTGTCGCACAATCACAATCACAATCACACAATCACAATCACACAATCACAATAACACAATCACAATCACGCAATCACAATCACTCAATCACAATCACACAATCACAATCACACAATCACAATCACACAACCACAATCACACAATCACAATCACACAATCACAATCACACAATCACAATCACACAATCACAGTCACACAATCACAATCACGATCACGCAATCACATTCACCCAATCACACAATCACAATCACACAATCACAATCACACAATCACAATCACACAATCACAATCACACAATCACAATCACACAATCACAATCACACAATCACAATCACACAATCACAATCACACAAACACAATCACACAATCACAATCACGCAATCACAATCGCGCAATCAGAATCACTCAATCAGAATCACGCAGTCACAATGACGCAATCACAATGACGCAATCACAATCACGCAAGCACAATCACGCAATCACAATCACAATCACTATCACACAATCACTATCACACAATCACAATCACAATGACACAATCACAATCACACAATCACAATAACACAATCACAATCACGCAATCACAATCACTCAATCACAATCAGCAATCACAATCACACAATCACAATCACACAATCACAATAACACAATCACAATCACGCAATCACAATCACTCAATCACAATGACGCAATCACAGTCACGCAATCACAATCACGCAATCAAAATCACGAATTCACAATCACGCAACCACAATAACGCAATCACAATAACGCAACCACAATCACACAATCACAATCACGCAATCAGAATCACACAATCACAATCACACAATCACAATCGCACAATCACAATCACACAATCACAATCACACAATCACAATCACACAATCACAATCACACAATCACAATCACACAATCACAATCAAACATTCCCAATCACACAATCACAATCACACAAACACAATCGCGCAATCACAATCACGCAATCACAATGACGCAATCACAATCACGCAAGCACAATCACGCAATCACAATCACAATCACTATCACACAATCACAATAACACAATCACAATCACGCAATCACAATAACTCAATCACAATGACGCAATCACAGTCACGCAATCACAATCACGCAATCAGAATCACGCAATCACAATGACGCAATCACAATGACGCAATCACAATCACGCAATCACAATCACGTCGTTCACAATCACGCATTCACAATCACACAATCACAATCACACAATCACAATCACACATTCACAATCACACAATCACAATCACACAAACACAATCGCGCAATCACAATCGCGCAATCACAAAGACGCAATCACAGTCACGCAATCACAATCACACAATCACAATCACGCAATCACAATCACGCAATCACAATCACGCAATCACAATCACGCAATCACAATCACGCAATCACAATCACGCAATCACAATCACGCAATCACAGTCACGCAATCACAATCACGCAATCACAATCACGCAATCACAATCACGCAATCACAATCACAAAATCACAATCACTCAATCACAATGAGGCAATCACAATCACGCAATCACAATCACACAATCACAATCACGCAATCACAATCGCGCAATCAGAATCACGCAATCAGAATCAAGCAATCACAATGACGCAATCACAGTCACGAATTCACAATCACGCAATCACAATCACGCAATCAGAATCACGCAATCACAATGACGCAATCACAATGACGCAATCACAATCACGCAATCAGAATCACGCAAGCACAATCACGCAATCACAATCACAATCACTATCGCACAATCACAATCACAATGACACAATCACAATCACACAATCACAATCACGCAATCACAATCACGCAATCAGAATCACGCAATCACAATCACGCAATCACAATCACGCAATAACAATCACGCAATCACAATCACACAATCACAATCGCGCAATCACAATCGCGCAATCAGAATCACGCAATCAGAATCAAGCAATCACAATGACGCAATCACAGTCACGAATTCACAATCACGCAATCACAATCACGCAATCAGAATCACGCAATCACAATGACGCAATCACAATGACGCAATCACAATCACGCAATCAGAATCACGCAAGCACAATCACGCAATCACAATCACAATCACTATCGCACAATCACAATCACAATGACACAATCACAATCACACAATCACAATCACACAATCACAATAACACAATCACAATCACGCAATCACAATCACTCAATCACAATCACACAATCACAATCACACAATCACAATCACACAATCACAATCACACAATCACAATCACACAATCACAATCACACAATCACAATCACGATCACGCAATCACATTCACACAATCACACAATCACAATCACACAATCACAATCACACAATCACAATCACACAATCACAATCACACAAACACAATCACACAATCACAATCACGCAATCACAATCGCGCAATCAGAATCACTCAATCAGAATCACGCAGTCACAATGACGCAATCACAATGACGCAATCACAATCACGCAAGCACAATCACGCAATCACAATCACAATCACTATCACACAATCACTATCCCACAATCACAATCACAATGACACAATCACAATCACACAATCACAATAACACAATCACAATCACGCAATCACAATCACTCAATCACAATCAGCAATCACAATCACACAATCACAATCACACAATCACAATAACACAATCACAATCACGCAATCACAATCACTCAATCACAATGACGCAATCACAGTCACGCAATCACAATCACGCAATCAAAATCACGAATTCACAATCACGCAACCACAATAACGCAATCACAATAACGCAACCACAATCACACAATCACAATCACGCAATCAGAATCACACAATAACAATCACACAATCACAATCGCACAATCACAATCACACAATCACAATCACACAATCACAATCACACAATCACAATCACACAATCACAATAACACAATCACAATCACGCAATCACAATCACTCAATCACAATGACGAAATCACAGTCACGCAATCACAATCACGCAATCAAAATCACGAATTCACAATCACGCAACCACAATAACGCAATCACAATAACGCAACCACAATCACACAATCACAATCACGCAATCAGAATCACACAATAACAATCACACAATCACAATCACACATTCCCAATCACACAATCGCAATCACACAAACAGAATCACGCAATCACAATCACGCAATCACAATGACGCAATCACAGTCACGCAATCACAATCGCGCAATCACAATCACGCAATCAGAATTACGCAATCACAATGACGCAATCACAATGACGCAATCACAATCACGCAATCACAATCACGCAAGCACAATCACGCAATCACAATCACAATCACTATCACACAATCACAATAACACAATCACAATAACACAATCACAATCACGCAATCACAATAACTCAATCACAATGACGCAATCACAGTCACGCAATCACAATCACGCAATCAGAATCACGCAATCACAATGACGCAATCACAATCACGCAATCACAATCACGTCATTCACAATCACGCATTCACAATCACACAATCACAATCACACAATCACAATCACACAATCACAATCACACAATCACAATCACACAATCACAATCACACATTCACAATCACACAATCACAATCACACAAACACAATCGCGCAATCACAATCGCGCAATCACAAAGACGCAATCACAGTCACGCAATCACAATCACACAATCACAATCACGCAATCACAATCACGCAATCACAATCACGCAATCACAATCACGCAATCACAATCACGCAATCACAATCACGCAATCACAATCACGCAATCACAATCACGCAAGCACAATCACGCAATCACAATCACAATCACTATCACACAATCACAATCACAATGACACAATCACAATGACACAATCACAATGACACAATCACAATCACACAATCACAATCACACAATCACAATCACACAATCACAATCACACAATCACAAACACACAATCACAATCACACAATCACAATCACACAACCACAATCACACAATCACAATCACACAATCACAATCACACAATCACAATCACACAATCACAATCACTCAATCACAAACACACAATCACAATCACACAATCACAATCACACAATCACAATCACACAATCACAATCACACAATCACAATCACACAATCACAATAACGCAATCACAATCACGCAATCACAATAACTCAATCACAATGACGCAATCACAGGCACGCAATCACAATCAGGCAATCACAATCACGCAATCAGAATCACGCAATCACAATGACGCAATCACAATCACGCAATCACAAGCACGCAATCACAAGCACGCAATCACAATCACACAGTCACAATCACACAATCACAATCACACAATCACAATCACACAATCACAATCACACAATCACAATCACGATCACGCAATCACATTCACACAATCACACAATCACAATCACACGATCACAATCACACAATCACAATCACACAATCACAATCACACAATCACAATCACACAATCACAATCACACAAACACAATCACACAATCACAATCACGCAATCACAATCGCGCAATCAGAATCACTCAATCAGAATCACGCAGTCACAATGACGCAATCACAATGACGCAATCACAATCACGCAAGCACAATCACGCAATCACAATCACAATCACTATCACACAATCACAATCACAATGACACAATCACAATCACACAATCACAATAACACAATCACAATCACGCAATCACAATCACTCAATCACAATCAGCAATCACAATCACACAATCACGCAATCACAATCACGCAATCACAATCAGGCAATCACAATCACTCAATCACAATGACGCAATCACAATCACGCAATCACAATCACGCAATCAAAATCACGAATTCACAATCACGCAACCACAATAACTCAATCACAATAACGCAACCACAATCACACAATCACAATCACACAATAACAATCACACAATTACGTTCACACAATCGCAATCTCACAATCACAATCACACAATCACAATCACACAATCACAATCACACAATCACAATCACACAATCACAATCACACAATCACAATCACGCAATCACCATCACGCAATCACAATCACGCAATCACAATCACGCAATCACAATCACGCAATCACAATCACGCAATCACAATCACACAATCACAATCACAAAATCACAATCACTCAATCACAATGAGGCAATCACAGTCACGCATTCACAATGACGCAATCACAGTCACGCAATCAAAATCACGCAATCACAATAACGCAATCACAATCACAATGACACAATCACAATCCCACAACCACCATCACACAATCACAATCACACAATCACAATCACACAATCACAATCACACAATCACAATCACTCAATCACAATGACGCAATCACAGTCACGCAATCACAATCACGCAATCAAAATCACTCCATCACAATGACGCAATATCAGTCACGCAATCACAATCACGCAATCAAAATCACGCATTCACAATCACGCAACCACAATAACGCAATCACAGTAACGCAATCACAATAACGCAACCACAATCACACAATCACAATCACGCGATCAGAATCGCACAATCACAATCGCACAATCACAGTCACACAATCACAGTCACACAATCACAGTCACACAATCACAATCACACAATCACAATAACACAATCACAATGACGCAATCACAGTCACGCAATCACAATCACACAATCACAATCACGCAATCATAATCACACAATCACAATAACGCAATCACAATCACGCAATCACAATCACGCAATCATAATCACACAATCACAATCACGATCACACAATCACAATCACACAATCGCAATCACACAATCACAATAACACAATCACAATCACCCAATCACAATCACACAATCATAATCACACAATCACAATCACACAATCACAATCGCACAACCACAATCCCACAACCACAATCACACAATCACAATCACATATTCACAATCACACAATCACAATCACACAATCACAATCACCCAATCACAATCACGCAATCACAATCACGCAATCACAATCACGCAATCACAATCACGCAATCACAATCACGCAATCACAATCACGCAATCACAATCACGCAATCACAATCACGCAATCACAATCACGCAATCACAATCACGCAATCACAATCACGCAATCACAATCACGCAA